>NW_024096560.1:600000-1119895 GCF_016545835.1 Crotalus tigris
CTAATCTAACATTTTTGGACTGTGATTCATTATTCTACCTTTTTGTGACTGGACAAACTCACATCTCATAGCCAAAAGGCACTATCCAGAAAATAGCCAGTTTGCTAATTTTTTTCCTACTAAAATTTACAGCATCACTTAGAGGACTTTCATCAATAATATTTTAAAATAATAAGAACATAGGAATGATCAGTTAATTGCAAGGCTGTGTTTCTTACACACACAAACATACTTGCCTAAATTAAGCGTGTATTTAATAAATAAACATTTTCTTTAATGCCAGCATGCTGGGTAATATATCAAAAGTAATGTCTTTAATGGAAATTTCCTTTGGTGGGGAGCTATTTCTATATTCCCAATACTGTATGGCCAATGAAAATATCTTCTAGTCCAACTATATTATGTTGGTACAATTGGTATAATTAACAAATGGTTCAAGGAATTTACTTGAGTCTATGGAAAAACATTTCTTTCTTTCTTTTATGGTGAAACTGAGCACAGCAACTGAAAATAATCAATAATTTGTAACTTGCCCTTTTATAAGATCCTGACTTATGCTGTTGTTATATCTAGTTTGTCCTCTAATTGTTAAGGAAAGATTCATGGACTTACTTGTGCATAAAAGATAATATTCCCTTATTTATCATTTCCTTTTTGAAGGCAGATAGCTCTGCTGTTAATCACTGGGAACATTAAATAGTCAAGCCAGTCCAGAAAAGTCCCCATTAACACAAAATCCATTTGCTAAAATAGAATGCAATAAAAATTGGACTTCAGGATAGCTCAATATTCAGCAGTTGAAATAGGGGCAGCTGTAGGCAAGGAGTAATTTTAATTATAAAAGGTCATCATTGTATGTCAACAGAGCACTGCCTCAATAATGAGAGAACAACCAGGAGGATTAGACAATACACGGCACATCCTTAATGCAGTAATTCCCAATATGCACAGTCAATAATGGTATTCTCAGTTAAAAAAAAGAAAGAAAGAAAACAATTAGACTTATAAATGTAAAAGTGGCAGAAGACAAAAGTGCAAAGCCATAAGATTAACTTAGGTCCCAGTTCCAATTGTAGATTGGCTTAAGGCTGAATATGTCACAATGCAACCACTCAACACTAAGTAGCACACTAATAGGAAGGAAATATGAGATGATAGAATCAGGATGAGAGTAAATTGAATGATAATATTTATTTGGCAATTGTTACTAAAAACAAAACAGTGTGAAGAGTTTTCTTTTACTATTTCTATTTCTATTGCTATAATATTCTGTTATATCTTATGATTTATGATGAATGTGTGTTGTAGCTTATGATTTATGATGAATGTATTTTTATGTTGATTATGATCATGATTTATCACTATTGCTTGTATGTACACTGAGGGCTTATGCACTAGAGACAAATTCCTTGTGTGTCCAACCACACTTGGCCAATAAAGAATTCTAAATTCTAAAATTCTACCTAGGATTGAACTTTCCACTTTCCACATGGGAGGTGAGCGTCTTCATCACTAGGCCACCCTGCTGTCACCAGGCCTAATATAACTGTCAGTAATGGAAGCACTCTGTCAGCAATTTGAGATAGTCCAGACAAGAGGCATAACCATGAGTATTAACTCTATTGTAAGGTTTAACAATAATCTTGCAAGACTAAAATCATTTCTTCCCTTTTATTCTCAGGAATGTTAGGCAGTGTCTTTTATGAAATGTTTCCCATGCCCTCTGTCCTTCTGTGGGCTGTGATATCTTATATGCTGGTGTCTGTTTCCCAAGGTCATCCCCACATACATTACACATACTTAATAGTGTTTTTCATATTCTCAAATATTAGTTCAAGAAATCCCTAGGTGAGGGTTGACTTACAAGAAATCCTACATGAACATGCTTAGGGTTAAACTGGGCTTGGTTATTATTTGTTGCATACTAGCAAGATCTATGTCTGAATGTAACTGCTCATATTGTCAACAGAAAATGCTGCATGGAACATAGTTATGAGTAAGCATCATAACCTAGGCTACATCCTGTCTCTGCATTATGTGACAAACCCAATATAGTTTGAGCCACAATATGAGATAGATATCAATACCTATGGACCATCTGGTGATGATTATAGCACATGGATAATGTGGGTAGGAAGAAATAGTAAACAATAAAGAACATGGGTGGATTAAATGAATGGGGGAAAAGTGTGGTATGTGCATCTAAAATTAAAAGAAGTAGAAAAAAGGGAATAGATCTTAATGAAAATGGCCTGGTGTAGTGAAATGGAATTGATTAAATCATACATGGATGTAAAATTGTAGATATGTTGGTGATAGTTTCATGCTATGCTGCAGTGAACAGAGTCAATAAAAAGACCAGGACTAAGTTTGGGGAAATGAGTGTGGCATTGAATAAATGAAACTAAGAAAAATGTTATTCTGATAGGTAACATGAATGATTAGGTATAAATGGTGAATGTTTGATTGGTATATGTTTAGAAAAGATATGTTATTTTGAAAAGATAATTTACACTAAGGTCTATCAATCATATCCATAGAAAGGGAAGCCACTAAAATTGATTTGATGATTTACTGTATGATAAAATATTAAGAGAAGTGAATTCTTGACAGCACATTATTGTGAAATGTATAAATGTGACAAAGTTTATTGTATGCTTTGTGATTCAGAGAAACTGTACTAAACAAGCTTGAACAATGGAATTAAATGCACATATACACAATTGAAGTTTGGATGGCTGAATGAGATATGATGCATATACAGTAGAATATAATGGAAAGTAAGTGAATGTTTTGACATTAAGTGGGTATCAGACAAGAATGTGTGATGTCCCTTGGGCTGTTTAATGTTTTTATGGAGAAACATCAGGAATGCTTGTGGAAAACATAACAACAACAACAAAAACTATACACAAATGCACAGAGTATGAACAGCAAACAGGGTGAACTAGAAATTCAGGTTAATGAGGGCAGATATGATATTGTTGCCATAACGGAAACATGGTGGGACGAAACCCACAAATGGAACACACAGCTAGAGGGATTTAAATTACTTAAAAGAAACAGACCAAATAAAAAAGGAGGTGGAGTTGCTCTCTATATAAGAAATAACTATATCTCTACAGAAATAGAGCACAACAATGATGAAAACTGTCCTGAATGCATATGGGTCAATATAAAAGGGGGGGGGGAAAAACAACATTGTCATATGTGTATACTATAGGCCACCCAACCAAACACAGGAAATAGATGAACTTTTTGCTAGTCAGCAAACTAAGGTATGTAGTGATGAAAGTTAGCCCAGAAAAGAAATATTAAAAAGGGCAGAAAAATATATTTTTCCTCAAAAGGACTTTTTAAAACCAAACCTGGCCCCAAATCTATCTCTCTGCCCCAAGCAAGAGCTAGGCCCATACAAATGCAAATGTAAAACCATCAGAAAGTTGGAGCCAGAGCAATCAAGAAGACAAAAGAGAAGATCTGCATACCCCACCCAAACTCTAGGAGTCAGCCCCATCACCTGGGAAGCAGGATATGATAATAGAATTAAACCACAGATATCAAGGCCTAGACAAACACTCAGAAACAGCCTCAAGGTTCATGCCACAGGAACAGGAAACTATTCCAAACAAGGCTAGAGGGGGTATAAAAGCCTACTTCCCCATGTGCTCTCCTGCTCTCTCTCTTCTCTCTCCTCTGCACTTTCCTGAAGAACCATCTTTCTGCAATAAACTGTAACCTTCTTCCCAAAGCAGTCGCCATGTTTGCTTATTTATTCCCGGCTTGGATGAACCAGGATGAAGACTTTACTTCTAACAGTAGGAAGCACATCACAATAGTAATGGGGGACTTTAACTACCCTGGCATCAACTGGGAGACAAACTCTGCACCAAGTGGAAGATCAAACAGATTCCTGACAAACCTAGCAGACAACTTTGTCTCCCAAAAAGTAGATGTCAAGCTCCTGGGCTTGCCATGGGCCGGGAGATGGTGAGCATGCAGCCAGACGCCACAGGTGCTGTCCTCAGAGGAGACAGAAGCCAGGAACACTTCTCCTACCAGCTGGACAAGGAACTAGATAAGCAGGAGGAGGGAGGGATTGTGCCTTACCTTGGCTGCATCTCCCTTCCTCCAGCTGCCTCGTTATCAGAACAAATGGCTAGGACGGCAGAGGCTCCGTGGGCATGTCTGGAGGGGGGGGGAAAGGGTGGTGCACTATGCCTATTATCCATACAGACTGGATGCTGGCTTGCTAAGTGGGGTGGGGTTGGTGGGTGGAGCACAACTATGTAAAGCACTGGGAGCAATTCACTCCCAGTGCTGACTTTTCTTTTGCATTAAAGTTCCTTCTGTGTTTGGAGTTTATCAGCAGCTGACAGTAGAGAAGGGAACTAGGGGGTTAGCCATTTTGGACCTAATTCTCACTAACAGAGATGAAATGATAGAAGTTGTTGAAGCCATATGAACCTTGGGAGGAAGTGATCATGCAATATTGGAATTCAACATTATGGAAGCACAAGCAATAGAACACAGTCAAACTAGAGTCTTGGACTTCAAGAGAGGTAATTTAAATAAACTTAGAGAGGGTTTGGGAAGGATTCCATGGATGAGAATCCTCCAGGGGAAAACAACTCAAGAGGTTTGGTTAATTTTGAAAAGTGAAATAATAAAGGCCCAGTCTAGCACAATACCAACAAAGAGGAAAAATAACAGCTCTCAAAAGAAACCAGCATGGATGCATAAAGAACTCTCTGATCAATTGAAAAATAAAAAGGAGAAGTATAGAAAATGGAAAGAGGGACCCATAACTAAGTCAGAATATCAGCAAACAGCCCGAGTCTCCAAAAATGAAGTGAGGAAAGCCAAGGCTCAAAATGAACTGAGGCTTGCGACCAAAGTCAAAGATAACAAAAAAAGCTTCTTTCAACATGTAAAAAACAAGAAAAAAAGTGAAGGAAATGATTGGTCCATTAGTGGGTGAAAATGGCAAGAAGGTGACAAGCAACAGGGAGAAAGCAGAACTATTTAACTCGTTTTTCGCATCTGTCTTTACACAAAGGGAAAAAACAGACCAACCCATCAAAAATAGTGTCATAAAAACAAAATAGAAATACAAGTTAAGATAGGCAAGAAAATGGTAAGTGAACACCTTTCCATCCTAGACAAGTTCAAATCACCATGACCAGATGGATTACACCCCAAGGTTCTTAAGGAACTGGCAGGTGTGATCTCAGAACCATTGAACTATATTTTTCAAACATCCTGGAGCACTGGAGAACTACCAGAGGACTGGAAAAGAGCTGATGTAGTTCCCATCTTCAAAAAAGGAAAAAAAAAAAGGACCCAGGAAATTACAGACTATCAGCCTGAGCTCAATACCTGGGAAGATTCTGGAAAAGATAATCAAACAAAGAATCAGCGAACATCTACAGGCAAACAAAGTCATTACTAAAAGCCAACACGGGTTTGTCAAAAACAGATCATGCCAGACAAATATTATTGCATTCTTTGACCAAGTGACAAAATTAGTGGACCAGAGGAACTTTATCATCATCATCATTATTATTAACAACAACAACAATAAAAGTTGGAAGGGACCTTGGAGGTCTTCTAGTCCAACCCCCTGCTCAGGCAGGAAACCCTATACCATTTCAGACAAATGGTTCAGTTTCTTTTTAAAAACTTCCAGTGTTGGAGCATTCACAACTTCTGGAGGCAGGTTGTTCTTCTGATTAATTGTTCTAACTGTCAGGAAATTCCTCCTTAGTTGTAGGATGCTTCTCTCTTTAATTAATTTCCATCCATTGCTTCTTGCCCTGCCTTCAGATGCTTTGGAGAATAGCTTGACTCCCTCATTATGGCAACCCCTGAGATATTGGAATACTGCTATCATGTCACCCCTAGTCCTTCTTTTCATTAAACTAGACATACCCAATTCTAGCAACCTTCCTTATATGTTTTAGCCTCCAGTCCCCTAATCATCTTTGTTGCTCTTCTCTGTACTCTTTCTAGAGTCTCAACATCTTTTTTACATCATGGTGACCAAAGGTAGATGCAGTATTCCAAATGTGGCCTTACCAAGGCATTATAAAGTGGTATTAACACTTCATGTGATCTTGATTTTATCCCTTTGTTAATGCAGCCTAGCACTGTGTTGGCTTTTTTGGCAGCTGCAGCACACTGGTGGTTCATATTTAACTGATTGTTCACTAGGACTACAAGATCCCTCTCATAGTTACTACTACTTAGCAAGGTAGCACCTATACTGTACCTGTGCATTTGTTTTTTCTTGCCTAAATGTAGAACCTTATTTTTTTCACCACCTAATTTCAATTTGTTAGATAGTGCCCAATGTTCAAATCTGTCAAGATTCTCCTGTATGGAGGTATGTTGGCTGGGGATATGAATGAATGTACATGCTTGAATATACATTTTGCTATTTAGTGTTATTTCAGTAAGTAAAAGCATACAAACTGAAAAATAAAATACAACATAAAACTGAAAGTTTGGGGTTGTGACTCTAAATTACTTGCAGTAAATGTATGTATTAACCGTATTATGAAGTATATACTGAACTGAAAATTAATGTTATGAAGAACCAAGATAATTGTGTTTAACATGAAAAAATGTAGTGAAAAATTGCATGTCAAAACTTAATTGGAAAAAAGCAAGTTTTTCAATTTTTGTATGTTGCCAGAATGTGTTTCTTTGCAACTTCTAGTGGAAAAGAATGGGTAATATGTATCCTTTATGAGAAATGAATGTTTTGCAAAAAGAAAGCAAAATGTTCCTTTTCTTATGAGGGAAGAAACAAAGATAGTTGTACCCTACATTATGTTGCTACCCAACTGAATGTAGTAGAAGTAGCTTACTACAGAAGCCTTTGTAGGAAAGCAAGTAGAAATGGATTAGATGGGAATGGATACTGAGTGAATGTAGCCTTAATATAAAAGTAGGTGGCCATTATGGGGAAAAACATTTCGTGGTTTGGTTAGTCACGCTACCTATAAAAAGGAGAAAAATGGAGAAAAAGAGAAAAAAGTCTGAAAAATACCATGTTTGGATGGAATTGATAAAAAAGATAAGTATTTAGATTTGTTTTTTAAGAGGAGAAGAACTAACTAAAAGGACTGGAATCAGAAATACATAAAAAGTTTAAATATTTATAAATACAGTATATCAATTGGAGTACAAGAATGTGGAAGTTAGAAACTAAATATTTGTTTATGGTGTTTTAGTGGAGCTTTTGGCACTCAGCTCAGAGATTCAAACTCTGTTAAAATAATTCAATGTACTTTGTTTGATAGGTTAATGTTTTATCAATGAAGCATCAAGCACTTGGTAAGTCCGTTGTCCATTTACTATGTACTTATCCATTTGCTGATCTTGTATTTCTGTGTCAATTATGTATTTTTTGCTTTTCCTTCCCTCTTTCACTTGTTCATTCTTTTTCCCTTCTTCTAAAAATATTAATAAATTAAAAAAATAGAAAATATCTTTAAAATTTAAAGTGATGTATGGTGTATGGACTTAGTGGAAACAAGAATAGTTTGTAAGGACAAAAAGTTATGAAATAGTTAAACAGAGTTATAATAAATATCAAAAAAGTGAACTAGATTTGTCTATAGTTTCTTTTCTTTTACCTTTTGCCTTCATTTTTTTGTTTACTTATTTTCTTTTTGCACTTTGTATAACTTTGCTGAACTCAAAAGGGAATTGTTTGATGGCTATATTTATATGTAAGGTTTTGGATGCCTGTTTCACAAATAAGCACTTTGTGAAAATGCAGAAACTGCTATCAAATTCTGCTTCAACCACTGTAGGTATCACTGCTGCTCTGGAATCTTTTGGCAAATGTTGGTATAAAAATATTTATTCAATAGTTTATTCAATGTGCCACGCATAACAAACTATTTAACTTTGCTTTCTTAGCTCCAGTATGCATTCTGCTTCTCAAACCCTATAGGAATAAATCCAACCATTATCATATAAGGATTATACTTCTCATTTGCTTCAAGATGTGCCATCAACCACTGCACAACACAGGCTATAAAGCTGAATTAGTGCACTATAATCTGGGGCAAAAAAACCCTCTAGTATCTAGGCAGCCCAGGTCAACTTCCCTCATTCTGTCACCATTCGAATTCTGGGTCTCTTAGAGCACGTGCTCCAATATGTTGTTCCTCTGTCAATGTATATTTTGCTTGGATGCTTTTGCATCATTTTTCTTCAACTCAATTGAAAATATTTTTTTTTCAGAAGGTAGGAAAACATTGTTGAAATTGGGGTACGGAGTTCTTCCACTTACTTTAGTACAGAGAAACCAAGAAAAATACATAGGTATTCTAACTTTCGTTGCCCAAAAAATTCTTCTAGCAGCCTACAGGTTCCCCCTTCTTCCCATACTTGTATTCAAGCTGGAAAAAAAGAGTCTTTTTCAGATTAGAAACAAGGTAAGATAGGGAGACTGCAAAATGATGGACTAACATGTGAAAGAAAACAGAAAACTTTAGTGCCTTTAGCTACCTTGTAGTATGAGAAAAGTACTATAAAATTATAATTATAAAATTAGATAAAACAGCACCATCTATAAAGAGGTGTCGAAGAAGTCAAAATGTCACCAACAATTGTGTGGTGATGGCTGCCATCTTGACTTTTTTTGGGGGGGGGGACCCAGTTAAACAGACCCTCGAGAACACAACTCAGTTAAGAAACATTTCTGAAAATTGCAAGACAGATTTCAACTCAGTACAACAAACCTGATTTACACCCGTTGCTCTCTTGAATTGTCATTCTTATACTATCCATATAAGCCGAAAAGAAACATTAATTTTATGTTTGTGAGCAGTAACATTCCTGAAAAGTGGCAGTAGTAATTGTTCTAACTCATCAGGAAGGAAACTTCAATTTTCCTTAGGAGCATCATTTAACTTTCCTGTCTTCAACTGCAATCTCAAGGCATTTATTGACATTAGAAAAAAGCTCCCATTCAGTGCCCAACTGGTACATACAGTATATCCTCGGGAAGTGTTACTCAGCAATCACACTTACTCAGTTAAGTGTTCCTGGAGGATTTGTTTTCTCTTAGCTACTTTAAATACAGATTGAACTGGTTGTTTAACATTCGTCTTAAGTAAAAAAAAAGCATGTTAATCTTCTATAACAAAGCAATATTTATTTATTTGCAGTTCTTAGACATGCTGGTTGGGGAATTCTGGAAGCTGAATTCCACACATCTTCAAGTTGCCAAGTTTGAGAAACACTGCCTTATTGACCCATGTGGGGAAAATAGAATGGATGATTCTAACCTTCCCAGTAATCCCATTTTCAGTTGCAGTAATTAAAAAGACAGAACTGGAAATTGATTTAATTTCCAGCAGGATTTCCTGATCTGTCTTCAGTGATTTAGGGCTTCTCTTGATTACGTGAACATCCTTTTGTACAATACATCTTCTAATTTACAACAGTTAAGTATCTTGTCTTCTTTATGTGAGCCATATCTTGACCCTCTTCATACTAGACTCTTAACATAGGCACCCGCTAATCCAAACATTACTGCTTACATTATTTTATCATTCCTTACTGACTAGATAGGCAGTAGTCATGAGTTTTGTGACCAAGAGGTTGGCTTTTTAGGATATTCAGTCTCCAGATCCTATACCCTCCTTTTTCCTAGGAAGGTTGTCTGGCAAGCTGCCCTGCATTTTAAGGGTTTGATGTTTACCCAACATAGCAGGCCAACAGTGGGTAATTTAATCCAAGATTATTCTGGGGATCTTCTACCTCCTGTTGACTAAATTTTGATAGCATCCTAATCCTGCCTTTGAAACAATGAAATATAAGGCACAGTTTACAGTATATGTTATATTAAATAGAAATCTCTTAAAAACAGTTGGTTAAATGTACATTAAAAGGAGGCTTTTAAAGCTACCATTAAAAACTAACACAGTTATGTTTTTATGAGAGAAAATAATCTTCATTCAATATAGGGGACATTTTTCTGAAAAAGGGGAAGGAGTGCCAGTTAAGGTAGGGGAAAGACTTTTGCAAAGAATCAGAAGAGCTAGCAAGAATTTTTCACAAGGTCTAAAGCCAGGCTTGCTTGAGAAATGATGCCAAGCTCTTGTACTGAAGTGATAGTTAATATATATGATGTAATAAGGAGGTTTAGTCTTTAATCCATGAGAAGAGATGAGAGAGTTTTTCCTGAATTCCAGTCCCATACTTCTGCAATCTAAAAAATTAAAACTTGTTATGATTATAATGAATTCTAGTCACTCTTTACTGAAAGTGCTGTGCAAAACATATATACATGTATACACATGCATTTCCAATAGAAGCTCTTGTATATAATTTTTATTATTGCACCCCCCCCCCAAATATGGTAAAGATAAGTTCAATTGTTTGTTCTCATTCTTTCTCTTCCAGATCAATATGTTGTCAGTTTCCATATATGTAGTCTGATTATAGCATTCATTTGAGTTTATTGTTTGGTACTCAGCTGTGTGTTTACATTTTAGTCCTTTTGCCCATTCAATGTTTGTTCACAGGTATTATTAATGTTGTCACAGGATTTATGATATGGCTCTAAATATTTATATTCATTGCACATTATAAAATTTTACATTGGAAAATAGTCTGGCAGTGTTTTACTTTGAAAAAAGCAGCCCACAAGCGTTTACTTAATTTAATTAACTAAAGTAATACAAACAAACATAGTTCATTCCTAATGGCAATTCTTAAATGATATCTTGCAACTGACATACACAAAACCTGCTTCATATTTTATTGATATTCTTATACATTTTAGTACTTTTCTTCATACTGAGCAATAAAAGCACAATAAACAAAAGGCAGCTGAGTCTAACGTGGCAGCAAAATGCCTTAAGTCATAACCTGAATCCTGATAAGATGATGTTGTGGTTATGGGGATAATATTTTCCAGCAGCCTTCATGACTTTTGGAGTTACTTCTGTATTTTAATGAGCATTTTATTTTCTAATTGACTGTTTTCTATCACACGCCAGGGCATTTTAAATAGCTATGCCAACAAGGAAAATGTATGTTCATAGAGAAAAACACTTTTTCTGGTACATCCAAATAATTTAAGCTATACCCAATTAATCTGGTTTGAGAACAATTTTCTTTCTTTCTTAAAATGCAAAGGAAGACTTAGAATGGAAAGCAATGCCAAATATGTTAAAACTGGGCATCTTATGGAACAAATTTGATCTGAGCTTATATAAGCTTTTCTTTTGACAATGAAGAAATGGGAATGAGACAATGAATAATCACTATTCATACCCTATCTACCTCTTATTAGCTGTGGTTTTTCTCCTCAGTATTATCTATTCTATCCAGGGAAGAACTGCAGAACTTATAATTTTGCAATATATCTTAACATTATAGGTCTTCATGTCATTAACCACCTGGAGAAATTCAATTTTAGCATTTCCTTTAATAATCACAAATATAAAACTCAAAAGTTTTCAAAAGAATACAATAGTTATGGCCTTATGGATTATGTACACAAACCTTTCTCTGTGCACAGTAACATTTAGAATCACAACAGAGTGACTAATAGTTACAAGAGCAAAATGCATACCTGAACCTACAATGGTGCTCTTCATTGTACTGTATTTTAATACAATGGAAATACAATGAGTGAATGATTGCATGTAAAACCAAAGGATCTTGACCACTTGTCTGCTTAGCAATAAATGATGTACAGAAGCTTTTACCATAGGGAAATAATGGCTAGGCTAGAAACCTCATACTCCTGAAGAAGGCAAGAATACTTGCATATATTTACCACCAGATATAAACAGCTCAACTGAACTTTCAAGTATTTGTTAGTGAGTTTACCCCTGTCTTCAAGGTGAGCTTTTATTTATTTTTTCCTGGCAGTTGCACACATTAATTATTAACTGAATGCTCAGAGAGCCCCTTCAAGATTTTCCAAAACTTCAGCTTTAATACTAGTCAGACACAACCTGTAAACATAATGCTGAAAGTAAGATCAATACGGTATAGTCAGAACTGGTCCATCATCCCTAAAGTAAAATTGAATTGCATTCTATCCTTCAGTGTTAATAGGTTCTTGCTTAAATATTTAGTAAATTACTTTATTAATAATACAGGAAGTGGAATCACATCCTCAGAGAATGTAGGAACTTTTTTATCTATAAAATCCACTCCTATTTTAATTTCCTCAGAATGCCTTTCTGTGGTTTCTCTGCTATTTGAAATATAGAGTTTCAAGTAACCTAGGAGAAGAGTAAATTCTGTTTCCTTGCAATGGTGCAGGTTTGCAGAATATCTTTTAATACTAGCAGTTATTATTATTGCTTCATATTCAGGTGGGAGCAACAGAGAAAGGAAAAAATGGAACCAGCACAGCTGTTGCATTTACCAATGAAGTCTAATGGAGGTAGAAGAGAATGCGATGTGGGGACTTACAAGGAAATTAAGCTTTAGTTTGCAACACAAGAAGTCCTAGAAAAAATAAGTCTGTCTACCAACAAAGCATTTCCCATTGTTTCCAGCTGTAGAAGCGTCAGGTTTGGGTATTGGACAGGGAAAGGATGAAAGAAACTAGAGTAAAAACAATTAATAAAGCTTTCTTAACTAATTCTGGATACTTATATAACATAGTTCTCTTCCTGGTCAGCTGCACTGGAGATGAAGAGCAGCAGGAGAGATGTGGCAGGAATGATTTTGGGGAGCAAGTTTTAATTTCATAGCACTTCAGCCTCAATCACCCTGCCCCTCCCCCCATTGGTTAGATTGCTTTGGGGAAAATAAGTCAGGAAATAGATACATGATTTAGGCATCAATAAGGGAAATTTACATATTATTGTTTACTACATTGTTCAATATTTAGCGGGTATTGGGGGCCGAGGTAAGGCATAAGAGGAAAATGGTTGTCTAATTTGGTTAAGCAAATAGGAAGGGATTAGTTGTCTAATCAAGTCTTTGGATGCTAATTAAATATATTATATAAATTATATAATAGGTCCAATGCCATATGCTCTGAAAAGAGATACAAGTTAAAGTCCGGTTAATATTCTGGTGTTAATTACAAGGAGCTACTCCACAGTTTCCAGTTAGCATTAGGCAGAACTTAAAGAGGTATCCATATATATATATGTGTGTGTGTGTGTGTGGATAAACAGACAGACAGATAGATCCTTAAATCTTCTTTCCCAAATTAAGCAGTCCCTCACTTCTTAAGGTTGCTTCATTGCAGTTGCCATGGACTGAATTTTGAAAAAGCTTTTCTGCATTTCCTAAGCATATGTAGAAACATCTTCCCCTGCTTCCAGTCAGCATATACAGAAAGCCTCTTCAGGTTCCTGCAAATGCAGGCAAAATGACAGAAAGCACCTCATTAAAGTACATCATATTGCCTCTTCACCTTGATGAAGAGAATTATTTTGTCTCTATAGCAGAAAGTGCTTGTGGGGGATGAATACAAATTGCCTTTCATAAGCCTCATGTGCAGCCACAGTTCTTCACATAAGATTTCAAAGTGCATTGAAAATTTTTATATTTGTAGCTCTCAACTTACTACCACAAATGGGATAGGAATTTATATTGCTAAGTGATACAGTAATAAAGAACAAGATCACGTGACTTCATCACTTAGCGAGGGCAATTCGGCACTCTCGATTGCCAATCAAATTCCACTAGCTGTTAGACGAAAAGTCACCCAAATCCAATCCATTCCAGGTTTGGTCCTTTCCAGCCCTGAACCTCAGTAAAGTAGGGGACTACCTTCTCTTCAGCTGTTTCCATTTTCCTATCTTCATCCCACCTCTGTCATTTAGGCCACTGTGTGCCCTACCTTGTGAAGTACCAAGCAGCCTTAGAACCATGTATCTTTGGGGCTGCTTGTCACATTGCAGCTTCTTCTAAGGCTGCTTGACACCTGGCAAACTAGAGTGCAGTTCAGTTGACCACTGAAGGCTACTAACAACAAGCAGAGTGAAGAAATACAATAGAAAAAATGCAGGGTAAAACTGATAATACTAAATCACACTCCACAGTAAACACTACAGAAAAGATCAGTGAAAAATTCTGCTGTTTCAAAACAAAGTTGCACCAAATATTACATGAGAATATGGGCAGTAGAAGTTGCAGGAAGTATAAGCAGCTTCTAAAATTATAAATGAAAGGCCTTTTTAGCAGATGTACCTATGACAAAATCTGAGAATATTTATTGTGGAAAGAATGTAGCAGCTAGGCTAGGATCTTTTGCCTAGGTAGAGAGGTCTAGAAATCCTAACTTCAGAAATCACAATAGCAATTGCACTTAGACTTATATACTGCTTCACAGTGCTTTACAGCCCTCTCTAAGCAGTTTACAGAGTCAGCATATTGCCTCCAACAATCTGGATCCTCATTTTAGCGACCTTGGGAGGATGGAAGGCTGAGTCAATCTTGAGCTGGTGAAACTCGAACTGCTGGCAGTCAGCAAAAGTAGCCTGCAGTACTGCATTTTAACCACTGTACCATCACAGCACACAAATAAAAGATAAGAAGTAAGAAAATGGGATAAGGTGCCCTCATGCTGCTGAAGCATTATATATTTTTTTTCTACTATTTTTTTTCTTTTGGGATTGAGAATAGAGATTTCTCTCCACAAAATCCACTTTCTTGAAGATAAATGGTTGCCACAGGCCTCCCACTGCTATTTTCTTTACAGTACAACACTCAACATTTCATTATAACACAAAATAATTATTATTGGTCATACTGGATCTGAACTCAAGGATTATCTTTGAAAGCAGACTTTCTAAACCAGGGGTGTCAAACTCAATTTCATTGACGACCGCATCAGCATTGCGGTTGCCCTCATGGGCCTGGGTGGATGTGGCCAGGGTGGGTACGGCCTACTGGGTGGGTGTGGATTGAGTGGGTGTGGCCAACTGGGTGGGCATGGCCATCTCTACATCATTCACATCAAGGGTGCCTGTGGGGGCCTGGGCACCAATGGGACAGATCTGAGGGTCTCTAGCAGAAGTAGGCAAGGGCCATTTGCTGGCCACTTCAAGGCGATGGTGCATTTCTTCATTCCTCACAAAGGGTGACATCTCCCCAGCATGCACCCAGGGGGCGGGGCCGACGCAGCAGGGCCTGGTTCCTTGCTGTTTCCAGACAGCCTTGTGGAGCTAGGACTGAATGCGTTTCAGCATAAATGGCCACCACAAAATTGTACATTGGCTCCTGGCTGGCCTGGGCCAGGGCCAAGGCAGCGGGGCCATTCCCTCGCTGTTTCCAGGATGGCTTCGTGGGCCACATGAAACCACTTCGCGGGCTGCATCCAGCCCCCGGGCCTTGTGTTTGACATGTTTATTCTAAACTGTCAGAATGTTATGAAACTCTTTCTCAAATGGGTAAAATCATACATGGTACTAAAATAACACTATTTCACTATTAATATGTATTAGCTCAACTTTCTCTCAGGGGATTGTCATTGTGGCTACTAGCATATAGTATTATCCTGAAAGACTACAATCCCTTATAAGTAGTCCTCAACTTACAACTATTTATTTAATGACTGTTTGAAGTTACAAAAGCACTGAAAATAGTGACTTATGAATGGTTCTTGCACTTATAGTTATTGTAGCATTCCCACAGTAACATGAGCAAAATTCAGATCCTTGCAATTAACATGTATTTACAATAGTTGCAGCATGCCAGGATGATGTGATTCCCATTTGGGATCTTCCCAGCTGTCTCCTGACAAGCAAAGTCAATGGGGGAAGCTAGTTTCACTTAACAATCACAGCAAAAATTATTGTTAAACTGGATGTTACTCACTTAATGACTGCAATGCTTAGTGTTAGAAGTTCCTGTACCCAATGTGGTCCTAAGTCAAAGACTACCTTTATGAAAGCCAGACTATGCGGGTGATGGTTGATAGATAATAAAAATTGATTTCATATATCACGCTAACTAAGCTCTTGTTTCTTAATCAAGGTGAATTGAACAAACAACAATTGTCCAGATTTGTTTATCAGGCTCAACTGTGGACTATAAGTGAAAATTTCCAGTGAATGGGTACATTGTCTTTTTGGTTGTTATAGTTATATTATACCTTTATTTTGTAAAACTCTAGGTGGTGTACATATTTTCTCCACAACAACACTCTGAGTCAGAGTGAGGTGAGAGTGAGGGACTGACCTAAGATCATGCAGCTGGTTTCATGTTTGACAGAAGACTGGAATTCACAGATTCCTGATACCTGGTCCACTATGCCAAACTGTACATGCAGTAAGAAGCCAAAACTTATCATGCATTTGATGAAACATGTTTCAAAATATGTTAGTGCAGAAAAAATTCTCCATGATAAAGCAGCAATGTCTTCTGGCATGGCTGGTTGAAAGGTTTTCTAAATAGTGTGCAAGTGTATGTCCCTCACCAACTTCTATACTGTTGATAAAAGCAATATAAATGAGATAAATTGGGAAGGTTTTAAAGCAGCTATGCCAGATATTTCAGAGGATGTGGTATGTTCAGGGCTTCAAGGAAGGGTGCTTCATATCAATATGCTCTGCAACGTATTCTTCTATATGCTTTCTATAGACTTAAATATTACACTAAAGGAGTGCTTTATATTTTGCAATATTGAGACTATGAACATTAATTCTCTAGTGTGTTAAAACCATGTATTTTTATATCACGTTGTATACAGATCATGACTGTTTCCTAATCAAAGTTGTTTGCACTTATTACAATATTTTATGCATTCATCTTTGGTACTAGTTTAGCTGCTTTATAGATTACGTTATCACATTCTTACCAATAAGGCTCTCCTTATCTCTTCATTATTTAATAATAATAATAATAATAATAGTAAAGTTGGAAGGGACCTTGGAGGTCATCTAGTCCAACCCCCTGCTCGGGCAGGAAACCCTACACCATTTCGGACAAATGGCTGTCCAGTCTCTTCTTAAAAACTTCCAGTGTTGGAGCATTTACTGCTTCTGGAGGCAGGTTGTTCCACTGATTAATTGTTCTCACTGTCAGGAAGTTTCTCCTTAGTTCTAGGTTGCTTCTCTCCTTGATTAGTTTCCACCCGTTGCTTCTTGTCCTGCCTTCAGGTGCTTTGGAAAATAGCTTAATTCCCTCTTCTTTATGGCAGCCCCTGAGATATTGGAATATGCTATCATGTCCCCCCTTGTCCTTCTCTTCGTTAAACTAGACATACCCAATTCTAGCAACCGTTCCTTATATGTTTTAGCCTCCAGTCCCCTAATCATCTTTGTTGCTCTTCTCTGTACTCTTTCTAGAGTCTCAACATCTTTTTTACATCGTGGTGACCAAAACTGGATGCAGTATTCCAAGTGTGGCCTTACCAAGGCATTGAAGAGTGGTATTAATACTTCGCGTGATCTTGATTCTATCCCTCTGTTAATGCAGCCTAGTACTGTGTTGGCCTTTTTGGCAGCTGCCGCACACAAGATAATAAATCCTTTATCCACAGTTGGACAATAGTTTTATTATAACCATCCAAAATAATATAAAGGAATGTGCAAAGTTGTCTTTGAAGATGAGAGTTCTTCAAAGCTCTTCCTTATAAAGAAGTAGCAAGAAAATACAAACATCATGTTTGATAATGAGGCCTGAAGTATAAAATCAGTTTCCAAATGAATTGAGGGGTTGAGGATAAAGTCATCTTTGATATTGCTGATATTAGATTGCACCTCGTCTTGACATATATAAGAATTCATTTGCAGACCTAGAAGAAGATGGAGAGACAACATCAAAGACACACTACAACAACATCAATTAACAATGGTTAAGGCCACCAGAACAGCAAAAGTCAGAACTTTCTATCTTCCTCAACACCTGAAGCTATTAAAAAAAAGGAAGTCAAGAAGAAGAAGGATATGAATCTCAGGGTAATCAAGAAGCATCCTGCTAAAATTGCAAGACTGGCTGAAGACAAACACATGTTTAATTCCTTCTCCCTGAGTGTCACCTCTCAGTCTTGTTGGAAGAGGAGACAGTGACTTAATTGTAGAAGTCACCAGCTGGTTTATATGCCCTTAAATCCACTATAGTCCCTAATATGAATACAATGCTAAATGAGTTAAAACATTTCTAAACATATTTGAATCTAAAAATTTGATTTTGTACATCAAGGAAGATTTTTTTTATTTTTTTTCCTTCCCTTCATATACTTTTAAAATTATTTTGTTGAATAGTTTGCTCAGTGTTAATGAAAATATAAAGATCCCAGCTTTTGAATAATTTATAGTTTAAAATGGGTACGGTTGGATTTGTAATTTCTATGTATTGGAGTTAAAGTACTTTAAATTTTTTGGGATGTATGTATAGTGGATTGATGTTCATTTAATTTGTATGTTTTTTTTTTGTTTCTTTAACCCTGTATTCAGTTCTGGGAAGGAGGGGGGAGGGTTATGTGGTGGGAGGGGGGGTATTTTATTGTAAAAAGTTTATAAAATTCTCAATAAAAAAAGAAAAAAATTGTAGCAGTAATATGTATTATTAAGAATAAGAGGATTTCATACAAAAAGCAGCTAAATTATCATTGTTAATGTTTTCACATTTTTAAGACATTTGAAAATTGATTTAGAAATAAATAAAATAAATGAATACTTGAAAATATAAAGATCCCCAACCGCAGTCTAACACAGTTCTATAATTATTTGTGGATACACCTCCAATAATTGCATTTTAATGATGTTTTAAGCTTCTTTATATTTATTTGTTAGTTTTTTGTGACTATCCACAAACCATGTGCCTCTTACCTCTTGTTAAACACAACAAAAGGCCACCAAATTTAAAAACACATCATACCTGAAGGCACTTATGTACCTACATAAATAAATCTTCTGAAAATGAATTCACCTAAGGCCCAGACTCAGTGTTTGAAGAGGGCACAGCTCAGAGAAAAAAAAATGCAAGGAGGGGAACATTTGCTGTGAATGTTTTTGTTCAGAGATTTGTTTGCTACAAACTGAGGAAAGCTTCTTAATTTTTGTTAAATAGATTTTATTTCTTTTTTTAAGCTAGATTTATAAAACTGCTCAACCTAGTTTTCTGCCAGGGGCATTCTGGGTGTCTTGTCTATTGCTTCAGCTCCTAAAGTCCAGAGCATACTGGGATTTGAACCCAGAAAGTGTCTGTATAGCCGTGATTCAATCTAAGGTAGTTGCCACCATTTCATTCCAAGTGATGACCAAGATTTCAGTCAAACTGTGTATCAGAATGTCAGGAAATAGCCCAAGAAACCAACAGCTTTAGAAACCCTTTAGATGCCCTTTAGATGCCTGAGACAGGTCAATTCCTGCAGAGTAGTTCCTGCAGAGTAATTCCTGGGTAGTGATCCGTCCATGACAAAGAACAGATGGCAACATCCCTCAATTCCAGATCACATAACTGCTGCTGGAAACAAAAGCCAGGTCCAATGTGAAGTCTCCCTATGGGTCACACTTGCAAAAAACTGGGTCAGGATCATGATTTTCATAATGGCCATAAATTAGCCATGGCTTTCATGATTTTTTTCATACATAAACTATGTTTGAATAAATAATTCAAAACAGTCTCTATTTTGAAATGGCTTAGTCTTTTAAAAATTACTTTGTTATTTATTTTACTATTTAAATGTTAACTTGTTCCTTCTGCTAAAGTGACTTATCAATCAGAAGAATCAGTTTCTTCTGGATTAAAAGCTGTCTCTTCAGAAGAACCTACTCGATTTCTTTTTCTTTCCATTTCCACTATGCTTAAATTTAAATAGCATAATGAAACTTCATACCAATTTGTTCAACAATATTTTATAGAGGAAATAAAAAGAAATTGCAAGAAAGTCATTTTTATACTAATAAAAACCAGCCAGAAACAGAGATTACAATAAATATCCAGGGGATAATACAATAATGGATAATATACTGAATTAGAACTAGAGAGACTCAGACCCAAACCCACTGTCAAGCATAGAAAATCACTAAATTCCTCGGAGCCAAGCATTCTCTCTCAGCCAAATTTCCTCCACAGGGTTGATGCTGTGGGAAAAAGAATTAAAAGTGTATCTCAACCATAGCCACTTTAAAAGGGGTGGACTTTAACTCCCAGAATTCTCCAGCCAGAAAAGCTGGCTCTTACAGTAGCCAAGATTGAGAAACAGTGATGTATGTCATTTTCTTCTCCTAGAGACATAATTTATTTAATTAATGTCATCATCATCATCATCATCATCATCATCATCACCTAGGGTCTATACCATCTGGCCCCATTTTGTCCAGTGTTATAGAAGCTTATCTGCATTGCAATTGAATTCAGAATTGCGGTTAGGAGCCTATTCTTCAATGTTAGCAGAAATTTAGTGCATCATGAACACTAATATGGATTCTATTTCTAGATTTCAGTTATTTCAATATTATCTGTAGCTTTTCATTATTATATAGCAGCTGAGGCAAAACCAAACCTGAACCAATTTACTCAATCTTCCACCATTATTGTTCCATTTCATCTTAAGCCCATCATGTCAATTATAGTAATATGGATTATCAGACCAGCCTTAAATGCACCCATAACATGAAACCGAACCGTGGTCGGAGCTGGCAGTGCCCTGTTATCTGTGATATTCCTAGAAACCACCTGTAGGATTCCTCAAAACTATACTTTTAAAAGACCAAAACCTTGCATTTTGGCCAGTTTTTAACAATTTTTAACTTCTTAAAAATTGTACTGGCACTCCTTCCCAAATTATGCTATGGTGCCAGTTACCTGAAAAGGTTATTATGTGTTGTGGAGTTAGTAACATAACAATGCTGTTCTGATCTTTGCTCATTCACATTGCACATTTTGGTTCCTGGATTATGGAACAAGTATGTCACCGCTACAAGAAAACTTCTTGCATTTCTCAGAACAATATGGATATTCACCCACGCATGCCACTTGAGTGAAGAGAAATTATGGGTTGTGCTCTGATGTTGCTTCTCTATAGTGCACGTTCATGGATAAAACATTTTCCAGTTAACATTTTATTTCATGGCAGTAAAAGTACAATACAATCAGTTTTTGCTGGAAGGCTCCTTTAATGATTCAGAAATTGGATGTGAATGGTTCACACCCCTCATTCCAGCATCCTATCATTTATATTTAAAAAAGAAGCTGTGCTGGAAATGTTCAAAATAGTTATGCTGCTTCCTGTGAGGCTGATAATCTTCCTCACAACAGATTTTTAGCCAGGTCCAAGATCTAGCCTGGAAATTTAAAAGAACCTTTTTGTGCTTAAAGCTCAAAGAGAGAAAACCATGAAAATTCTGTTATCTTTGGTCAAAAAATCAGCAGCGATAGTAGTATTTTAATTATTCTACTAAGCTCACTGGATTCAAGGAGGAAAATTGGAGTTCTTTTTAAGAAAAAGCCAGAAACAAATAACAAGACTGACCTGAGATTATGATACAGGGAAGAAAATTCTTCTGCATATTTTCAACAAACTGCATTCAGTTGGTGAAGGAGAATGTTGGTAAAATTCTCAAGGATGTTGGGTAGTGTTCTCACATTTAGTTATATTGTGGTCTTTCAGGAATTGAAAATAAGCTCAAAAACACCACAAAGGGAAATTTGGAAGAAATTCTCAAGCATCTTAAAAAAAACAAAGGGTAAGAATACTTCTCAAAAATTGTAACTTTTGGTACTGCATTATACTAATCAAACTTCTTTACCAGATTCTTTATTGTTATAAAGTAAAATTATTTTATCAAGTATTTTAGTTGACTTTAAATAAAAAAACCCAGCTATTTAGCCATGGTGGTGCCATGGTTAGAATGTAATATTCCAGACTGACTTAATCTTGACTCAGCCTTCCATTCTTCTAAGGTCAGTAAAATGAGGAACCAGATTGTTGGGGGCAATGTCTTGACAGTATAAACTACATATATAATCTCCATGGTGCTTTACAGCATTCTCTAAGTCTAAGTGCTATTGCTATGCAGTGTGTCTTTCCTTAGAGAGGGATTGGAAGACACAAAGCTGTTCTTGTTGATATTCTCCAGTTTGTCAAGCAGTATAAAATATTATCATTAAATTATCCAGGAATATGTTTGTTCTATTTTCTGGTGGAGAAAAATTGTTTACCATTCTGTTCAAGAGGAAAAATCTTCATTGACATTATAAGAGTGTAGAAGGATGAGTCTTTTGAAGAATAAAAAAGTCAGATGATTTAGACTTCATTGAAATGGATCTGGGCCATTGAATCAGATATGATCAGAAACTCCTCAATTTGATAAAGATGATTTCACTAATAGAGATGATTTCATTAATAGAGATGATTTCACTAATCACAGTTCCTGGTAAACCAGTTTTGGAGTTTAGGCATCACAGCAAGATAGCGCAGCATCAATAGAGATATAAAACATTAAATAGTTTGGGAAGATGAAGGGAAGAGGAAAAGCATCTTTAAGTTGCATAGTTAATTTTTAAGGCAAATATTATGAATCTATAATTATTATGATGATGACTGTTGCCACTATTGTCCTACTATTTTCTCAGCTGAATCTTATAGCATCAACAATTCAGTTGAACAAACCCAGTCTTGTTTTTCCTAGTGCTTGCCATCTGAGGCATCTGTATCATGGAATTCTACTTCCTATTGTGTATTTTTGAATAAATTTGACCTCTCCTTCTTGATTAGCTGTGTAACATTTGTACAAACAGCTAATATGTTAGCTGGGATTATTCCCCATGTACTATAGTAACATACTACAATATAGTGGTTAGCATCCAGAAAGGAGGATTCATAATCCATCTGTTTGGTTGTCTCAGAGTCTTGGGAATTCTCTTATATTGGTTGCAAGTGTGTGTAAAACTTTAATTTGGGCTCAATAACCATTATATAGCAATATCTAGAGATTACTGTATAAATAAGAATTCTACATGTTTTATGTTAAGAGTTTACACAAATCCTAGATAACAAATAGTTAATTAGGCGCAGAGCAGAACATTTGTTGCAGTAATATGTGCTTATTTGGAAAGATCACAACTGCTAGTTATTAAACCATGTTAATAATTACTTTAAGTGGACATTAATCTGGGTTCAATTACAATGGGATTCTTTTTATTACTCCCATTTGCTTCTCTAAAGACTTCCATTGGTTTAATGACATTGAAGTAAAACCAGATTAATTAGCATTTTTGCAATTTATTTAAAATTTGCCTGAGTTGGAAAGAATTAACTGGCAATTGCAAAAAAGTCTAAAGTATAATTAGATTGCCGTGGTGTTACTACATAACAGATATATAAGCCCTTAAATCCTGCTGACATTAAGAGTTATGAGGAGTTATCCTTCTTTCAAATGCAGTGTAACAATATCTATTCAATGCAGCTGTTTCTAAAATACAGTATATTTCAAATCCATCTGCCTGTAAGTTCACATCTTCAGTCATTGTGTCTTTCATTCCTCTTTACATTGAAAACCAGTGTTATATTATCAAACCTTTGCAGAAGGCCAAGTTTGACTATACCCCCTTTTTATACCAAACAGAATCAACCTGGGATTATTTTAAATTCCTTTGTATTCTTCTACTTTTCTATAACTGAATTGTCATTTTAACCACGTTTAATATAAAGACCATCTTTATATTTTAACTACTCTTCCAAGATCATCTCTGCATTCTTTATGTGTATAATGTTTATATTAATTAATTATGATAGGAGACAGAGCCTAACTTCAAATCCATGCTCAACCATGTAAGGTCACTCATTTCTATGGGCCAATCACTATTTTCTAAATCCAATTTATGCCATGGTGTTGCTTGAGTGGAAAAAAGGTTTAGGGTCCTTGAGTAAAGATAGTATACTAATCAAACAAATATATGGATTCATTCTAACCTTCCCCAAGCACTCACATGAGGAGCCATAGCAAGTAAGAACAACCTGGCAGAGAAATGTACTGTGAAAAAATCAGAATTTGCCAAAATGGCAAAACTGATTTGTTTGATCAGAAAGCAAACAACAAAAAGACTGGAAACCTTATATAGACCTTTTTGCTGAAAGAAGCAAAAATTAATTGATAGATTTATGGATTTGAAGATTAAGAAAGATGTGGACTAAATAAGGGTGTTAAGGGATTTGTAGAATAGTTAAGAGGAAGGAGGTGCAATAAAAATAGAATTATCGGTTGAAAAGAAGATCAGAAGTCCCCTAGCTTTTTATGCACTGCTTTATTTTGGTTTGTCTTTTCTTTTTTTCCTTTTGATTCATTTTTTTATTAGATGAAAATCCTTAATGAATATTAAACAGTACAAGCCTGCCAGTCTTCACGGGTAGACTAGATATTGAAAGGATATATATATATATATATATATATATATATATATATATATATATATATATATATATATATATATATATATATTTGCTTGACCCTAAGTATACTTGTCCATGTTTTTCAATGACTATGTTAAAGCCTGCAAATCTGAGAATATTTTTTTCTTCAGAACCTTTTCTAAGAGCATAAAATTTGGAGAGAAAAAGGAAGGGAGACAACATGAACAATTCATTTTTGTCTCTTTTCAAGTTCTCATACATTCACGATAACTCCTGGAAAGGGCTAATAGAAGTTTTAAATCCTACATGAATTTATCCAACTATCTGGAACCTGCTAATAGATTTGCTTTCACAGGGCAGAGCCAGAAATCAGTAGCAAAGGAAAAGGCTTATAGGCCTAAATCCCCATCTTGCTGCATTTCCAAGTTGAGTGATTCAAAAGGGATGACCCTTTCTTATCACAGTAGCCAGAGAAGCAACTCATAGAGGAACTGAACATTCTCTTCTTCTACCTTATAAGCAGCATGTTGTATTTCTCTACTGGCCCTGAGAAAAAAAACTCACTTCTTTTAAAAGACCAACCACGTACTGTATTATAGTTCTGATGTGTAGGAAGCATGTGTTTAATGCAATCTGTGAGAGAAGGAAATGTGTACAGATATATGAATGAATGTGTACATATGTATATGGCCTCTCTCATTCCTGATAAGTAGGTGATAGTTATTTATGTCAAACTGAATGTGGCAGGATATAAATTAAAAAATAATGTGTTCTAGTATTTCATTTCCAGCACTTGTTTCCTCATGACCTTAAAAGTTCAAGAATGGAAAGAAATCTGCCTGAGGTTTGGTTAATGAGAATAATCTTGGAATAGAAAAATGTCTCTCAAAGTTATATAAGGTAGCTTCATATATTCTGCTATTTTATAATAGTATTCTTCTCAGGAACTCTGAAGTATGTTTGGTCTATTAATTTAGAGTCTTGTTTTTGACTGATTCATGCTCCTTTAAATTTCATAGCAGCCTGATCTGCTACGCAGAGATAGTAGATCTGTGTCCAGTTGGTCCAGTTTAACGAAATCATATAATATACAAAAAATACTGGCTGAAATTTTACAAATTAAAAGGAAAATACAAATGATAAATCAAGAAAATAACCTGGAAAATATTTTCTTATTGGATCCACAAAAGAGACTTGTAAAAACCTTGAAGAAATCTGTGCAGTGGGATAAAGAATAATTGGAGAAAAATCCATCAGCTGCTTTGAGTACTGGTTTGCTTCTGGCTCCAATTCAAGATGTTGATACCTTTAAAGCTCTTCATAACATGGGACTAGGTTATCTGAGAAACCAGCTTAACTCTATTATATCAATATCTATCTACCCAATCAGACAGGAAAAGCATGTTATGGACCCATTCAGCTAAAAAAAAAATAACTCTGGGGGTTTAGAAAGAGACCCTTCTCTGCTGTTGCCATCACCTTATAGAGTTTGTTACCTCCTTAGGTGAGGTTGGCCCCCATCCTTCTGGCTTTCTGGAAGAGCATTAAGACCAGGCTCTGTCAACTGGAGATCCGAGAGTGGTAACCTGATCAATGGCTTGAGTGTGCTATGTCTTCTTTTTTAACTTTACTTTTTAATGTATTTTTTTAAATTTTTAATTTTTTTTCTTTTTTATATGGATTTTATAGTTGTTATTTGTAAACTGCCCGAAGTCACTTCAATAGAGAGATGGGTAGTAAATAAATTTGATTAATAAATAAATCCTATGCACGAGATCCACTTCCTCGGGCTGCCAGTGAGCAGTCGAGGTGGCTTCGGATCCCCAGCTGCCCCTCTACCTCCTCCTGCTTACCTGCATGGTTGGTCAGTCAGAGCAGCAGCAGCTACTGCCCCCATCAGAGCCGTTCAGCAGATGGGACCCAGGCTGGGCAAGGGCTTCCTTCCAGCCATCCTGGGGCCGTCTCTGCCCGTGCTGATGGGGCTCTGTGGCCAGTTCGCCATGATGCAGGATAGCCAACAGGCTGTGGCTGCTGATGGACATCATTGGCCCTCATTTGCTCACTGGCCTCTGAGTGCAGGAGCCAATGATGTCAGGCAGCAGCTGCCCTGGCCCTTGCCTTGCCTAGCCCTGTGGCAACTGGCACCCCCGCCCTGCCTTGCCTTGCCTCACCCCGCAGAATGAGCCTCCGGCCCACTAAACCAGCCTCAAGAGACCGCCTGGATCTCTCCCAACCCTCCCAGCACCCACAGGTGTACCTCTCCACAAGCATCATCAAGGTGGCCATGCCCACCATGGCCACGCCCACCCAGTCAGCCATCCCCACCACTGCCACACCCACCCAGTCAGCCACACCCACCCGGCACCCCGCAATAAATAAGTGGGTTTTGGGTTGCAGTTTGGGCACTTGATCTCTAAAAGGTTCGTCATCACTGGTATAGGTGACACCATGCTCAATAGTAACAACTGTGAGAGGGATCTCGGAGTCCTAGTGGACAATCATTTAAATATGAACCAGCAGTGTGCTGCAGCTGCCAAAAAAGCCAACACAGTGCTAGGCTGCATTAACAGAGGGATAGAATCAAGATCATGTGAAGTGTTAATACCACTTTACAATGTCTTCGTAAGGCCACACTTGGAATACTGCATCCAGTTTTGGTCACCGCGATGTAAAAAAGATATTGAGACTCTAGAAAGAGTACAGAGAAGAGCAACAAAGATAATTAGGGGACAGGAGGCTAAAACATATAAGAAACGGTTGCTGGCTCATATTTAAATGATTGTCCACTAGGACTCCGAGATCCCTTTCACAGTTACTACTATTGAACAAGGTACCCCCTATACTATACCTATACATTTGGTTTTTCTTGCCTAAATGTAGAACCTTACTTTTTTCACCATTGAATTTCATTTTGTTAGATAGCACCCAGTGTTCAAGTCTGTCCAGATCCTCCCGTATCCTAAGCCTGTCTTCTGGAGTTTTGGCTATTCCTGCCAGCTTGGTGTCATCTGCAAATCTGATGATTTCCCCATCTATCCCCTCGTCCAAATCACTGATGAAGATGTTAAAGAGCACTGGGCCCAGAACAGAGCCATGGGGCACCCCACTACACACTTTCTTCTATGTAGATGTGGTTCCATTGAGGACCATATGCTGAGTACGGCCAGTCAGCCAGCTACGGATCCATCTGGTGGTGATGCTGTCTAACCCGCATTTTTCTGTCTTATCAAGTAGTAGGTTGTGATCTACTTTGTCAAATGCCTTACTGAAGTCCAAGTAAATTATATCCACAGAATTCCTCTGGTCCGCTAATTTTGTCACTTGGTCAATAAATGCAATAAGGTTTGTCTGGCATGATCTGTTTTTGACAAACCCGTGTTGGCTTTTAGTAATGACTTGTTATATTATGTTGTGTCCGCATGTATGTTTTTTATATGATTTCCAATATCTCCCTTGAAATAGGGGAAATAATAATGGAACCAGACCTGCAATGTTATGTAATAGTCAATGTAACTTAAAAAAATATTGCACAAGATATTAACTATTATAAAATACAAAATTCTCTCCCAAGCAAGAGGTAGAAGTCATATAAGACATGGTATATAGAGGCATAACATCTGTATCTTTGTCTTCTGAAAGCATAAGGGATGGTGTACTGTATATACCATTGTGAGAGGTAGTAGCATGAAGCTACTACTAGCTCTGTGCTACTAGTTCTCACAATTGCACCACTCATACAAATGAGTAGCATGGATATCAGCTTGGTTTGCTGTTACTGACACAGATATTTTTCATTTCAAACTGTTAGGAACATGGGATATCATTATTAGGACAATTGCCACTAGCTATACTTTAGAATGATTGTTAGGTTATTATGATAGCAACATTCAGCAATATAAAATGGAGAGAAGGCAAAAGCATTCTGAAAAAATAATAAATGTTACTTTATGAGAACATCTCTATCTCTAGCTGTGAAATATAGAAATATTATACATCTGCTACGCTTTAGCTTTGCCAAAACTTTAGCCTGGGTCAGAGCAACTGTCTATGTCCCATTTGTCTGACTCTGATTCTATTTTTGCTGATATTGAATTTGATGAATTATTTGCCTGTGCTATCACAGAATCTGCACATGTATAAAGGCATTATTAATGCATGGGAGACTTTGCGTTTGATGTGCATATCACTGAATCAATAGCATTAATTCTACTGACCATCACCTATTGGAGATGAGGTCAATTCTAAAGAAATTAGAACATATTGGGAAAAAAGCAGTTTGAGAGGGAAGTTGCCCAGATTCTCTACTTGCCTTTAAATTAACCTTCCTCTTTGAAGAATATTACTGTCAGCAATGCTATAAATCAAATTATGTAGAGTACTATCTCTGTACTGCAGTTAGGTGCTGGACTCAGATTCAGGGCCACATTTGGTCAGAGTAGATTACTGGGTCACTTTGATCCACAATCAGTTTACTTCATATATTTATTTTTGGAATATATTTTGATGAGAACACAGAACTATGTGTGCCATTTAGGTATATAAATCAAATTCATTAAAGTACCAGAAACAGATAATCTATTCAGTTTAGAACAGTAGTAGGTACTTGTGTAGAATTGTTGTTTTGAGTGTAAAGAATTTTATGTGATTTAAATGATTTTGTATACTGAATTTCCATTTCTTCCTTCAAATTTACCACTTTAAACTAGGCCTTATAATGCTACATTCCTATTAAGCAGAGAAGTTCATTTTGCTCTACCTCCACCTCAGTATTACAGCACAAATGTATTAATCTCTTCTTTTTTCAACTTCTCCACCCACTTGAATACTTACAGTTTAAGTTGAAAAAATAGTTGGAAAGCTAGGAATTTGCATTGTTTGAGACATGGAACTTGGTAGTTACACAAGCAATTCTTGATGTGGACTGGCCTTTTCATTATTGCTTAATGAAGATTAGTGGTTTAATATAGCTGATCAGATGCATTTCTAAAACATTTGATTAATGAGGCTTTACTCTTGGAAAAAATAGAAATGCTTGCAACTAAATTATGTCACACAGAGTGAACACAGTGCTGTTTTTTAGAGTTGGCCTGAGACATTTAGTTGCCTAAAGAGAAAGACAAAATGGCACCTTTCTGAATCCATCTTGTTGACTGGACAGACTGTTGATGCTTTGATACTGTTGATGGGGATGGCCTTTTTTGTCTAACATAGAGGAATCAGAACAAACTGCATAGTTTTGTCCTTTCATATCCTGCTAACTTATCTAGTTCAGGTCATATGTCCCATGAGGTGGCTGTCTTACTCTGTCCATCACTACAACCAGCTCTGGTACTAATGAGGTTTTTATCCAGAAAATATAGCATAAATCTGGAAAGATAAAAGTCTCAATTTTCTCTACAAATGGTTTCCTGAGTAGACATCTACCTAAAGCTGAGAAGAGAGTTGAAGCAATAAAGAGATCTCAGTTTCTTTTTGTATGCAAGTTTTATGAAAGTAGATATTAAGAGATGAGTAGTACAAACCACTTCATATAATCCATTTGAGGAGGTGATATTCTGAAGTAGTCAATCTGCTGACAGTCCTGAAATAAAGCACAGTCCTATTCATAGAAAGCTGAGAAGAAACCCATTATAGCAACTTGCACTTATGAGGAGGATTAAATCAGTTCAATGGATAAACTATTGGACAATCACGGCACTAAAATGATACTTTTTTTCTGAGCCACAAATTGTTCTAGAAATGTACAATAAACGTTTTAAGAGTCTTTGTTTTTCTCTGTTCTCCTTGTGTCTTTGTGGATCTAAGCATAGGTCAGAAATAGCATCCTTGCATTTTAATCTCAATCTGCAAATTTGTGACATTCAAATATTATACAATACAACAATCATTTCTCAACTGAGCATAAGAAGTTAGCCATATTTTAAATTTTAACATACACTATAGCTACATTTTGCTGTAAAATAAATATCATTCTGTTCAAGGAGACCTGCTTCCAGGTGAATATCTGTAAGATTGCATCTTTAGCATTTTCAGTTTGCTCAGCAATACCAAGGAAAAATTAATTAATGTTATACATCTTCAAATATTGACACTTTCAAAGGATTAATAGAACTGTACTCACTTAGATGCTGTTGATAAGATAAATGCAAAGGCAGAGTAGCAATGATCTCATTTGTTTAAAGATCCAAAGCCAACTTTGTTGAAATGTAATTACTGTAAAACTAACTTTCTTGAAATCAATAAATGAAAAACTAGTTTGGTTGAATAGAAAACTGGTAAGCAGAAGGCAATTAATATGCTATTATAACATTTTCAGATGGAAAATGAGGAATAATTGTTCTGAGAAAAATTATTAATTCTTTGATAAAAAAAAAATGTGTTTAAGCCTTCTTGGCTGCAGTGTCTCCCCTATGAAATAATGCTCCCTCCATTACCCAAATAGCCCCCATCCTGTTGGTGTCTTGAAGGGGGCTGAAGAACTGGTTCATCAGCCAGACCTTTGAAGATGATGACCGAAGTCTCTGTTTAACTTAGTTTTTTTGTTTCCATATAGTTGGTTATCCTGTCAATTATACTCTTTTTTCCTTGTTGTTTTTGTTTTCTTGTTTTCATGTTTTATATCATTTGTATACTATCCAGAATCTTTGTAAGCATATAAATGTAATAAATAATAATAATACCCTAATGATACACCACCTTGACATAGTTGTGAGACTTGTGTGCTCTGAGGAATATGACAGCTATGTCAGAGATTTAGCCAGAGTGGATGGGTCTCACCAGAGGAGCCAGACAGAGTGTCTCTCCCATAAAGAATATGGTGAGACATAAAGATACCCATATCAGATTGGTCATTACATGGATCAACAAGGACCATGCTAAATATTACAGTTCCTGGACATCTGGTGACAAGTGGGTTACACTACAGGACTGTTGGTTGAGCAATACAGGCCAGCAGCTGCAGAGTATTGGAAGAAATCCATCATAAAAAGAAGATTGAAAACAAAGAAATAATGATCTGTTATTATGAACAAGTCTAACAAGAAGAGGATATGTGAAAAGAAAGTGCCAGTTCTGGAAAGAATATCCAGAACCAGAAATAATAAAACAGGGACTAGCAGATCAATAATGTTGGGTTCTCATATTTCCTTTTCTAATCACTTTTTGAATTTTTTTGCTAATTACTTTTCAGCTATTAGGAACCTGAACTAAGGGTCCAAATGGATTTGAAATAAGATATTAAAAAAATTATAAGGATCTTTCCCATGGGAAAAAAGCTATTGCTTTGAATTCTTAAAAAAATGATAGGATGGGACTTTGAAGAGAGAAAAAGAAGGAACTAAAAATTACCATTAAAGGAGAAGAACACAAATCTGATTTACTAATACAGGATGGAGCAAAATGCTTTAACATTGGATCTATTGAAGAATATTTGTAAACAATGGACCAAGAAATGAATTTTAATACTGCCTATCATTATAGATAGACTGAGTTTAAAAGAACTTATAGAAAGGGAGCAAGTTTTCTCAGACAATATTGAAATTGTTATGAAAGTATGGCAGGCTACAAGAATGATACTTCACTGAATAAAAATGAAAGTGGCTGATGTCTTAATAATTAAAAAAAAGATATACAAATAACAAATCAATGAAGTGAGAAGGTCAACTTTTCTACCTTGGATTTCCAAAAGAAATCTGTTAAAATTTTGGACAATTTTATGAGAAGAGAAGAGAAGAGAACAGGGGAAAGAAAGAAGGAAAGAAAGAAAGAAGGAAAGAAAAAATGAAATCAAGTGAATATTTTTCAATTTTACCATTTGATAATAGTTTCCAAATGTTGTTCTTTTTTTAGAATTGTCCCTTAATGCTATATATTTAAATTTTTAATTTCAAGAACATTCCTTATACTCAAAATTAGGCTTGATTATAGATCAAAAGAATACTAGCTTTAATTGGATTTACTGTCAGAATGTCCCAGTATGTATGTATGTATGTGTGTGTGGTGTGTGTGTGTGTGTGTCTGTGTGTATAGATAGATAGATAGATAGATAGATAGATAGATAGATAGATAGATAGATAGATAGATAGATAGATAGATGTATGTCTCTAATTATGTTAAAAATCCAAATCCTGGGTAAAACCATGCGATGAAAATAAGTAAGTTTGAACACCAGGATAATGTTAAACCAAAACTGTTTAATACAAGTGCTGAGCTTTCATTGGCCAACACTGCTGACATCATCAGAGCATAAAAGCAAGTCACTGGGATTTCTCTTTATGTTACCAGTTGGTTCTGCACCCTGCTTTTTGACCTGGTCATTGGTCCACTCAACGTCTCTAATTGTTTTGTTTTTAAAGGGCATGTGTTTGCTGCTACATTAGTAGTTTCCAAAGTTGCTGTTCCCTTTTTCCCTTTCCTCCCCCCAATCCCTTTCCTTGTGTGCATCAAGCTGTTTGCTGCTACACTAGTGGTTTCCAAAGTTGCTGTTCCCCCTTTCCCCTTGCTCCCCCAATCCCTTTCCTCATATGTATCCAGCTGTCATGATCGCAAGTGGTGGGAAAGAGGAAGGACAACGAGAGTGAGTGGCTGGAAGGCGATCCCAATACACCTGGGTCCACCCCCAAAAAGGGACAGTGCTCCCGAACAGAGGAGCAGATGCGGAGATACATTCACTGGAGGCTTCCTGGAAATGCCCGGACCCACTTGACAGGCTGACCCATGGACACTCGCACACACACAGGAGCGACAGGATGGAGGAACAAGAGGACTGTGTTAAATGTACAGCCTGCTGACAGCCCCACAGGGGAAGAACACACATGCCCCGAGGTAGAGGCGAGGGGGGGGGAGTGAGCAAAAGTGCTCTGCACAAGATGACAGCTGGATACATATGAGGAAAGGGATTGGGGGGAGGAAAGGGGAAAAGGGAACAGCAACTTTGGAAACCATTAGTGTAGCAGCAAACGCGTGCCTTTTAAAATCAAAACAATTAGAGACGTTGAGTGGACCAATGACCAGGTCGAAAAGCCAGGTGCACTGGTAACATAAAGAGAACTCCCTGTGACTTGCTTTTATGCTCTGACGATGTTGGCAGTGTTGGCTGACGAAAGCTCAGCACTTGTATTAAACAGTTTTTGGTTTAACATTATCTGGTGTTCAAACTTACTTATTTTCTCTCTCTCTCTCTCTCTCTCTCTCTCTCTCTCTCTCTCTCTCTCTCTCTCTCTCTCTCTCTCGCCCTCTCTCTCTCTCTCTCTCTGTGTGTGTATATGTGTGTGTGTGTGTATGTTTGTGTATGTGTGAGTGTGTGTGTAAATCATACATAGCTCTTTCTATGGAATTGCAACTATGTGAGTAAAATTCAACAAGATTTTTAAATATGACATTTATTTCAACTATTCAGAAGACTGTGGATGCAAGCATCTGTACTGCTTTGTTTCTAATGGATTTTGTATCTGAATGTGTTTCTGAAAGTGTATCTCCATTAACAGTGTTGAGTCTTAGCCAAGCCAAAAGTACAGATGGATCAAGGCAATTACTTGCTAACATTTCTTGCCATTAAAATAATCTTTAAAATTATAAATGCATGGTAAATTAATGATGCAAGCTAACCTCCAGTATTAATAATTGAAACTAATAATTTAGAGCATATATCAAAGGCAATTCTATGTAATCACAAATATAATTGCCAAGATAGTGATATCAAATGCAATTTGCAATATGATTATGAACTGTCTGTTCCTCAACACTATTACTGAGTGATATTACTAAGTCTTTCATGTTTTCTGGCTCAGAAGTAGATATTTCAGTGGCTCATATTGTTTGTATGGATGAACTGTTTCTCAGTGGTTTTAGCAGCAGACCATGGCCAGACCAGAATAAGAGTACAGGGGGAGTGAGGGAATTGCTTTGGTCAGCCCTTCAATCTAGGAATCCAAAGCAATGTAAGTCAGTACAACTTTTATTGTAAAGCTTTAGTAACAGAATGTTGAAAGTCTGAATATGCCTTCCCTTTCTTTATCTTTGTGTAAACTATGGAGGGGGCTTGTCTGAGATGTTCAGTTATATAACTCTCCTGCCAAGATTCAGGCCCCTTTTATTTTATTTCTAACTATATAATAATATTTTATTATTGCATTGGTAGCAGCTCTTCCTCCTGTCCCTCAAGATCATTCGCTCTGCCTTCTACAAGTTTGGGTGGGTTGGATAAAGATTCCGTGATTTGCTGGCACTTCAGTTGATTCAGAACAACCAAGTTATGTTCCAAGTTTTGTTGACGATGGTTTGATATCTGAAATCCAATTCCAAGCTGGAACTAGTGAATTTATTCCATTACTCGCAGAATCATGACACTAATAGTGTCCATTCATAGTGGAGTTAGGTAAGTGACCAATTAGAAGTGAGCAAATTCATTGGTCTGAATTTAAAAGACATTTTAAATTCTTTAAAATTCTTCTTTAATTTTTTTAATATTAAAAAATATTACTCACTGAAATTATATCACATGAAATGCAATCCCAGACTTTCTCAGAATTATGCTTAGTGGATTCAGGGACATTTTCTATTGCATAAGGGAAAATAGTACTGAACCTAATTTTCAACACGTTTACAAGAGAAGCTTTCTATGATCAAATATGTAATGCATACTTTAGAGCAGTGGTTCTCAACCTTTCTAATGCCGCGATCCCATAATACAGTTCCCCATGTTGTGGTGACCCCGAACCACTTATACATCACCGGGTGCCAGGGGCGTGGCCAAAGAAAAGGGGGAAAAAATGGCGGACAGCCTTGTTTGGCGACCCCCGTGAAATGGTCGTTTGACCCCAAATGGGGTCCCGACCCACAGGTTGAGAACCACTGCTTTAGAGCTATAAAACTTGATGAATATTTCTCAAAAATCTCCATTATTCCCTCATTTAAAAAATGTGTTTGTCCCTCTGTGATCTATTCTAAACAGAGGTCTGAAATTTTGATGATCATGATGACCGTTTGAGCTATATGTGTTAACCGAGACTCAAACATCATCCAGGAGTGGGAAAATAATTGTTTGAAATAGTAGTTCATGAATACTGTTCATGTTTTTCATTTTTGTAGACAGAGGTCAATGTATCAGTAATACTGAAAAAGTAGCATTGTTCAATGATGTTCATAAAATTGAATCCTACAAGGAGCAGAATTACCTTATTTTATAACATAAGGAGCCTCTGTAAAGGTTTCATAGTGCAATATTGCTTCCCAAATATATAATTTTAAATCTTCTGCAATACATAGAGTTTATTTATAAAGGAAAGAGAGAGAAATTAAATTTACCTGCATGAACTCAAGTTGGAACTGCAGGATATTCACAGAATTTTGATTTAAAAATAATATTTCACATATTTATGTTAAATACATTTTTTTAATTTTTCCTTTTTAGAAGCTAAAGCATTTGATCATAACATATTTTGCTGTTTCCCAGATAGGGATGTAAAAGAAATCTGCTAAACATTCTCTGAAAGAGGTCTGTTAGATTACAAAATAAGGCCTGCTGTAGCACAGAAGGTGGCACTGACCAAAGTCAGCAAGCATGCAGCTTTTTCTAATTAAAATTTTGCAGTGAAAAAATTTCTTTATACATGATACGTTTCAAAAGCAAGCATACTGTATATGTCAACTGACTGATTTATTAGATGCCATCAATTTATTTTGAACTCTTAAAGACCACAAGGGTTTTCTCCATGATGTTCTCACCCTAACCCAGTCCTTCCGGCCTTTCAATGGCACACCCATCACCATTGTAACTGAGTGCTGGTTGATGCTAATTGTCCTCTTTCTTTACAACTTATTATATAACTAAAAATCAAAAACAGCAGCAGTACATTCAGGGCAAGTGCATCTGAGATTCCCTGTATCTAAGAATGTCTGCCTTAGTTCAGTGCAACACTTGCTTTGCAGCTGTCTTCCGCAGTACCCTTTTCAAACTTGGAAACTGTCCTATTTGTAAACAAATCACTAGTCTACAAGGACAGATTATCTATCTAGGGTCTGTAATCTCTGCTCTTCAGGCAGAAATTAGGTGTCCAGTTCAGCTCCTCTTCTCTAGTAAGCGTCTATGCTATCAACCCCCTGTACCACAAAGCTCCTGCAGGAGAAGGGCAGTGTGGACAACCATGGGATTTGGCAGGGTGAGAACTGTGAACCATAAACGCAAAGCTTTCCCTGTGTCCCTGCACAACAGTTACAGTGCCCTTGCTGACCTTAATAGGGACATTAAGGAGACAGGTAAAGGTATTTGTGAAGATAACTCAAATAAGCAGGGGATTGTGGTCCGAGATGAAGAACTAGATTTCGACAGGGAGAAGTGTGAATTAGGTATTACACATCAGTCATGCAAGAACAGAAAGCCATTCAAAAAGAGAAGCTACCTTTTGGTAGGTGATTCAATTATAAGGGATGTAAATTTAGGAAAGGACACAGAGGCTTTGAAAGAGGTCAGGTGTCTTCCAGGTGCTACTGCCAGTAGGGAGAAGAAGCGTATTTCTAAAATAAGAATGGCAGCAAGGACTGTGATGTGGAGGCTATTATACATCTTGGCACTAACAATCTGTCTCAGGTACCACACAGTTTATGTAGAAAGTAAACACAGGGCTGGTCATAAAGGACTCAAATGTCTATACACCAATGCACAGAGTATGAACAGCAAACACGGTGAACTAGAAACTCAGGTTAACGAGGGCAGATATGATATTGTTTCCATTACGGAAACATAGTGGGATGAAACCCACACATGGAACACACAGCTAGAGGGATTTAAATTATTTAAAAGAAACAGACCAAATAAAAGAAGAGATGGAGTTGCTCTGTATATAAGAAATAACTACATCTCTACAGAAATAGAGCACAACAATGATAAAAACTGTCTTGAATACATTTGGGTCAATATAAAAGGGGGGAAAATGACATTGCCATAGGTGTATACTACCCAGCCAAACAGAGGAAATAGATGAACTTTTTGCTAGTCAGCTAACTAAAGTATGTAGGAAGCACATCACAATAGTAATGGGGGACTTTAACTACCCTGACATCAACGGGGAGACAAACTCTGCACCAAGTGGAAGATCAAATAGGTTCCTGACAAACCTAGCAGAAAACTTTGTCTGCCAAAAAGTAGAGAAGGGAACTAGGGGATTAGCCATTTTGGATCTAATTCTCACTAACAGAGATGAAATGATAGAAGGTGTTGAAGCCATAGGAACCTTGGGAGGAAGTGATCATGCAATATTGGAATTCAACATTATGGAAGCACAAGCAATAGAACAAAGTCAAACTAGAGTCTTGGACTTCAAGAGAGCTAATTTCAATAAACTTAGAGAGGGTTTGGGAAGGATTCCATGGATGAGAATCCTCCAGGGGAAAACAACTCAAGAGGCTTGGGAAATTTTGAAAAGTGATATAATAACGGCCCAGTCTAGCACAATACTAACAAAGAGGAAAAATAACAGCTCTCAAAAGAAACCAGCATGGCTGCATAAAGAATTCTTTGACAAATTGAAAGATAAAAAGGACAAGTATAGAAACTTGAAAGGGGCACATAACTAAGTCAGAATATCAGCAAACAGCCCGAGTCTCCAAAAATGAAGTGAGGAAAGCCAAGGCTCAAAATGAACTGAGGCTTGCGACCAAAGTCAAAGATAACAAAAAAAGCTTCTTTCAACATGTAAAAAACAAGAAAAAAAGTGAAGGAAATGATTGGTCCATTAGTGGGTGAAAATGGCAAGAAGGTGACAAGCAACAGGGAGAAAGCAGAACTATTTAACTCGTTTTTTGCATCTGTCTTTACACAAAGGGAAAAAACAGACCAACCTATTGAAAATAGTGCCATAAAAAACAGAATAGAAATACAAGTTAGGATAGGCAAGAAAATGGTAAGTGAGCACCTGTCCAGCCTAGACGAGTTCAAATTGCCAGGACCAGATGGATTACACCCCAAGGTTCTCAAGGAACTGGCAGATGTGATCTCAGAACCACTGAACTATATTTTTCAAAAATCCTGGAGCACAGGGGAACTACCAAAGGACTGGAAAAGAGCTGATGTAGTTCCCATCTACAAAAAAGGAAATTATAGACTTATCAGCCTGACCTCAATACCTGGGAAGATCCTGGAAAAGATAATCAAACAACGAATCAACAAACACCTAGAGGTAAACAAAGTCATTACTAAAAGCCAACATGGGTTTATCAAAAATAGATCATGCCAGATCAGGCATTCTTTGACCAAGTGACAAAATTATTAGATCAGAGGAATGCTGTGGACATAATTTACTTGGACTTCAGTAAGGCATTTGATAAAGTAGATCACAACCTACTACTTGACAAGATAGAAAAATGTGGGGTAGAAAGCACCACCACCAGATGGATCCGTAGCTGGCTGACCCGCTGTACTCAGCATGTGGTCCTCAATGGAACCGCATCTACATGGAGGGAAGTGTGTGGTGGGGTGCTCCAGGGCTCTGTTCTGGGCCCAGTGCTCTTCAACATCTTCAGCAATGATCTGGACGAGGGGATAGATGGGGAACTCATCAAATTTGCAGATGACACCAAGCTGGCAGGAATAGCCAACACTCCAGAAGACAGGCTTAACATACAGAAGGTTCAAGACAGACTTGAACACTGGGCACTATCTAACAAAATGAAATTCAATGGTGAAAAAAGCAAGGTTCTACATTTAGGCAAGAAAAACCAAATGCACAGGTATAGTATAGAGGGTACCTAGCTCAATAGTAGTATCTGTGAGAGGGACCTCGGAGTCCTAGTGGACAATCACCTAAATATGAGCCAGCAGTGTGCTGCAGCTGCCAAAAAGGCCAACACAGTGCTAGGCTGCATTAAGAGAGGGATAGAATCAAGATCACGTGAAGTATTAATGCCACTCTACAATGCCTTGGTAAGGCCACACTTGGAATACTGCATCCAGTTTTGGTCACCGTGATGTAAAAAAGATGTTGAGACTCTAGAGAAGAGCAACAAAGATGATTAGGGGACTGGAGGCTAAAGCATATAATGAACGGTTGCTGGAATTGGGTATGTCTAGTTTAATGAAGAGAAGGACGAGGGGGGACATGATAGCAGTATTCCAATATTTCAGGGGCTGCCACAAAGAAGAGGGAGTCAAGCTATTCTCCAAAGCGCCTGAAGGCAGGACAAGAAGCAACGGATGGAAACTAATCAAGGAGAGAAGCAACCTAGAACTAAGGAGAAACTTCCTGACAGTTAGAACAATTAACCAGTGGAACAACCTGCCTCCAGAAGCAGTGAATGCTCCAACACTGGAGGTTTTTAAGAAGAGACTGGACAGCCATTTATCTGAAATGGTATAGGGTTTCCTGCCTGAGCAGGGGGTTGGACTAGATGACCTCCAAGGTCCCTTTCAACTTTACTACTACTATATTATTATTGATCATCACACAGTCAGCCAGATGTTCAGACTGGATTTGGCATTTTGTCTACCTATCGAGTCCTTACCCAGGACCTGGGATAGGCAGATGTGGATGTTTGATGGTATTACAGATATCGTCGCAGGATGGAAGCAGTTCCTAATAAGGCCGCCTTTTGCAATTGACTAATAGCGAATTTGTCAATGCCAATGGTGTTCAAGTGGTGCTCCAGTTGTTTTGGGATTGCACCCAAGGAGCCTATTACTATTGGTACTACCCTTGCTTGCTTTTGCCACAGTCTTTCTATTTCTATTTGTAGGTCTTTGTATTTTGTTATCTTTCTCTCATCTATTCTGCTGTCTCCAGGCGCTGCCACATCCACTATCCAGACTTTTTTGTCTTTCTTATCGACAATTGTTAAGTCTGGGGTGTTATGTTGCAGGTGCTTGTCTGTTTGAATTCTGAAGTCCCAGAGCAGTTTAATTTTATCATTTTCTATGACTTTCTCTATTTTATGATCCCACCAGTTTTTGCTTACAGGCAAATGATATTTTTTGCAGATCTTCCAATGCACCATTGTTGCTACTTTGTCATGCCACTGCTTGTAATCAATCTGTGCAATCTTCTTGCAACAGCTTACCAAGTGGTCCACTGTTTCTTCAGCTTCTTTGCATAGGCGGCACTTACTGTCTGTTGCTGTCTTCTCAATTTTGACTTTGTATGCATTTGTCCTTAAGGCTTGGTCTTGTGCAGCCAGAATTAGTCCCTCGGTCTCTTTCTTCAATTTTCCTGCTCTTAGCCATTGCCAGGTCTTATTATTATCTGCTTTCAGCCATGTATTTTGTGCCTCTATTCTGTTCTTCATTGGTCTTTCTTGTAGGCCAGTTTGGTCTCTCCAGTAGTTAGTAAGCCTTCCTGATATACTAATTTCAGTGCATCTTCATCATTGTTCTTCAGATATTCTTCCAAAGCCATTTTTTCTTCTTCAACCATCTGATGTACTTGTAGCATTCCACGCCCACCTATTTGCCTTGGTAGATAAAGTCTATCAATGTCACTGCGTGGATGAAGGGCATGATTCATTGTCATTATTTTTCTGGTCTGCCTATCCATTGCTTTTAGTTCTGCTTGAGTCCAGTCCACTATTCCAGCTGTGTACCTAATGACTGGGATTGCCCAGGTGTTGATTGCCTTTATGGTATTTCCTCCATTGAGTTTGGATTTTAAGATCTTCTTCACTCTCTTGATGTATTCACCTCTAATCTTTTTCTTGACTTCAGTGTGCTTGATGTTGTCAGCTTGAAGGATACCCAAGTATTTGTAGTACTCTTCCTCATCCAGACTCTTAATGTTATTTTCGTGGGGCATCTTGATTCCTTCAGTTTTCACTATTTTTCCTTGTTTGATAGTAAGTGTGGCACATTTGTCCAAGCCAAACTCCATTACAATATCTTGGCTATATATACGGACAGTGTTGAGCAGCGATTCTATTTCAGATGATGTTTTTCCATACAGCTTCAGATCATCCATGTAAAGGAGGTGGGATAGTCTGGCAGATGTTTTTGATGTTTGATAGCCATGTCCTGAGTTATTCAGTATTGTTGACAGAGGAAACAGTGCAATGACAAATAGTAATGGTGATAATGAATCTCCTTGAAATATTCCTCTCTTGATATTAACCTCTCCCAGATATCTGCAACCAGTGATCTGCAACTGTGTCTTCCATTGTGCCATCGATCTTTGCACAAATTTTCTGATGTTTCTACTGATCCTGTTATTTCTAGGCACTTTATTATCCAATCATGTGGCAGAGAGTCAAATGCCTTTTTGTAGTCAATCCATGCCACATTCAGGTTGGTCTTCCTTCTCTTGCAGTTTTCCAAGATCATTTTGTCTATTAGGAGTTGATCTTTTGTATTATTATTATTATCGATCATCGCACAGTCAGCCAGATGTTCAGATTGGATTTGGCATTTTGTCTACCTATCGAGTCCTTACCCAGGACCTGGGATAGGCAGATGTGGATGTTTGATGGTATTACAGATATCGTCGCAGGATGGAAGCAGTTCCTAATAAGGCTGCCTTTTGCAATTGACTAATAGCGAATTTGTCAATGCCAATGGTGTTCAAGTGGTGCTCCAGTTGTTTTGGGATTGCACCCAAGGAGCCTATGACTATTGGTACTACCCTTGCTTGCTTTTGCCACAGTCTTTCTATTTCTATTTGTAGGTCTTTGTATTTTGTTATCTTCTCCAGTTCTTTCTCTTCTATTCTGCTATCTCCAGGCACTGCCACATCCACTATCCAGACTTTTTTGTATTATTATTATTATTATTATTATTATTATTATTATTATTATTATTATTATTATTAACTTTCCTAGCATTAGGACCCTATCTAGAGAGTTGGTCCTCCCATAATGTCTCCATGTGTAATTATCTGAGTCTGGTGATTTGTGCTTTGAATGAGAACTCTGATTATGTATATTGGAGTAGTTAAATGTTTAATGACAGCAGATCAGGGAAACTTATAGCATTGTAATATGGACCATATGTACATATGGAAAATGTACCTTAAAAGGACACTGAAATAATTTGCATGAAATATGTCTATTAAGGACATATTCATACTGCACGCTTGAACTGCTCATGTCCTGGGTTGCTGCCAGTTAGACTTTAAGTGGGTTAAAGAAAATTATTTCTAGATTCAAACACTTTGGAAGTAACTTGCTACATATATGGCGAGAACATTGAACAATTACCTTGCTGCTTTGTCTTCTGAACTCTCTGTAGCCAAAAAAAAAAAAAGCAATCGCTAATATATGTGATGTTATCTAACTGATAATGATATATCTGCATGAAAAGAAACAAGTTCAGAGAAGACAGAACATAACACCTATGCACATTATCATATAAACATGCAACATCCATGTGTGAAATATATGAATACAGAATTAAAATAATATGTACAACTAAAGCACAAAAACAGTCTAAATATTTCAGTGATCAAAAAAGGGGACAATTGAAGAAAATAAGTAGAAAACTGGAGAGAGAGGAAATATAACAGAGTGCCTGAAATCTTCAGCAAATGGACCAAACATTATTGCCACTTGTAGCATGGTTCCACTTGTACCCGTAGAGCAGCTTTTTTCTTTTCCTGACTATGTGAAAAGCCAATTATTTTCACAAATCTATGAAATGGTTGAAAATGGAACTAAGTAATTGCTGTGGCTATTTAAGGCAGACTGTGTATTAAATGCTGAGCTAGTGTCTTCATGCATGACTTCCTGAATAAACTAGATGTCTTTGCATACAGACTGATTCCTTGCTGAGGAAAACTGGCCTTCTGCCTCAACTGAGCAACAATGTTCCTGTACAAATGCTTGACTTGATTTTATAAATACTTTCAACTCTGAAAATATAACAAGGGGAGGTTTCTGTTTCTCTCTGGAATTTTTCTATAAGAGTTGGAGCTTGTTGCTCTCAGTTCCTTCTCTTGCAATCCCTCTGTGATTTCAACAGTGAAAAAAAGGATGAGGAGATTTGGGGAGGTGTACCACATTCCTCCTCAGTATATATGGAATTTGCTTTTATATTACACTTAAGTTTTGTTTCCTTTTTTAAAAAATGTTGGGGATTGTGGTCTCTGCCTATGATATTATTTAACAAGCCTTAAACTAAATTTGTTTTGGGGTTGAAATGTCTTGGCTATCTGACCATGAGCTGAATAGAAGTTAGAATGGTTTACCCAGAAACACAATCTTATTGCTAGAGACTGCTGGCTCAGTGACATTTGGTCTGAATATCTAGGTAATTAATAAGTATGAAATCCATAAGCATGACTGTGGTTCAATGAATTCCTCATCACAGCTTATAAAATAGCAACTGCATTAGCTGCTTAAAACAATAATCAGAATGCCTCCCTTTGTGCATCCCCTAGCCATCAAAATGCTTCCTACCCTCCATTAAATACCAATTACTGTGTATTTTTGGCCAAATCAGTTCCATATAATACAGCTGTCTCAGCTGGCAAATGCTCTTCCAGGTGCCATTTTGGATTTGTGCAGCATCTATCCTAACTTCATTTAAACAAGTCTTAAAAACCTCTCTTTTCCCCAGTCCTAAGGCTATAGAGTGTTCGTGTGGGGGTTTTATATCCAGGCTATATAATTTGTTGCTCATTCTACATGTTTATTCTTATTTTCTACTTGTTAAACATAGTACATCATCCAGAGTCATTATGGATGGAACTGGGCAGCCTTGTAAATGTGATTAAATAAATAAATATGCCAGGAAATGAGCAGTAGTGAAAAGTCAGTCAGTTGTAGAATTTATTAGCTCTTCCTGACCTAATTGCTGTGTTTAGATGCAATATAGGACTTAACCCTACAACAAGTTTTAAAGAAAAAATATATTTACCAATATATATCTGTTTGCTTATATGAAGTTATTTTGTATTTTGAGCAGGTCTTTCTAGTTCTTTATGTCTTAGAAGAAATTTGAAACCCTACCACAAACTTAAATCTGCAGAACTATCCTATAGAATAATTCTTAATAATTATTGTGTGTCAAAGGCTGAAATGTCTGTTTTTAAATATGATGAAGGAAGTAACTGATACCTGAGGTACTTAAGTTTCATGATTGCTATACTGTTGACTTTGTTAACATTTGAAGTTTATAAGACTTCAGTTGAATATTTCAAGAAGCTACAAATGTTCCGTGTATATAACAACAATTATTGCTGCACTGAAGAACTTCAATTCTTTTGCATAAATTCCAGTCACACTGGTGTAGAAACTTATTTTCATTGTATTACTTGGCATTACTGCATTTCTTACTATCATGGGTAAAAAAGCAAATACCACTAGAAACTGATGTACTATGCAAATGAAATAGACTTTTAATATCAATTTTATTCCCTTTTTCACTGCTGAATTCCAGCATAATTTGCACATACATTTTTAGTCAAAACTTATTATAAAACTTCAGTTTTCCAAAAGTTTTCAGACTTCCTTTGATTTGATTTTCAACAGTGAATATTGTTCTCTTGAAGAAAAAGCCTCTTGAGGCCTTGTTAGTAAGTGCAAGAATTTTAAAACCAATAATTCAGTTTCAGAATGTGTGACACATGACACACTTTAATTATTTAAGGGGAAGGAAAGACTTTAAAACACAGAAAATGAATGGATATCAGCCTGCCAATTAAAATGGATTAATTGATAATTTTTTTAGGAAATGTTCTGAACATTTTATTCTATCCTGCTTATTTTGTTTAATGGTAGAACCAACTCACTCACTCTTGAGAGGAGAAATTTTTTCAAATGATTAACAATTGGGAATTAAAGAAATAATGTAACAGTGATTCACAATATAAAACCAAAGACAGGGAATACATTCTGATCAAACATTTTAAAAAAGAACATTCTTTGAAGTTGAAAAAGAATGTATGACTTGATAATCAGATTATTTTTTCTGACAAAACATTGCAGCAATTAAAAAACAATCTTTTCGCTTTCTTCTGAATGGTGAGGAGCCCAAAGTCATCTTAATAGCCATGCACCTTTAAATATTGGTTATACAAGTTCCATTATAACATTATAAATAAAAGTAGCACTTTCACCTTTATTTCATCATGGAAATAAAGTTAGAATAGTAGGAAGACATGCTGACTTCCTTGCTGCTTTTTAAGAAAATGTTAAAAACTGAATTATGATATTAATTCCTATGTAACTCTTATTTTATGTAACTGTTTTTATATTTTAGGTATAAAATTATACATTTTAAAATATTTACAATAGGGCATCATATTAAAAATCTCAGATAAGTATTTTTTCCAGAAAGAATCATATTGTCTGAGATTGTTTATACATTTTTGAGTTTTGTTTGCACTTCATTTGAAAAAGTAGCTTGGAAGTAGTTTTGAATCTCATATTTTCTGTAAATATGATAGGGATTCTCCTATTCAACAATATTGATTTCAGTTGATGATTCTGTTGTTTTGTTGAGAAAAACAAACAAACATGGTTTTGGTCAAACCTGTCCTAAATCGTGTCCAGATTACATGTTACATTTGTAGAATTCCTTTCAAAGGAACTGTAAAAATTGTAGCTAGCCCCAAACACAGGTCTGTATGCTCTCTAAAATGTATTTTGTTTCATGTTTGGTTGATAAAACTTGAATCAGAAAATCTGTCAACATCCTTTTATATAATATATTAAATTTGATTGCTTTTTCTTCTTATTTTGTAAATCAATTTTCATTTCTCTCCATTTCCCAATTTAAGTTCAGTTAGTCACATTGCTATATTAGTTTCAGATTTTTTTTAAAAAAATGCAGTAAAGTTTTTTATGTCTCTTTGAACAACATGTACATGTCTATGTCTAAACTTATACATTTTGTGCGGAATATTACCTAATGCAAATGGTTTTTCAAACAAGTTTCCCTACATTATGCACTGTTATGTTTTCATGAATATATGCATTTTATGTTGATTTTTGCCACTATTTTATCATTAGAAAACCATTCTACAAAATTTAGAGTAAAGAATTCAAAAAAGTATTTCTAAAAGCAAAGCATAAATTGAAGTTCAGCTGTCATAAATTGGCAATTGAACACTGATACTCTGATGATTCACAAAATTAGATGAATTTACTTTCAACTTTCTGGACTGGCTGCACTGAAAGACATTTTTTGAGCATATGTAAATATGACAGATTTGTGCACTCTCATAACATTCAGAAACTCAAATTAGAATAATAATAATAAGGGCAAGATCAAAAATTGGTCAGCACCAGGAGAAGATGAACTGCATGGATTTTGATTGAAACATCTGTGTGGTCTACACCTACTCATCACTAAGCAGTATTGCACAGAGATGCAATTGGTTAACATTTGGCAAAACCTACATGAAATGAAAGATTCCTCAAAAGGCACAGTACAACTATAGACCAATTACCTGTTTACCAACCACTTTCAAATTACTGACTGATGGGGTAGCTGATGCAATCCAACAACTTGTAGTTAAAAAAATGTTCTTTCCACCAAAGCAGAAAGGAACTGCCCAAACAACAGAGGAACAAAAGATCAACTCCTAATTGACAAAATGATTTTGAAAAACCAACTTGAATGTAGTTTGAATTTATTACAAGAAAGCATTTTAATCCCTGCCACATGATTGATATGCCTAGAAATAACAGGAGTGAGTAGAAATATCAGAAGCTTTGTGCAAATGGCACAATAAAAACACAGTTTTTGGTCAATGGGTAGGTTGGAAGAGGTTAATATCAAGAAAGAAATCATTTAAGGAGATTCATTATCACCATTACTGTTTATTATTGTATTGATTCATCTGTCAGCAATACTGAACAAGTCATGCCTTGACTATCAAACATCAAAAACATCTGCCAGGCTATTCTGCCTCCTTTAGGTGGATGATCTGAAGCTATATGGAAAAACATTATCTGAAATAGAATTGCTGCTCAACACTGTCCCTATACATAGCAAATATATTGTAATGGAGCTTGGATTTTACAAATGTATTTCCCTCACTATCAACAGGAGAAAAATAGTGAAAACTGAAAGAATCAAGATGCTCAATAGAAATAATATCAAGAGTCTGGATGAAGCAGATCAGTACAAATATCTGGGTATTCTTCAAGCTGACAGCATCAGACACACTAAGGTCAGCAAGAAGGTTAGAAGTGAACACATCATGAGAGTGAAGAAGATCTTAAAGTCCAAACTCAGTGGAAGAAATACCACCAAGATGATTAACACTTGCACAATTCTAGTCATTAAATGCATAGCTGGAATAGTGGACTGGACTCAAGAAGAGCTTAAAAACCCTGCATAGGAAAAACAGAAAAATAATGACAATGAATCATGCTCTTCTTCCATGCAGCAATGTTGACAGAATCTATTTACTATGGAAAATAGGTGGGCATTGAATATTCCAAATACACCAGACAGTTGAAGAAGAAAAAGGACATTGGAAGAATATCTGAAGGACAGTGAAGAAAATGCACTGAAAATGCACTGAAGCATACCAGAAAGATTTACTGAGTACTGGAGAGAGCAAACTGGCCAAATGAAAGACCAAATGAAAAGAGACATGACAAGGCAAAATATTACTGGGCCAGTACATAAAAAAATAGCAGGCCAAACAGACAAGAAGATAACTTGGCAATGGCTAAGAATAAGAAAACTGAAGAAACGGTGCTTAACAACTGCCTATCTCAGAGAAAGGGAAAGGCTTAATGGGCAGATAAAAATGCCAAATCCAGCCTAAACATCTGACTGCGTGATGAACCATAACAATAAAAGAGGATTAGTGAATAGCATGGAAATAAAAAAATAAATAAATTTGCTCCTGTCTTTCTTGTTTGCTCCTGTCTTTCTTGTGTTCTCCGCAATCTTCTGCCTTTGTTCCCACATGGCTAAAAAAGACTACAGAATTTTACAATGTCTGAGATGTGCTGCCAGAGCCATGGATTATATCCTTAAAAACTGTAAAAGAAAAGCCAAATAACACATGAAATCAGGTAAGCTTACAAGATATAAAAATGCAAGACAATTGATTTGAATGGGAAAGACATAGATGCTTACTTCTCTAGACTACTACACTAGATAACAGGAGACTAAAAGATTTCTCAGCTTGGATTAATGTGTGTCTATACTTAGCAACTAAATCATGTTTGCTGCTTCCATCAGTTTGCAGCATGTAAATATCCATTTGTTGGCCATATTTAAAATTAGAAATGTTGCTGAAAATCAAATTGGAAAAGCAACAGTCATATTTAATTAATAATTATTAGTTCTAAAGGAGGACTATTTCAAAGATTGCCACATAGTATTTCCAAATGTTATTTGTTTGTACAAATCTGGCAACTAAAACAGATAATATGGATAATTTCTTATTTAACATAGTTTTCTCAATGCATAGTCTTGTCTTTCGCTGCAGACTTAGTTGAGATATATTTGCAACTGCTTCTAAAAATGGGGAAAGCTGTGAAATGCATTTGCTGTGATCTTGGATTAGCAGCAGTGGTAATAAACAGTGGCAGATTATAAACTCTATCGAATCTGATGCTCTTCAGATATATGGAATTTAATCCCAGAATTCATGATATTTGTGAATTGTGAAATATGGATTTCAACCCACCTGGAGTGTGTCAGCTTTTGTAAATTCTATTAAAGTAACATTGGCACAATTGATCATAAAGTAATGCTGGTAATATAACATTTCATTGATAGAAACACATTTATGTATGATCCCAGGCATAATGTACCAATGATCTTAATGCAAAATTCTTATATCACACAAAATGTATTGATCTAATATCATAGAGACTACCATAAGCCCAATATTCCAAAGAAGTAATTTCACATATATCTGAAATTACATTTCTGTTGAGTTCATTTCCTGGACTAGTCAACCTAGTGGGGCAAACAATATACCACAGAGGCAACTAAGGCATTGACATTATCATTTACAGATGATGTGGAAATTTCCAAGTGTAGTTAAGAAAAAAATCTAATCCATCATGCACCTGACAAGACCCTGTACCCAGTCCTTTTTCCTTGCAGATATTTGTCCTAGCTATCATTCTAAAACTGACCAGGTGGAATTGGCCCATACAATGGAGTTGGATGGAGTTTTTTCACCTTTAATTTTTCACCTTTAGTCCTTCTAAATGGAATGTCATAGTGTGCCTTGCTACATACATGAGGATAGGTATTAGTACTAATTAAGCCAGGTCTATGGATAGTCACAGAAGATCAGAAGTCCTGGGTCATTCCTGATTGAACAATCTTAGAATGGAGATTAAGATTCCTGGTGACTTACACTTTTCCAGTCGTTCAATATACATTCAAAACTGACAGGCTAACAGATGCAGCATCTATTCAATAAATTCATACATATCATGGTCATTTTACTTTCCCATCTTCCAGGCTTAGCTTGCTTTAACCGGAGAGTAGGGAGTTAGGAGAAATGAAACTTCCTTCTTCTATCAACTACTTCTTTGTGGTATATGCTATGTCAGTGTTTTATTCAGAGTGAAAGCCTGAATGAGAGTTGAAGGGTCAGTTCACCACTGCTATCAACTTGACTTGTATGGTTAGGCTGCAGCTAAAAAGGAATGCATTTCAGCCTTCAACTTGTCCTCTTTTCTCTGCAATAGCTGGGTTGCATATTGTCACCTTATTGTTCCTGGCTGATTTCCCACTCCAGTATTTATTCCCCAGAATATTTTTCATTTCCCATCCCCACTTTTTTAAACTCATCTTTTTAATTTATCAAGAACATTTTTTCTATAAATTCCATGTATTTCTTCTCAAATTCCACTTATTTGAATGATTGTATGTTTTTGGCCTCCCATTTGTTATCCAACAAGTTTTCAGACATTATAAACAATAATCAAATCTTTATTACATTTCACAACACAACCACAACACAACAACAGGCAATGGCAAACCAGTTTGGAAAAAGGTACCAAGAAAATTTCAGGGAGTAGTTCAGACAGTTCCCAAGAGTCAAGACTGACTTGAAGGCACAAAGATATATTACTGTTAATTCAGTATATGAAAATGTCTGTATGTTAACATAGGGATAATAAGCTTAGTAAAATGTTATCCTAAACTTATGTAATATTTATGATAAAAAATTTTAGATAGCTAAATAACTATAAATGATAAACAATAATATGGATATATAGATTACCCTTAACAGAATTAGGCCATTTCTTCTAACAGCGAGAACAATCTTCCAATAATCAGGCACTAACATGAACTTCATGTTTTAAAAGCTGCATGTTGTTGTTGTTGTTAATTGCGAAGTCGTGTCCGACCCGTCGCGACCCCATGGACAATGTTCCTCCAGGTCTTCCTGTCCTCTACCATCTTCTGGAGTCCATTTAAATTCACACCTACTGCTTCAGTGACTCCATCCAGCCATCTCATTCTCTGTCGTCCCCTTCTTCTATTGCCCTCAATCTTTCCCAACATTAGGCTCTTCTCCAGAGAGTCCTTCCTTCTCATTAGGTGGCCAAAGAACTTGAGTTTCAACTTCAGGATCTGGCCTTCTAAAGAGCAGTCGGGGTTGATCTCTTCTAGGACTGACCGGTTTGAACGCCTTGCAGTCCAAGGGACTCGCAGGAGTCTTCTCCAGCACCATAGTTCAAAGGCCTCAATTCTTTGGCGCTCAGCCTTTCTTATGGTCCAACTTTCACAGCCATACATTGCAACTGGGAAAACCATGGCCTGGACTATACGCACTTTTGTTGGCAGGGTGATGTCTCTGCTTTTTAGTATGCTGTCTAGATTTGCCATAGCTTTCCTCCCCAGGAGCAAGCGTCTTTTAATTTCTTGGCTGCAGTCCCCATCTGAGGTGATCTTTGAGCCCAGAAAAATAAAATCTGTCACTACCTCCATTTCTTCCCCATCTATTTGCCAGGAATTGAGAGGGCCGGATGCCATGATTTTGGTTTTCTTAATGTTGAGTTTCAAGCCAACTTTTGCACTCTCCTTCTTCACCCGCATCAAGAGGCTCTTTAGTTCCTCTACACTTTCTGCCATTAGAGTGGTATCATCTGCATATCTTAGGTTGTTGATATTTCTCCCGGCAATCTTAATTCCAGCTTTTGATTCATCTAGCCCTGCCTTTCTCATGATGTGCTCTGCATATAAGTTAAATAGGCAGGGTGACAATATACAGCCTTGCCGGACTCCTTTTCGAATTTTGAACCAATCAGTGGTTCCGTGTTCGGTTCTTACTGTTGCTTCTTGACCCGCATATAGGTTTCTCAGGAGACAAATGAGATGAGACAAAAGCTGCATAGCCACTACATAAGCAAACTTCATCCATATTTCAACACTTTTCCAGTTACAACACCTTTCAATCTACCATCTGTCACCATTCTCAAGGAATTTATGATTTTGATTTCATCATTATGTTTCTTGAACATTAATATTCATAGCATTCATGTCAAGCCCCACGGGGCTTGCCAGTGTTTGGTGGGGGGGGGGTAACTCAGAACACAGCCGACCACCGCTGCACGCTGCCCTGATGCCACACGCCACCCCGTCCTCGCCGATACCAGCAAAGACTGAGCCTCGCAGCCCCACTGATCAGCTGAGCGTCGGAAGCCGAAGGGGCGTAGCTGAGAGTAGCCGACGCCCGGTAAATCACTGTGACGCCGATGCTGGGCGGTGGAGGGGGCAGCTCACAGCCGAGCCTCTGGGGACGAAACCAGCTGTGCAGCGGGGCCGGGTGCAGCGGTGCGTAAAATGCCGAACAAACCTGCCTGCAGCTGAAAGAGAGCTGGCAAGGAGCCACGAAGAGATGGACGGGCCAGAGAACAACGGAAGCGGCGTGCCGGCAGACGACTCCACCTCGGACAAATGGGAAGAGGGACGACAGGGAGGGGCTGATTTAGGGGAAAGGCAGGGCCAAACAGATGGAGCTTTAAGGGTGGTGGGGCGGATGGTAGTTAGCGGCTGGAGGGTAGGGTTTTGGGCGAGGCACGGTTATATGAAGCACTGGGAGCAAACCACTCCCAGTGCTGACTTTGTTTGTTAAGGATTAAAACCCTGACTTGCACCTCGTACCTGCGTTCCTGTGATTTTTCAACTGGACAACGATGGATGGGCGTCATAATTCATTTTAATTTGACTCTTCAGCTGTCTATGCTATCATTCCTGTACTAATCTCTAAAATACTCCTTCCAGCATTCCATTCCATCAGTTTTATTCCAAGTCATTTAATTACATTAATGTTGGTGGATTCTTGTTTATATATTTTCACCCATCCCAACACATTTTTTAAAAATTTCCATTCAGATTGCTTTACTTCAGACATGTCAAACTTGTGACATCATGTGATGTTGCAAGAGATATCAGGACTGTTTTGCTATTGCCGGCAATGGGGTGAGGACGGTGTCCGGACAAGGCCAGCAGTTTGACACCCCTGCTCTACATGCTCCCAAGTAGAGATAGAATGACAGTTGGCTTTTTATTGTCTTTAAAAATACCTCAATTGATTCTGAATGTCTTGTGAGGGAATTAAGCTGAAGCTGCTATCTGCATTTGGGAAAAGCAGCTACAACCAGGTAGAAATGCTTCCCTTACTCACTTCCCCAAGGATAGGCTCAGTTTATTATTTCTCATAAACAGTAGTAAAAGTTTACAGCTTCAGTAACTTGAGAGGAAATGATCCATCCATCCATCCATCCATTCATTCATTTATTCATCCCCCCATATCCCATTTTACTTTACAAGCATCCATCCTTATCTTTCCAGGTATGTGGCTAATTGAGCCACAACTTGGAATTTCTTAGGAATAGGCCAACATCTGTAGGCAACCTCATTGCACCCAGCCTCTTAGTCTACAATAGTGTGGATGAGTAGGAGGAAAACATAAGAAAACAACAAGCAGATGAGAAAGTGGAAAGCAATATCTGAAAATATACATCTTTTACAGCCAAGCAAGAAAACTATCAGTCAACTGCCAGGACCACAAGTTATGATAAACAGGCCATTGTGGTATGATTCCTGCCTGCACCTTGGCTTAGAATTTGGCCTGGAGTGCAGTAACAAGCAGAAGAGGAGCAACTATGCTGAGGTAGCACCAGCAAGTGCAAGAATTTTTAAAGGGAAGCAAAAGTTACATGCCACTTTTACAAACTTCAAGATTTTTATTTGTTTTAAGGATAACTATCAAAGATTTATTTAATGGATATCATCATCATCATCACATCAATTTGCAAACCTAGGGGTGTAGTTAATCCAGGGTAGCAGGCTATTGTTAGGAAAGATGTGTGTTACAATAAGTTATTTTGTACAATTATCTTTTATCCTGTTGTGTGTCCAGTCCTTGGAAAACAAGGAACCGTCTCTGTGGGAGATCACATTTTCCACAAAAGTAGAAGAAAGATATTTGCTCAATTTACATATCAAGGAAAACAATTCTTGCTAAAGTAGTTGTAAATATACTTCTTATAGCTAGTGATAATGGGAATAAAGCTAGGGTGAGAATAGCAACTTTAAAACCCAACTTGTCAAAATATCAGTGAAAATATAGAAGATGTCAAGATGTTCTCTATTCCCATAAACTATAATCAGAAGCAAAGAAATATACTACAGCCTAAACAACAACATACTGTCCAAGCACCACAACTAATAAATTTTGTACTGCACAAGCACCACAACTAATAAATGCTGCTGCAGTTGACAACTGCAGTATGAGATCATGCAAGATTTTTTTTTTCCCTCACAGAGCTGATTGTGGCTTTCTATTCTGTTTTTATGTGAATGTCTAGCCGAGCAAGACTGTATCCTACTGAAAAAAAAAGTAATATGCAGAGAGGAGGCCATGTGTTCCTTAGGAAGTTTAATTTGTGATCCTAACAAAGTCAGATGTGAGTGGGAAATGGTGTTCCCCAAACATACTCTTCAGTTTATCTTTTAAAAAATTGGAGCTTCTCAAGCTTTTGCATTAGCACTGCGAATGGTCAGTATGTAACAGAAGTTGGAGGCATAATTTAGAATTGGCAATGTATACAGTTACAGGTTATTGTGAAATAGGATTCTCTGATGCTGAGACCAAGAATGAAATTTGAATTTGAGAATTAATTATAACAATTATAACAAAAGCTTTTGTAAATTATAAAAATATTTGTGGTCATATGCATTATGCTTCTTCTCTGACTGTTTTATTTATTTATTTGGGAAATGTATATGGCTGCCTACTTGCTCACAGCAACTTTGGGTGGCTTACAAGCAGTAAAAGCAGTATAGAAAATAAAAAATAAAAAATAAAAAAACATAATAACTCCCTACACATTCCCAATGACAACACACAGTCAGATGAGCCATTTGATGGGCTCCATCCCACTGTGTGCTCCCAAGGTTCCCAAGTCTTCAGGGCCTTACAAAATAGTGACAAAGTGGGGGCCAGTCTAACTGGTAGAATACTGGTAGGATATTACCAGTAATTGTAGTACTCACACCAACCATAATTGTAGTACTCACACCAACCATAATTAATGACTATATTGCTGTAAAAATTCTGAGAGATTATGAAATTGTTGAATCAGAGAATCTCAGAAGATGAAGGCTTGAATAGACCTAGGAGATCCATTATAAATGGAAGCACTGTTCTCTTACATAAAATGACAATATATGCCATAATAATTTTGTTTATTGTTTATTATTCTGGTTTGCATTTGAATGGAAGACTACCAGGAAATTTCTAAGCTAGACTAAGAAGTAAAAAATGAAATGTCAGAAGTGGCAAACTACTTCTGTATTGTTGCCCATATCCATGTAACAAGTAGGACAAACTTGATTCAAAATAAATTTTATCTTTTTTTGCTGTTCTCCAACTGCATCATTTTGTTCCTACTGTTTCTCCTAGACTGCCATCACTTTCGAAGTACATGAGAAGATTCTAAAATGATTAGTTTTGTGTTACGAGAAGGGACTGTGGCTGCTGCTCTCTTAGGTGGAAGCAAACCTTGTCCAAAATATAAGGAACAGACAGTTGGAGAGAATGAGACAAAAGCACATGAAGTACTCCAGAACAAATACAATGAATACAACATCAAACAAAATAGGCTTAGCAAGAAAATGGATGCAATCCTTCCCTACTTTGTAATTCCTCTTTTGCATAGAGATTATATTACATCTCTCATTCTAGTGCTCTCTAGATAGATTGGACTGTTTGTTTCAGAATCACCAGCCAGGGTTTTGGAAGAGTTGTGGAAATAAGTTTACTGTCATGTTTACACTTATTCTCACTCTGATTTATTGTACAGAGATTTCTGTCAATGAATTTTGTCCTTATTCTGTTGTACCTCTTTAGCAATATTAATTGGCTTTTCTCCCCTCCTTCCCAAAAGGGAATCCCAACTTCACAAAGCATATTAAAATATGACACAGTAGTAGTCTCATACTGGACAGAAATTCTTATTTTAGGTATTTTTATCAAGCAAGCTTTCTTAGACAATGGAGGGCATTGAGTGTTACAGGTACAAAGTAAAGCTATGTTTAAAAAACATCACATATTATGGAAAAAAATTCCTGAATTTATGCACCCCATTCTTTTTGTGCAAAATGCCATTTTCTATCACAAGCTTCTGATATACGTTAATTATGACCTTTTGCAAGTGAATATTCTAGTTATATTTAGCACAGTCTATGAAGAGGAAGGGTATATAATTAAGTTGTTCCTCTGGCAAGGCTATACAGGGCTTGCAAGGAAAAGCAGATGGTGGAGAGGAGAAAGAAGTATTCATGTTGTAAATTGAAATAGCAAAAGGAAGCCCTGAACCATTTTTTCTTGACCATTTTGTTGCCCAATAAATGAGAATTTGTCTTCCATTTCTCAAGGACTTCCCTTGATAAAATCATCTTGTTAGAATGATACAGCATAATCTGAAAGCTCAAATTTCAGTATTCTCTACTTGGGAAAATGCAGCACAATTCAGATAGCAGATATATTGGTATTATGATTTGCAGATAGAATATAGTTCAGACATAGTTTGTGATATAAGTACTGAGTAATTTTCATTTCCATTGCAAAAAACTTTGGTGGAATTTGGAGCTGAAGTGAGGGGTGCAGTTAAAAGATTTTGAATTGCTGAGGGGGAGGAAAAGGCAGAAAGCAGTCCCTCCCTAAATTTTGGAATGCTTATCTAGATGTTCTGTAGTGAGAGTAATTAGTCTGGTGAGATCCAGTCAATGAATGAATAGCAATAAACATACCATTCTGATCAATTACCTGGATTGTCCTGGTTCCTTGTGCTTGGCAAACCACCTGATTCCACTTTCTACTTATAAACATCAATGTATCCAACCTCATCATTGCTGTTGAATTGGAGTTCCTCAGCTGGTTTAAACTCAAAAGCTTTGGTTATTGGAAAGTTAAATACATATGTATATGCATACATATATGCATAGATACTTCCTGGGAGGGAAATGCTCATCTTGCAAATATTTTACAAAGTAGAATTGCAGAAATATGCATGGGGTAAAATTGGGTTTCATTTGCACTTGTGGCATATAAGCCAAAAGTTGCTCAAAGTGACTAGCATTATCCTTACAGTGAACAGGAAACATGACTAAAGATTCTTACTTGGTCCCTACCATCTCTGCCTTATTAAAAAGTGTTATGTGAAAGCCCTGATTGATCAAAGCATTGGAGATTAATATCAGTGAGGCCATTGGTGATGACCAGAGCCCATGGATGATTGTTTCATTGTTGCACATGCTTAGCATGCTAGAAATATAGGGTGACTTGCTATTAGTGCTATTAGTAATGCCCTCCCATGGATGATTGTGATATCTATCAACAAATAAAAATTGTAGGAAAGGAAGGAAGGAAGGAAGGAAGGAAGGAAGGAAGGAAGGAAGGAAGGAAGGAAAGATGGATTTTTTTTAAAAAAATATGTAAATACAGAAAATGATATCAGCTAAGCAATCAGATGCTAGTTCAATAATAAAACAATCTCTATGGCAATATCAGAAAAGGTCTGGAGCAATATCTTGTTAGTTGTATGTTCCTGTAGAAGTTTCAAATTGCTCATGATTGTTCACCAACTCGGGTTTACTAAATTTAGCAAAACTGGGAATAAGGAGAAAAAAAATCAACTTCTCCCATCAAATCTGTGAGCAGAGAAATCGGGACGATTTTTCTGATTTTTTTTTTCAGAAAAAGTAAAAAAACCCTCCAAAAATATCTGAAGAGCAAGGCTGTTCTCAGAGGTAACAACAGAACTGTTTATATTTAGTCCTCAACATATGACATTATAGGGAGTAGAAAAAATATTAAATGGTGCAGTCATTAAGTGAAGCATCACATGATCACATCCAATTCTGCAACCATTTTGCTGTGGTTGTTAAACAAGACATCACATGACCACAGCTTGCACCTCCCCTCTTGCTGACTTCTTCATTGACTTTGCTTGTTGAAAGTCAGCTGGTAAATTTGGCAAGTGGGAATTACATGGCTGCAGGACATGGCAACTGTCATAAGTAGAAGCCAGTCACCAAGAGCCCAGATCACAATCATGTGACTGCAAGATGCTATATAATGGTTGCAAGTATGAGGACCAGTTGTAAGTAACTTTTTTCAGTGTTGTTGTAACTGCAAATAGTTGCTAAACCAATGGTTACAAATCCAAGACTACTTGTATTGAAAACAGCCCAGTAGGATAAATCCCTTTTACATTTAACCAAAATGTGGGAAGTCAGGAAAGCTCCAGACTGCTGGAGGAATGATTGTATAGTGAAAGACAGGACACTTGTGTGAACCCCTTGGCCACTATGGAAACAAAAAAGACATGGACACCATATTTCATCTTGGAAATTATTTTCTCTAATTCTCTTTCCTTTTGAAATAAATAGAAGCATTTCTCTGCCTGGCAATAATCCTAAATTGTCAGAGAGCTATTTATTTATTTATTTATTTATTTATGAGACTTATATACCCCTTTAAGTGCAAGCACTCTCTAAGCGGTGTACACCAGTAAGCAATGTGTATGTATGTATATATATATATATATATATATATATATATATATATATATATATATATATATCTTTGGTTGTTCGGGTTTTCTCCCATGTAAAATTGGAAGTGTCTTGGCGACGTTTCGACGAAGTCCCATTCGTCATCTTCAGGCTGGTGTTTTCAGCTTCGTGCTTCGAGCAGCAATGTGTGGTCTTAGCTGTTTCTTCCTTTTAACTGCCAGTGGGGGTATGAACTGATTGGGTGGGAGCTTGGCTGTGTTCTGATTGGGTGGAGGTGTGTTCTGAATGGTTAGGGGCTTGGCTGTGCTCTGATTGGCTGGGGGAGTGTTCTGTTTGGTTGTGCTCAGGTTAGTCTGAGTTGCAGAGGGGTTTAAGATTTTGGGCTGCCTTGCTATTTTTTGGCTTCGCGTTCGTGGTTGTGCCTCCTCTTCATGGAGGGTGTCAGTTTGCTTCATGTATGGATTGGAGGGGTTTAAAGTGGCTAATGATGCAGCTGTGGTCTGGCTTCTGGTTTGTGGTCGTGCCTCGTCATCGGTGTGGCTTTGGGTTTGTTTTTTGCGTGGATGTGTGGTGGTGACATCCTGTGTGGTTTTTGTGAGTGTGGGTCTGGTATCATTTGTTTGTGTTAGGGAGTCGTTTGTCAATAAGGGCGGGTTTCCAAATGGCTGGTAGGCGGGAGGTATCATCTCGCTTGTTCATGCTGTGTGGGCGTTTTTCTATCTCGATGGCTTCTCTGATTATTCTGTTATTAAAATGTTCACTTTTGGCAATGGTTCTGGTATTTTTAAAGTCAATTTCATGTCCTGTGGCTTTAAGGTGTTGGACCAGGGAAGATGTTGGTTCCTCTTTTTTGACTGAGTTCTTATGTTCTTCAATGCGTGCACTTATTCTTCTGTTGGTTTGTCCGATGTATGTGGTGGGACAAGTGGTGCATGGGATTTCGTATACTCCTTGATTTTCTAATTCAATTTTATCTTTGGGGTTTCTAAGGATGGTGGATATTTTTCTGTTTGTGCAGAATGCTGTTTTGATGTTGTGTTTATGGAGGATCTTACTGATTCTGTCTGTGGTGCCTTTTATGTATGGGAGGAGGGCTTTGCCGTTTTCTTGTTCTTTGTCTTGGATTTTAGTGGGGGTTTCTTTTTGGATTAGGTTTGTAATCTTATTTCTATGGAATCCATTGGATGTTAGTACATTGGTGAGAGTGTGTAGTTCGGGTTTTAGGTGTTGTTCGTCAGCTAAGCGTTTTGTTCTGGAGATGAGTGTCTTGGCTACAGAGTTGATCTGTGCTGGGTGGTGGTGTGAGAGAGCGTGCAGATAGCGGTTTGTGTGTGTTTTCTTCTGGTAGATGGTGTGTCCTAGGGAGCCATTGGATTTCTTGTAGACTAAGACATCCAGGAAGGGAAGTTGGTTGTTAGCTTCTGTTTCCATGGTGAACTGTATTTTGGGGTGTAGGCTGTTGAGGTGTGTGAGGAAGTTGTCCAGTTTTTCTTTCCCATGTGGCCAGATTATGAAGGTGTCGTCTACGTATCTGAGCCAGAGTTTGGGTTTGTGATCCGATTTTTCTAGAGCTTGGGTTTCAAAGTGTTCCATGTAGAGGTTGGCAATGACAGGTGAGAGGGGTGATCCCATGGGTGCTCCTTCTGTTTGTTTGTATTTTTGTCCATTATAGATGAAGTATGTGTTGGATAGGCAGTGGTTGGTCAGATCTAAGATGTGTTTGGGGGGGTTATATTTGTTTTGGATAGCTGTCAAGGCTTCTTTGATAGGCACTTGGGTGAAGAGGGATATGACATCGAAGCTCACTAGTAGGTCGCTGGGCTGTAAGTTTTGTTTCTTTATGATCTCTATAAACTGGAATGAGTTTTTTACATGTGAGGTGATGGATTCTGCATAGGGCTGTAGTTGTTTGGCGAGAAATTTGGCTAGGTTTTGTAGAGGTGAGCCTATGGAGCTGACTATAGGTCTGAGTGGGGTTCCTTCTTTGTGTATCTTGGGGAGACCATAGAGTTTGGGGCATCTGGATGATTTCTCTCTGGGAATGATTCTTTGCTGGATCTCTTCGCTAATGGGGGAGGCTTTTATTTTGGATCTGGTGGTTTTTTTCCAGGTAGGTGGTGGTATCTGTATTTAGGGGTTTGTATGTGGAGTCTTGGAGTAGGTTGGTTAATTTGGTTTGGTAGTCAGATGTGTTCATAACCACCGTGGCGTTGCCCTTGTCTGCTGGTAGGATTAGCATAATAATCAGAGCACAGCCAAGCCCCTAACCATTCAGAACACACCTCCACCCAATCAGAACACAGCCAAGCTCCCACCCAATCAGTTCATACCCCCACTGGCAGTTAAAAGAAAGAAACAGCTAAGACCACACAGTGTGCTCAAAGCACGAAGCTGAAAACACCAGCCTGAAGATGACGAATGGGACTTCGTCGAAACGTCGCCAAGACACTTCCAATTTTACGCGAGAGAAAACCTGAACAACCAAAGACCTACATACAAATACCCACGAAAACCTCAGAATATATATATATATATATATATATATATATATATATATATATATATATATATGTATATGTATATTTACATTGCCCCCAACAATCTGGGTCCTCATTTTACCTACCTTGGAAGGATGGAAGGCTGAGTCAATCTTGAGCCGGTGAGATTTCAACCGCTGACCTGCTGAACACAGTCAGCTAAAGTGTCCTGCAGTACTGCACTCTAACTGCTGCGCCACCTTGGCTCTTATTGTGGTAAAATAGAGAGGCATTATGATTATTGCAACTGGAAAGGAAGAGTTTCTACAAAGTAGCATTGGATATTGTTTGACTGAGAGTATTGCAGAAACCGGTTGCCTATAGAAAAGTAATAATTAAGACATGCATAATTGTTTTAACAGCAGGTACAAAAAATAATAATTCAGCAATTCCTGGGAAAAATGCCACTTGAGAGAAAGTAATGTTTTAGAAATATAACCAGAAAATAAGCATAATTTGGAGTGCTTAATCTGGAAGATTACAAAATCCTTTGCTTTAACACAAACAATAAAAAAGGATTTGCTACTGAATATTGTCAAGTGACATAGCAAAAGTTATAATGTAAAGATGGATAACACAATTAAACCATGAGCAAGGGGCATTGGGGAAGTATTGATCTAGGTATGCTGTGTTGGATAGAGAAAGGATGGCCAAGAGTGAGGGGTTGTACATTACTCAAACAAAACAGTAACTTCCCAGAAATCATGGCAAATGCAACATCAATCATAGATATACTGTAGATATAAATATATACAATATATAAATAGCAAGCTTTGCATGGAATGTGGGAAGTATAATTCATCAGGTAGTAAAATAACTCCATCATGATAACTCTGTTATACAAGCTTAGCTAACTTGACACATAAAACTGAAGTATGAGCATTGCAGTGATTAAAGTGGACAATGGCTTAAGCTACATTAAATCAATAAAGTCAAGATATATTACTCTTTTTCCTTCCGACATGTTAAATGTCCACTATAGGAATGTCTTACATATACAGGGAGAAAAAGGATAAGAATTGATCAACATGCTATTAGCATGCAGAATGAAGTCATTTCGAAATATTACATTAGAGGACTAAACATGATGTATAGTCTACTTTCAAAAGTCATATGGGCTTACTGATGATGAAATGATGAAGTAAGATTGAAAAAACAGACATGGGTTGCACTTCTAGCTTTCATAAATGTGCTCATCAGTTGTAAAAGTGCTTGTGACTGAGCTGCTTTTCAACAGTTCCTTGCTACCGTATTTTCTCTTTGTTCACATTCTTGTTCAATAGCATCTTGGGTTGCAGCCATCAGCCATTTGATTTTCTGAGTATAATTCTGAGGCTTTGGGATTTAATTACTTGGGTTTTACCAGAACTTCTTATGGGTTTAAATACTTATGTATATGTCTTCAATTAATTTTACATCACTATACATAAACAATTTTAAGTATGGTACTCTGAGTATTTTGGGGTGGAGTGGAATGATATGCTCTCATACTGCAACAAAGGGTTAAGGCAGAATGAATTTGAAACAGAATAAAACTCCATTAAAGAGAAGACATTTTTCTTCACATTAGATTTTTCCTCATTTATAAAGAATCAGATTTCATAACCTGGATTTGTTTGTTTGTTTGTTTATTTATTTAAGTTGCAGAATCATTGGTTTCAAATGTATGTACCAGAAAGTAAAACAAAATCTGGCTTTTTAAAAAAAGTAAAATTCTAATTGTAACAAAATATTACTTCTGAGAGAAAAAGAATATTACAAAAATAGGCAAAAGAAATACCAAAAGTTATTTACGTTCACTATATATTTTTCTTCTCCTGTGTTTGTCCATAATAATTCTCTGAAGTAAGTTGGGCTGAGAAAGAATAATTGGCCAAAAACACCAATAGCTTCTGGAGTTGAGGATTAAAATAGTGTAGGTCTTCTGATTCTAGTCCAATATCTTAACCCTCTGCCACACTGCCTTTCCACTTTAGTCTCAGTTTATGAAAGATTTTGAGAATAGAAGAGAATTACTTTGATCTCTGGTATCGTAATGCAATTTTATTGTTCAGCAATCCCATGAGGAATTTCAAAGGAAAGTAAAACTGTTTTAATAGTCTAGTGGTATTTCTCAAGAGACTTCCCTGTGGCTCTAGATTCAAATAAAAAAAAAATCACTCTTATCAGATATGCTTTTATTCTTTGAAATATAAAGCTTTTAAAAAATAATCTTTCCCAGTTTAAATCCTGGCAGTTCCAGATAAATGAAATTGCAGCATCTAAAATGAGACCTGTTGGAAAAAATGAGAAGAGAACAAAATATATGTAGAGATTGCAGTTTTTAAAATCTGGCAGTGAAGGACATTTTCCTGAAATTTTCCAATGATATATAAAGGGGAGACAAGGATTGAAGGAATCCATCAAACCACATGGAGAAAACAACTTAATGTGGACCACTCTTTGATAGAAAATTCCTAGAAGGAAGGAATAAATAACATTTGCAACATGGATTTTCTCATAGTCCTTCACAGGCAATTTTGCTTCAACAATGTCTCAGATATTTTATCTCAAAAATCAGTGATTAATTGACAATGCTATAAAGTACTACTTAATTTTTTGGATTGAAATCTATATTGCCTTTGAGATATATGGAACAGAATGGATTTAGGACAATTTGAGTTTGAGGTCCTCATATGACCCCTAAAATATAGAAGTAGGGAGATGAGGGATGTCAAAATAAATGAGATGATAGACATGTTTAAGCAACCAAAACCCTGTATCTTTATAAAAGTAGTGTGACTTCCTTCATATGGTCATTATCCCCATCTTGACTTTTTAAATCTCCTTTTTTTGTTATCTTTGGATATAGCCCTCAAAATAACTCTAAAGGTTTTCACCAAACTGTCATTTTAAAAATAACAAGCACAAAAAATTCCAATGAATTGTAGTTAATTAATAGCCCCTTTGTTAAATATAAAATTCTTTTCCTTTGGCTCTTGATTCCAAAGATCATAAGAACTGAATTGATCTATACTGATCCTAAAATTACCTCCATCTGTTAATAACTGCAGAGCATAAGTCACTAGTGAATTATGAGCAGTGAGTGAAACTATACCCATCAGAATTTCAAAGTAGACAAAATATGTTCTGGAGCTAACAATGATCAAAGTCTGAACTTTGGACAAAGCTCACAACTTTTTCTCTTTAAATGCAATGCTCTAAAAATCCCACTTTGGTAAAACTCTCACCAATAGCCAAGCATGTAGGAGAAATCTTTTAATTCTTTAATGATAATCACTGTATGAATCACTTTAATGATAATCACTGCATCATAATTTGTATCTCAATTTGCTCAAATTAATCTGAAGTCCAGAAGGAGTATTATTGACAGAAGTAAAGATTTCATAAGAAAATAAATCTTGACTGTTCTTTGGAAGGACAGATACTGAAGCTGAAGCTCAAAAACTTTGGCCACCAAATGAGAAAAGAGGACTCATTGGAAAAGATACTAATGTTAAGATGACCAACTTTTTTACAACAAAAAGGAGGACATGAATAAATTGAAGAAAAAAATATCATAAATAAAAGAAACATTGTATTTATTGCAATGATAATACAGAATACACTATAATATGATAAATGCATAATAAAAGCATTTGTAACAATAACATTTTATATTGTAATTATGCTTACATGCCTATTAATTATTTAAATGAGTACTTTTCCACTGAATGAATATTTTTTGTCAATGTTTTTGTCAATATATTAGAAATATCTGAACAAGAAATATCCTTCATATTGAATTTTACGGCAAGTGCTGCAGCTAGAGTATCAACATTCAATCTCGATTTCTCACTTGTCCAAAAATCTACACGGCTGGACTGCGCGGGAGTGGGCGGCGGAGGCAGGTGTTGTGAGCCAGGTGCTCCAGGATGGCCACGTAGGTGCGCAGGGTGAGGTGGTGGCAGTGCAGGTCAGCACTGCATAGACCACCAGCTGGTGCGGCCCATGGAAGGTCAACTGCCCGCTGCGCCCCCACCCACAGCCGCCCCGCCAGCACCGCTGCCCACCCTGTGCATCCCCGTAGAGCCGGCCCCATGTCTCGCAAATCACCAGCCGCGCCGGCTCCGGCCCTGCAGCCACCCCCCAGTCGCCCCCCAGCACCACCGCCTACCCTGTGCATCCTCGTGTAGAACCGAACAGGGAAGATCAAGAGAAACTTACCGCTCCAGTCTCCTCCAGCTATCTGCGGAACTAAGTAAGAGATGGTGTAGTTGGGTAGCAGTGAGGGTGCAAAGTTCCTGCAACTTGCACATGCAAAGTTTGCCGCCCGGGTGTTTTGGCACGTTCAGCAGCAATTCCTATTGGCTGTCGAAAGCCAATAGAGGGAGTAGCACAGCTCAGGCAAAAGTTGAAAAAAACCATCAAAAAAAGTCCCGGAATGCCTTCTGAGCATTCTATGAGGGAAAAAAAGCCCTGCAGATAAGTCTTCAAATATAGAAAAAGAGGACATTTAGGAGGACATTTTCAAGGAAGGACAGAACTCACAAAAGGAGGACTGTCCTCCCAAAAGGAGGACGGTATATGGAAAAGGAGGACATTTAGGAGGACACTTTTTGAGGGAGGACAGAACTCAAAAAAGGAGGACTGTCCTCCCAAAAGGAGGACGGTTGGTCACCTTACTAATGTTGGAAAAGGTTGAAGGCAAGGGGAATGCAAGGGGATGAGATGGGAGGATAGTTTCATCAATGCAATGAACATGAATTTGAGCAAACTCCTAGACACAGAGAAGACAGGACAGGCATGCTATGGTTCATGGGGTCCAAAGAGTTGGACATGGCTTAGTGACTGAACAACACCAAACAGATTTCATAGCTTTTTATTGCTAAGTTGGAATCTGTAGACAATGAAAAATAGTTTAATATAGAGCACCCAGAACTGAATAAAAGGATATGGGCAGCGGTGGGATTCAAATACCTGAACAACCGGTTCTCATATTTAATGCAGTCGTGGGCCTCTGATATCTAGAACAGACTTCCAGAAGTGGCATCATGCACTTCCAGTGGGCTGTTCTAGTCCTGAGAGGCCTCCTCCAGGCCTCTGATGCCATCTTCAGGCCTCCCAGGCCTAGAACAGACTTCTGGAAGTGGTATCCTTACACTTCCAGTGGATTGTTCTAGGCCTGGGAGGCCTCTTCCAGGCCTTCCAGGCCTAGACTGGACTTCTGGAAGCCAGCCAGTTTTCCCAATTCAGGTAAATTTAGCTACCGGTTCTCCTGAACCGGTGCGAACTGGCTGAATCCCACCTCTGGATATGGGCTTTAGGTATGAATTATTTGGAATTCTTAAAAAGGAAATTTCTGTCATGCTAAATTCTGGTATAAGTATTTTACCAGATATACCTTCTCTATAACAGCGCCTGCCCTCTGGAATGAAGTTTCCTTGATATCTGGACGGCTCCCATCCTGCTGATGTTTTGAAGGGGCCTTGAAAATACTTGATGATTTTTCACCCAGACCTTTGGGGAGGGTGAATGAAGCTATGCGGATTTGTTTCCTTTCATTCCCATCCACCTTTCTGTCACCCTTTCCTCTTCAATTATGTCTACATTTTTTTCTTGTTATAAACATTATTTTATCTATCTCTGCCCAGAATATTTGGGAGTCAGGCAGTATAAAATTTTATTTTTTTTAACATTGAGGGAATGTTGCAGAAATGCCAAATGACTTTTGTTGTGCTTTGAAAATACTTCCTGAGAGTGTTTGACACAACATAGTGACAATACTGGCAAATATGAAAGTACATTATTGTTGTCACTGGCTCAGCAAACACATATATGCTATTTGAGTATTATATAAAACATGGTTTATTGGTCATCTGTTACATAATAGCCCTCACTTGCTATTTGGAAAATAAAAATGGATACCAGCATGTGAACTGGTGCATTCTGAGATAGAGATCCAAATAGAAAGGCTTCGGTACACACAGTCTTTGAAATAAATTCATTAGTTTACAATCAGCCTGCATTTAAGGACAAAGATCAGTTTGAAGAAAAAATAACTGTTATGCCATTCAATCAAGATCTGCTATTGGATTTGGAGATAATTTAGTGAACTTGAAATACAAGTTGGACAACTTAAATTACTATAGAGTCTCTTGTGGCTTCGGGTCATTCCTGTACTTTTTTTTGGCAAAATATTTAGAAGTGGCTTGCCATTGTCCTCTTCTGAGAGCTGAGAGAGAGAGAGCGACTAGACTAGACCAAAATCACCCACTTGTGCCCAAGGCAATAATCTCCCAGTTTCTAGTTGATGCCTTAGCTGCTATAGCAAATTGCTCTTCACTTTAAGACATACACCCTTTTCATTTACTTTAAGGGATATTGAGGAACTGTGTTTGCCAGGTATCCATGCAACCATAAAGAAAAAAAAACTCTACCTAATGTCCTGATCATATGGAAGAACTTAGAGGATCACTCTCTCACACATTATTTTTTTCTCTATGAAGGTGATCATACAGTTTACCATTTACTACAGATCATAGATGTTCATTTTAGTAGACTTTTAAAAATGATGTTAAAATTGAAAAATATCATAAAAGTGGATTGCTTAAAGTCAGATCAAACTTATTTGTTGACAAATGCCCATTAATAGACTGGCATTGCAGCTTAAAAGCAACTTGCTTTTCTTTAGATATAGAAAAACTAAAACATACATATATGCAAGAACATTCTGCAAAAGCTTCAAGCACTGGACCTTTGAGTACCAATAAGCATGTTAATATTACCATTGGCCACTAATCCTTGCCCCATATGACGTTATTCTTTTTATTATGTAGATTAATTAAATTAAAAAATAGGAAATTTGCTACAGTGCAGGACAATAAGAGAGCCAGTTTACTGTAGTGGTTAAAGCACCAGGCTAGAATATGGATATTGTGAACTCACAATTTCCCCTTTTCTAGCTTGGTGCCTTAATCACTAAACATGAAAGCCAGATGGGTGACTTTGAGCCAATTGCTCTTTCTCAGCCCACTCCACCCGACCTTTTGTGGGCTGTGTGTGATTATTAAGGATCTGATATCATATGGGAAAGCCACAGAGCTGGTAACTGCTTCAAATATAGAAGCTTTTGAGTAAGATTTACTTTTGCTTATATTATTTCTTGGATATATTTAAGAAAAGTCATGATAATTCACAAAAAAGCAAGACCAGTTTTTACTTGTTATTAAATGAAAACCTGACAATAATAATCATGAACAGTCCAAAAAAGTAAAATAATGGAATAGTGTAACTAGTAGCAAGCATTGATACCACACACCAGTTAATAGATTTTAAGCCTTTTATTCTATTGTTCATTCCACATCAATAAAAGACTAATGGTCTTAGTCATATTAGAACACAGTTGCACAGAACAGTATTGTGGATGTTACATGCTTTCATTTTTGTGACCTCCCTTCCCTCTTTTTTATAATTGCTTCAAGGGGAATTTATGCTCTCCCTGCAAGATCTGCAAGCAGAGATAACTAAGGCAGATTAGATACAATACATTCCTGGAAGAGGTCACTCCTGCCTAGGTTTTCCTAGGAACTTCTGCCTGGGTTGTTATCTAAGCTGGATTTTGTGACCGGTCAGTCACAAAATCAGAAAGACCCACAGCAATGTGTCTGCTTTTGATAAAAACCACTCTCAGATCCCTCCTTCCTTCCTTCCTTCCTTCCTTCCTTCCTTCCTTCCTTCCTTCCTTCCTTCCTTCCTTCCTTCCTTCCTTCCTTCCTTCCTTCCATCAAAGTAGAGCTGCAAGGGACCTTGGAGGTCTTCTACCCCTTGCTCTACCCCCTGCTCAAACAGGAGACTCTATACCAGAGATCTCCAACCTTTCCGGGCTTGCGGATCAGAGGGAAGGAGAGCAGCTTCAAAATTGGTGTGCATGTACAAACAGGCTGCAGACACTCACCCATGCTAGCATCCCTGTTTGTACCTGGATGCATGTGCAAATGGGGCTGCGGGCGCTAGCGGGGGGGAATGCACACCTACACATGTGCGCACCAGCCAGCTATTTCCGTGGCCCTCTGGCCAAGAATCAGTGGCCTGGTCCCCATAGGTTGTGGACCCTGCTCTATACCATTTCAGACAAGTGACTGTCCAGTCTCTTAAAAACCTCCAGTGATGAAGCACAACTTCTGATATCAAGTTTCCTTCCTTCCTTCCTTCCTTCCTTCCTTCCTTCCTTCCTTCCTTCCTTCCTTCCTTCCTTCCTTCCTTCCTTCCTTCCTTCCTTCCTTCCCTACTGTACCTACCTACCTACCTACCATTCTACCTTTCCCCAACCCCCCCAGCCCCAGAATAGATTAAAAATCAGTTCCTTTGTGTGTCAGTAAAATCATACTGGCTATTCATACAAAATGCTAAGACATTGCTCTGGCTGATGCAAATTAAAGTTGTCAAATAGGGATGTCCAGGTAATAAAATACCTCATTTCCCATGTCAATTTGGCGTTTGCCCTACTTATGCCCACTGACCTGGAACATCATTTGCAGTTGCAGAGGCAATATGTTCTCTGGGCAAATTGCCATGTGTGCAGTGGTGAATATCAAGATTTCTATCCTGACTTTGTTTGTTCTCCTTCTGACAAATTTCATCAGCATTTTGTATGTCATCTTTGGAATTCAAGCATTTTGGCTTAAAGTATCCCAGTATGTGGCAATAGGACCTATCCTGTGAGAGGAATAAAATAATTGTTTGAGGGAAAGGAATATAAGTGATAAATGACTTTTCCCATTGGATAAAACTTTTTTTTAAAAAAATCCATACAATAAATCTAAGGGTCACCTCTATTGCTAATGCCACCTGTCAAGCCAGAGAAAGCAGCCTGTCATATTAAGTGTGCATGCTAAGACAGCAGAGACCTTAGCTGTCTGCTGATAAATTCAAATGGGTTACAAGTTTTGCAGAACTGCTGATTAACTTACCAGCAATGAATCAACCAGGGAGCGACACCCATCAAATCTCTTTATGCTCTTCAGCTGCCTAATGACACCCAGGACACATGAAAATAATTACAACATTGTCATATATATGGCCTATTTACAATAAAAGCTACATCCCAAACACAAGCTTGCACTCCATGTGGTGAAAAGCTTATGCCACCAGAGAAAATATTTGCATACATAATTAATGCTGCTGTTTACAAAGGGGGAATTTTTCCAAAGGTAAGAAGAATGGCAGAGGTATTCATGCTATTTTTTTCTCCCTTGCCCACATTTTGCAAGATGCCATGGCAGCTAATAGAGTTGCTGGGAAGAATTCTGTTTCCTCATTTTTTGCTTGGTTGAAGGATATGCAGTCTTGAAGGTACTTTGTAGGACTTCACAGAACATCAAAAAGGTGCTTCACTGTGATGAAAGCTCAGGTAAAGCACCCTTTTAAAGCTGCTTTCAAGCAAAGCAGACTGTACTTTTAAGGGTGATGTGAAATACTTCTTTCTGGAAAAATTAGAAGCAGCTTCTGTGCATGCACAGAAACTTCTTCCACCTAATGCCCATGTGCTGGAAATGGGACTAAAGATTGAATTACCTTTGGAGGCTAAATCTTTAGAAAGAAGATAAATGAAGTGTATGATTTCAGTGTTAGTTTGCAACTGTATGGCTTTGATAGGTGGATGGGAAAGAGAAGGTCTGTGGAGATGTAATCAAAATCTTGCTCAGTTCCCGAATATTTTTTTTCCCTTCTTGCCAAGCATCTGACAGAATAGTAAATTTAGCTTTCCTCTTTTTTGCACAAACCCCTTTGGAACCAAATATTCATTTCAGTGCTGTTTCTTTGCATAGCTGCACGCCAGTTGGATTTGAATTTTTTTTGCTTCAGGAAGGAGGTTTCGATTGCATCAACATATACGCTTCACCTAGACCCAGGTTTTTATTGGAACCTTTTTGAAGCATCAGAGGTATCTAAGTAGAAACTTAGAGGGCTGTGGTAAATTTAAAAGCTAAAATTAATTTTGGTTGATTTATGAATATGTTCCTCGTGTATCAGATTATTTTCTAAATAAAATGTGAAAAACATTTGGTCAGTTTCTAAAAGATTTATGTCCTTGAAGAAGAAAGCACTTGTTACTTAATTAAATTGCTTTGCATGGGTTAGTCTACAATTTAGTTAAGAAGAACAGTTACTCAGAGTGGTGCCATCAAGCTGTTAATAACACTCTGTTTGCAACCAGTATGGTTCTGCTATGGCACATTGTGTGAGCTAATCAGAAATTGCTAAACACTATTCCCTCATGTTTTGCTGCATCACTTTAGCTTCTTATAAAAATGCCGCTAACAAGAATCTGCAAACTAATAAGCCATATAATTTCAGCTTCTGGACCAAGTACATATAGCTTGACTCTTGGCTACTTTGGGGCAGAAAAAGATAGAAGAGGTTTTTTGTTGTTGTTGTTATCTCAGACTTTTGAAGACTTCCAGAGTTTTGTTGTATTTCTGCTTTCCAGTTATGATGCTTGGTTGGTTCCTCAGTCTTGTCTTCCAGTTGTCAGCTGGCCATGATCTTGTTTAATTGTGGTTCTTGATGATAGCCAGATGAAAATGTTTTCTATCTGTCCTTGAAGCTGGCTGGCTGGGAACATAGTTAGTTGTTTATGCTTTTGCCTAAGCCATTGATCTACTTAGTTCAATAGCATGTACAGTGAATTGTAGCTCTTTTCTAGGAATCATTAGGTCTCTTTGGAGATCTAGGGACTGAAACTAGATGTTTATTATTTATTTATCTCTACATGACACATTTATTTGTTCAGTGATTGAACAATCCCTCCATTAAGCAATGCATCATCATCATCGTCATCCTCAGCCATTTAGTTATGTCTGACCCTTGGCCACTCTATGGATAAGCACCCTCCATGCTCCTCAGTCTCACACAGATCTGCCACGATCATCTCAATGTCATCTTTTATAGTGGATGCTAGGGCGGCCCTTCTCCTTTTTCCGCTGATCGCTCCCAGCATGATTAACTTTTCGAGTGAGTCAGATCTCATGACATGACCAAAGTATGACAGCTTCTGTTTGGTGATCTTGGCTTCAAGTGACATTTTTGGTGAGACTTGGTCTAGGACTTCTTTGTTTGTTATTTTTGCAGTCAATGGGATACATAATAGTCAATTTAATTTAATTTAATTTACTCAATGTACTGTCTGCTAAATTCCTGGTGGACATTTTACTTTTTACATTTTATGTTTCTTTTGCTGCACAGGGATTCAAAGAATAATTGAGATTTTTTTTCCTACCACTATTTTTTTGTTTATGAGATTTATAGACCACCTCAAGTGATTATAACTCTGGACAATACGTATTTTTGTTCATTGTAAAACTTGATCTCATATCTCCTATTCCCCAATCTATGTCCTATGCAGTCATTAAAAACAAGCTGCCCTTCTGAGAATGCTGCTGAGGTTAGTGCTTGTTCAGCCATTTTAAGGGCAAATATCTCACTAGATCTATAATTTTAACATGCTTTAAACTACAGTACATATGATTAATAAGCAGAGCAAGAATTTCATTTGATAATTAAATTATGTCAGTTTTAAAATCTACATTCACAGGAAGACCAATAGGATCGACCCTTACCTCCCTATATTTCTTTCATCATTTTCATTGGGAAAAACACAGACACACATGTGCAGACACTTTAACGATTGTTCCTTTTTTCATTATTGGAACAGTGCCTCGTTTTTCTAGTTAACTACTTTCATTTTATGATTTTACAAGGGAGGAGTACATACTATATACAGTACCTTTTACACCAGGGGTGTCAAACTGCCGGCCCGTGGGCTGAATGCGTCACCAAGAAACCGTGCCCACCCCATTGCCGGCAATGAGAAAAAAGCTGCAATACGAGTTTGGCATGTCTGTTTTACACAAAACAAGAAAGAGTTAGAGATTATACATCTGTATAACTATTGTTCAGAAAACAGCAAAAAATTATTTCTGAATAGCTATTTGAATTCAAGAATAAATTTAAATTAAAGATGGCTTTTATTATCATTTCTGAAAATCATGCTTGCTTTGTGCATGCATAATGTCATTCACATTGCAAATTTCACATGAGAGGAAGCAAAATACAATACTGCTTAATGTTTTATTTCAAATGTAATGTTCTATTTATACTTTATTTGGCTTCTCCTGTTGCATATGTGTTCTTTTTAATTTTTTTATAATAACTTTATTAAAATTTAAAAATATACCAAGGTAAAAAAACTAATGCAACCTAAAAAAAGTATAAAAAGAAGAAAGAGAGGATTGCAGAAAAAAAAGGTAAAGAAAAAAGTATATAAGAAGAAAGAAATATAAACAAATGACTTCCTCCTTCATCAAAACATACAATTTCACTAACTTATTACCTTCTCTGCTATTTCAAGCATCTTTTTTCCATATCTCATCTTTTATCTATAAACAATTTATAAAGCCTCATCATTGAATCTTAATCAACAAAAATCTATTAAGATTTACTTATATGTTTTAATCTTAATCAAATAAATCAGTTTCATATCCCTTTATTTTTAACATGGTAGCATCATTTTTCTCTAAAAATTAAACCATTTTTGTTTCTTCCTATATCTTATCTCTGATCTAAAACAAATCTTTAAAGCCTCATCATTTAAATCTAGTTAAAAAAAATCCATTAAGAGCCACTAGAAACAGCAACAAATATACTTTTCTTTTTCTTTTTTACTTTTTATAGTTTTCTTATTTTCCATTAGTTTTTTTATCTTTGAACTTTAATAAAATAGTTATTGACAAATATGAAAGTTGGTTGCATTTTTATGCTTGAGCTTTTCTATGCTGGCCTAACTGAAACTAACTGAAATGGAAACATTGTAAGGGAAATTCATTTTAAGTACTATATATATATATATTACCTTGAATGTGCACCCTGTCAGCCCAAATATGGGAGAAAGAAATCCTCTTTCTTTTCTTAAAGGAACTCGAAATTGCTATACCAGTTCTCTCTTTATTCTTTGTTAGCTACCTAAATGAGAGAGAGCCTGTGGCTTAGAGGTTATAACAACTGCCTAACATGCAGATAGCCCAGGTTCGAATCTCAGAAGAGTAAGTCTGGCTGAAGAGAGTTAAAGGAACTCGAAATAGCTATACCAGTTCTCTCTTTATTCTTTGTTAGCAACCTAAAAATGTAAAATGATGTCGCAGTTGGCGATTGCTGCTTGTGGATGGCTCTAGATTGAGCTGATACAGGCAAAAGAAAAGAAAAAGAAAGAAGATTTCTTTCTCCCATATTTGGGCTGACAGGGTGCACATTCAAGGTAAAATCTGCTCTCCCTGTCTCTCTCCTGACAGCTAACAAAGTGAGAGAGAGCCTGTGGCTTAGAGGTTATAACAACTGCCTAACGTGCAGATAGCCCAGGTTTGAATCTCAGAAGAGTAAGTCTGGCTGAAGAGAGTTAAAGGAACTCGAAATAGGATTCTCAGCCTGGGATCCCTGGAGGGCAGGGGTAATCACAAAGGTTCCACGAAGGTTTGAAGAAATATTATGATTTAAATCTTGAGTTAAATCTTGGGGCTCCATGGCCATGCTACATGGGCACAAAAGGTATTTAAAGGGGCTTTATGATAAAGAAAAGGTTGAGAACCACTGAGCTAACTGATACCTTCCAGAATTTAAATATATACTGTATAGAAAGGTTTAGGCAAGCTTTTCTTTCTGAGAGCCATCTCTTTCCTGATATTATATGGATAAAATACTATTCAAATATCCTTTGAAATAATTCAAGTGTAGCAAATAAGCAATATATGTAGCAATAAGGGGGAAAATACCCCAAGACTCTTACAAAGGGGAAAGAAAAGGATCACACACAAACAAAAAAATTGAACACAATTCCCAGATTTCAATACAATTTCTTATTTAGGTAAACTCTCCCAACTGAGTTTAATTGTTAGTATAAATTTGCCACAGGAAACTTGCAACTTGCTTCTCAAAATATAACCTAATATAGAGGTAAGTAATGTTATGCATGCAGAATGTACTGAATAGCAGTTCTATTTGTCCCAGCTGGAATGGTTCACCACCAAATATTTGTTTAAGAAGTGTGCAAGGCATCAAGTTGACAACTTTTGTATATAGCTTTCCAGGTATCTGCTATACAGTTTGATTCTTTTCTTCTTGATTTTTTATTGCTGAGCTGTCTAAAAGACTTACTTATCTGGAAAATCCACCTAAAAACAAATGGCAACAGTGATTAAGCCTTTCTTATTTCAGGAAGATGAAGAAATACAATGATTCATACATGTGCACAGATTATACAGATAGTTCTCTACTTACAATATTCATTTAGTGACCACTCAACAGCACTGGAAAAAATGACATATGACCATTTTTCACACTTACAACCAATGGTGGGATTCAAATATGTGAACAACTGGTTCTCTGTGTGGATGCCACTTCTGGAAGTCCATTCTGGGCCTGGACAACAAAAACTTAGCTACTGGTTCTGCTGAACTGGTGCAAACTGGCTGAATCCCACCACTGCTTACGACTGTTATAGCATCCCCATGGTCAAAATCCAGACAGTTGGAAATTGACTCACATTTATTACAGTTGCAGTGTCCTGGAGTCTGTGATAACCTTTTGTGAACTTCTGACAAGCAAAGTCAATGGGTAAACCAGATTCACTTAACAGCTATGTAACTAAATTTACAACTGCCATGATTCACTTAACAACTGTGGCAAGAAAGGTTGTAAAATGGGTCAAAATTCACTTAACAAATGTTTCAGCATAAATTTTGAGCTCAATTGTGGTCATAAGTCAAGGACTACCTGTGCATATGTACATACATACATACATATGTACATACATACATACATACATATACATATACACACACAGACACACAGGCACAACAGACACATACACATGTATAGAGAATATATATATATATTATATTCTCCAGACTTATACTTTTTCTCAAATTTCTCTGAAGATATCACCTAGCTGTTTCTCAAACAATATTGCATTCTACTATCTTATTTTTGGAGTAATTAGAACTAATAGTGTTGAAGCTAGCCACTTTTTTTCAGTTCTTGAAATGCTCTCAGGGTCTCTTTCTGTGCATGGCAAGAACTGATAATATTTTAATTTTCTTTTCCCCCCCTGGGGAAACAAACCAAGAAAATCAGCTTTTCCATAAAGTACCTCAGATTAAGCATTCAGCCAGCGGCTAATGTCATGTCTCTCTGTCATCACACACTCTTTGGCAAACCAAATTTTGATTTAATGATGTACAAATTTCTATTTTCTATCTAGTCAATGATAAACAGCAACAAAAATAACCTGAAAAATTAGTTTTTGGAATGAAATGTTGAAAGAAATAGCACTTGTGAAAATATGGGGAGTTGAAAAAGATTTATCTATTTATTAACAGCATTGACAATAAGATTTTGCTTAGACCTTTAGTTAGGAAGATAGATTAATTAACCTTAGTCTAATAATGGGGCTGACTCATTCAATTTGGAGTCAAATCTAAAAAAAAGTATAAAAATCAAAGTACTGGACCTCCTATTGCCTCATATTCAAAGTGTGTAGTATGGCTGTAATATTGTTTTAGAAACTTTTAAAAATAATTGAAAGAAATAATCTGACAGTAAAATTTTCTGATGTGGTACATTCTGGCAAATTTCAAAAAGGAAATATATTCAGAGATTTGGGAGCTAGAAACCTTTATATTTGGTTTTTTTTTTAAAAAAAAAAAACATAATGCCTATCACTTCTTATTTGTTGTTTATTGACAGAATTAGGTATTATTCATAACTATACTATTCAAGTCAGCAAAGGCAAAATATTACTTGATTTTTGTATATGTGCATTCTTATATAAGAGATGAACAACTTCCATTGAGTCAAGAGCTAGGGTTATACTTTGCCTAGCATGTAAAGGTCACATCCTAAATGATTGTGGTCATTTTGGTAAAAATTTTGGTACATTTTAAGAACTAAAATAGTTGCCTTGAGCATTTGCAACATATTTTAAAGGATTTCATTAATGATGACCAGCATCCTGAATTGCACTTGGAAGCCCCCTTATATCTATCAAACTCCTACAGCAGAGGGGTCACATTGAAATGCCCAGTACTATGTGTACTGCAGTATACTGGTAGGAATTGTTATTAAAATGGCAGCTAATAGAAAAGTGCCACTTGAAAGTAGCTGTCTAAATAACTCTTGAATGGCTTCATGAACTTAGCCATCAGATTCAGTTTTGGGATTGGAAGGACTTGCTGCTCCCATTTACCTTATGACTGTTAGATTAATGATTTGATAAAAGAAAAAAACAGAACAGAAAAAGAAGAATGAAAGATTGCTAGGAGAGCTGCATAACTGTTTCAGGACTGTCAGCTTCCGTGGAACCTAGGTTATACAGTCTCAAAAATGGTGAATGTACTTTAAAAACCCTGGGTGTATCCTTTATAAAGTAAAATTTAATGTAAGTATGAACACTAGACATAAAAATGGAATCATTTGTTGTTACATGAGCATCAACAAAAACAAACGAGTCTTCCAGAGCAAAATCAAAATGTAAAATAGCTTCTGTACAAAAGGGAGCCTCTGTAGTTTATAACTGTGTCATATTGCATTTTGAGCACTAATAATCTCCAATAATTGTATAAAACCATAATTTTTTCTTGAAAAGATGCACTGGTATCGAATAATAATAACATTTGATAAATTAATTGTATTTTTCACAGTTGCCAAAATGATAATTCATTAATGTTTGTAAATGATACATTCCAATTGCTTGTTCCATGCCTCCAAATATACTTGAATAGTTAATTTAATAAGGTATAGTATATTTCCCAACAATCATAAATAGTTGTTATTGACTTGAGAACCAGTTTGATAGTAGTTAAAGCATCAAGATAGAAATATCATGAATTGTTGGGACAATGTTTTTAAAGCTTCACCTTTGGCATGAAGTCAGTTGGATGACCTTGGATCGGTCACTTTCTCTCAGGAGAATGGCATGGCATGGCATGGCATGGCATAGCATAGCATAGAATAGAATAGTAGCTGGAAGGGATCTTGGAGGTCTTCTAGTCCAGCCTCCTGCTCAAGCATGAGATGCCATACAATTTCATACAAGTCATTGTCCAATCTCTTCTTAAAAACCTTCAATGATGAAGCATCCAGAACTTCTGAAGGCAAGCTGTTCCACTGGTTAATTGTTCTCACTGACTGGACATTTTTCCTTAATTCCAGGTTGTATCTCTCTTTGATTAGTTTCTACCCATTGTTTCTTGACCTGCCCTCTGGTACTTTGGAAAATAAGTTGACTTCCTCTTCTTTGTGGCAGCCCCTCAAATACTGTAATACTGCTATCATGTCTCTCCTACTCCTTTTTTCTAGACTAGCCAAACCCAAATCCTTCAACTGTTCTTTAGATGTTTTAGTCTCCATGACTTTAATAATCTTAATTATTCTTCTCTATACTTTTTCCAAAGTCTCAACTTCTTTTTGTAGTGTGTTGCCGAAAACTGGATACAGTATTTCACATGTAGCCTTACTAATATTTTACAAAGTGCTATTAATACTTCATGTGATTTTAATTCTATGCCTCTGTTTATATAACCAAGGATTGTATTAGCTTTTTTGACTGTGGCCACACACTGCTGGCTCATATTTAAGTGATCATCCACTAGGACTCCAAGGTAGCTCTCACGGTTACTGTTTTTGATCCAGGTTTCACCTAATCTGTACTTGTACTTTTGATGTTTCCTGCCTAAGTGTAAAACTTTGCTTTTCTCCACATTAAATTTTATTTTGCTGGATAGGGCCCATTGTTCAAGTCAGTCAAGATCTTTTTAGATCCTGAGTCTGTCTTCTGGAATGTTGGCAATAGCAACCACTTCTGAGAAAACTTGCCAAGAAAATTGCATGAACTTGCAGAGGCAGTCTCCAACAATTGGACACGATGTAACTGAAGGAAAAGCAATGGTTGGTTTACCATTACATAAATGTCATATTAAATCCTCTAATACAAAGAATTTCTAAAGCAGTTAAGACTGCTGGCCCATAGTCATATATTGAAAGTGTTTTAATGGATTATATGGACATTACATATTATATTTACAAAAATGTGAAATCATAGCTTTCATATTGGCCTTCTTACACATTGAGATCTTTCAGGGAACCTAGGATGCTGTAATATATCAGTGTAGTGTATGTGTGGATCCAAGCAGTGTGGCCTTTTGTAATCGAGAGGTGGAACTTTTGTCAATGCTCACACTTTCTAGCATAGTACCTTAGTGTGCTGATAACCACTAGGGCCATCACAGCTGGTTTATATCATAATTTTTCAATTTTAATTTTCAGATCTTTGATTCTTGTCTTTGATTCATGATTAATTGTCATTAACTCCATGGTCTTCCTATCCAGGACTTTTAGTTCTGCTTGAATCCACTATTCCAAATGCATATTTAATGACTGGAATTGTCCAATTGTTCTTAGCTTTGATGGTATTTCCTCTATTGAGTTTGGACTGTAAGATTTCTTCACTCTCATTATCTATTCACCTCTTCTTGATTTCAGTGTGCCTATGTTGTGAGCCTGAAGGATGCCCAGGTAATCATAATGATCGCCTTCATCCAGATTCTTGATGTTATTTCCATAGGGCATCTTGATTCCTTCAGTTTTCACTATTTTTCCTCATTTCATGGTGTCATGGCACATTTATCCAGTCCAAACTCCATTGCAATGTCCTGGCCGTTTATATAGATGGTTTTGAACAGTGATTCAAAACATTTTCCATAATGCTTCAGACTGTTGACAGGAATCAATGCAATGACAAATAGTAGTGGTGAGAATGAGTCTCCTTAAAGATTCCTCTCTTGATATTAACCTCTCTCAATCTATTACCATTGACCAACACTGTATCTTCCATTGTGTCATTTATCTTTGCACAAAGTTTATAATGTTTCTTATGTTATTTCTAGGCATTTGATTATCCAAGCATGTAGCCAGAAGTCAAATGTATTCTTGTAATCAATCTAAGCTACATTCAAGCTGGTCTACCTGCTCTTGCAGTTTTCCAAAATCATTTTATCAATTAAGAACTGATCTTGTGTTTCTCTGCTGTTTGCTGTTCCTTTCTGCATGGATGGAAAGAGCTTGTTTTCAACCATACCAGAAGCAATTTGAGTATTGTTGGTAAGAAGGTAATTGGCTTGTATCTTCCTGGGTGCTGAATGTTGGATATTTCATTATTAGGTAGGTTGCCAGATGTTAATCAATCTTTCAGTTCCACCTCCTTGCAGTATGTTGTTAAACTGCTGGGCAATAACTGAGTGAAGACCACTCAGATGTTTCAACCAAAAACTATGCAGTTCATCTGCAGTGGTGCTCACCAATTTTTCATATTCCTTTTCCATCTCTCCATTATTTCTGTAGTCATTACAAGTTCTTTCATTTCAGCATCTTTTTTTATTCTTATCCCTTCCTATTGGACTTGATTTTTAATAACACATCATTATTTCTTTGTTTTCAATCTTTTTATATTTGCAATAGGTAAACATTTTTTTCTTCCAATAGTCCTGCAGCCCTGATTGCTCAGTCAAGAGTTCTGAGTTCTATAGCCCATTTCTCATCAGATGTCCAAGAAGTTAAGATCTAGCACAGTTCTTGTTGCCCTGGTGACAAGTGATCTAGCATGGGTTTCTATAAATTATATTTCACCATATTTTTGTGAGAAAGCACTCTTCTTTTGGCTTCTTTAATGAGGCATGTCCAGTGTAGTTGAACTCTGACATAACTCTCAGATTCTTAGCCCCACAACCACAGATAAATAGCATCCAAGCTGCAATTCTTCAAATGACAAGCAGTCATCATTCAATCCAACTCTATTTAGGTTTTCCAATAAAGGATTGTCTGTCTAATTTAAAATTTAAGTTCCCCTATAATGTTAACTTTGTATGATCATAACATTTAGAAATATAACCAATGTGAAATAGAGCATACAAATCATATGGCCCTGGTAGCTAATATTAGATGGAGAAAAAAATTCATCCTTCCTAAAGTAATTAGATTATAACACTCTCCAACTTATAAAGACTGTTAAATATATTGATTTTAGATGGCTCATGAGGGCTAGTTTCTAGCAGCCAAACTTCACTATCCCCAAAGAAGAAGATATGCCTTATGATAATAATTTAAATCTGGAGAATTAAAGCTTTCCCTAACTGGCAGTTGAAGCTTCCTGATTAGAAATGAGGATGAAAATTTATCCAAGGAACTCTCTGAACTGATGTTTTGCATTTCTGCAAACCTAAAGGAAGACCACACATAGGATATATGACCCGTGGCAAAAATATATTTGAAAGATATTAATTTTACTCTACTAATTCCATCAATTCATATCACTTGCTGTATCTTAAAATAGCAATTTATTTAAGATATAATTAATGTGTTCACTCCCAGTCATGTAAATATGTTGCTCTTTGGATGAACTCTGGTGGTGGGAAGGGTTTGGGAGGATGTAAATTTATTCATGGAACTTCAGATTCTTGTACCTGTGTGGTACAAAAAGGATATTATAAAGAAATAATCTTAAAACCTTTTGAGCTTATGCAAGAAGACAGATTTAAAAGCTTTAAACACTTTGAGAGATTGAGCATTCTATATATTTAAGATAGAAGAGGAAGCTGTGACAGTAGTGAACAGGGCTGTACAAATCTTTCCAAGTATGATTTGCTATGATATAGTGTCAAGCAAAGTTCCTCCTTAAACTGTTTTACCAAGAAATATCCCCCCCCCCTCTTCTCTTGGAGTGAAGAGTTGTGACCAAGTTGCCTCACTTTACTTTTCTTGGGATCACCCAACAGTTGCAAAAGGGGAAGAGAGTGCTTTTCTTTCAGCTTTTGCAAGGGATAGCAAGACTAACTGAGAAAAGTGAGACCATGATGAAGGTTCAAGGTGGCATGAAGTGGTTCATTGAGGCAAATAAGGCTACCTTTTTATCTGGTGTCTTCTCTGCAACAGCTGTCTTGAGATTTGTATCTTCTTTGCAACAGGAAATCTTTAGTTGGCACAGATGTATACTGCCTTACACAAGCTTAAAAGAGAAGGAATAAAGAAATTGTACACAAGGCTGTTCGTCAGCTTACAAGGATATATTTTTATTGTGAGATACAAAAATAAAGAAAATAACAACCCTGGTTGTGTCTGTGTGACACACACACAGCCCCCCCCACACACAGCCCCCCTCCACACATACACACACACACACACACACAAACAGAGAGAGAGAGAGAGAGAGAGAGAGAGAGAGAGAGGGAGAAAGGGAGAGAGAGGGAGAGAGAGAGAGAGAATAGTTGTAGCCCTGAAGAGATTGAGGCAGTCAACAATATGTACTGGATACAAATATGCCTGGATTTATCATATGTAGGTAGAAACAAACCATGAAAGAGCAGCTTCTTCATTCTCAATTTTGTCTCTCTAGAACTTTCTGCTCTCCCTTTCCTTGTATAATAAATCTATTTTAATAAGTTTGAATTCAGTAAGAAATGGAATCAAGTTGCTTGATCAGCTGTAGTTTCACTTTGGAACAAAATGCCAGAATGTTCCATCAGGTGGCTATTATTATTTATGTTCACATTGTCCATTTGTAAAGAGTCATTTTTATCATTCATTATTTCAGCTTCATTTGTCACAGAGGTCTGACACACCTTCATTGACAAACTGAACTTCAGAGTATCTGCTATTGGAAATCAGGAGTTTGGTAGCACATTTTCTGACTAACAAATTTTATTGAAAGGCATAAGCTTTCATGAGCAGCAATTCACTTAATCAGTAGTTTGACTGATGTAAGATTTAAATTGGGATGAAGCAGGAGCAGAAAGGGAGAATGACAGCATGACCAACCAAATTGGTACTGGCCTCATATATTGGCCTTCTCCATGCTGATCTTTCCTTAACTAGACTCTTCAAGTTTTTAAATATTGTTGCTGTATTTGAGTCCATCCATCTTGCTGCTGCTTGCCCTCTTCTCTTTCCTTTCACTTTTTCCAGAATTATTGATTTGTCCAGAGAACTATGTCTTCACTTTATCCAAAATATGGTAACTTGAGCTTTGTCATTTGTGCTCAAGAACTGTGAGTTGTTTGTTCTATGATCTATTTGTTTGTTTTCTTGGCCATCTACAATATTCTAAACAGTATCCAATACCAAATTTCAAAGTATCAATACTTTTTCTATCCTGTTTTTTTTCAAAAACCAGTGTTCACTTCTTCAGACTGTCATGTGAAAAACTGTTTCCTATATGATCCCAATCTTTGTACATACAGTCATGTCACAACATCTGAATTATTTTCTTTGCATGTTTCTTGACCGCTGGTTCCTTTAATACTGATAATTGGTCCTAAAACGAAGAAGCTACTCACTATTTCAGTATCTTTAGTGTTGTTAGTAAGGTTGGTAGCTATAATTTATGTCATTATTTAATATTCTTTATATTTTATTTTAGTTACAGGTTTTTGCTGTGCTCCTTGTCTTACATTTCCAGATCTTGCAAATCATTTTCATTTTCGCCTATCAGAGTAGTGCCACCAGCAAAATGCAAGTTATTGATGTTCTTCCAACTGAAACTGAAAAAAAATATTCATGGAAGAAGAAATGCTATAATTATGATCTCCATGGGAGAGAAGAATTTCAAATAGTAAAGTGACTTCTCCATATAAAATGCTTATATTTACCTATAACACTGGAAGTAGGCCTGGAAATGGCAGCTAAATCTCCCAGATATTTGCCAAACAGACACTCTTCGAGCACCTGAAGAATTTATCTTATCAATCCTATTGTCCATTCTTCAGCCAGTATGGGAGTTCAGAGGATTACTTTCCTCCCTCCTATGATACCAATAGGAAAAAAGAATATCCTACCTGTAAGTCTGAAATTTTTATAGCTTTTATTTAAACTATTAGGAAACAAAAACAAATAGTATATACATTGGTGCAATAGGAACTGTTTGCTAAGATTTTAAATTAATAGTTTTATACCCAAGCAATTGCCCCACCCCACCCTGCCAAAAGAGGTTTACTCTTAAGCCCTCTTCCATTTCCTCTCTCTCTCTTGCGCTCTCTCTCTCTCTCTCTCTCTCTCTCTCATCCCAGCCTTCTCTACTTGGGTCAGCTCTCTAAACTGTTTTTCAGCCTCTCTTCACAGCTAAACTTCCAGTTCTTCACCCCACATTGATTCAACTGTAAATCTTTGATTTGTATTCTTTACACAAAGCATCAGGCCTGCATTCATCTTTTGCTCATGAGTAGTTGTTTTGCCAACAAAAAAAGGGGGGATTTCTCTGCTAAATTCAAATGCTCTTCTTTTCTTCTTTTTCCCTCACATCTTGATTCCTTTATTTCCTTTCTTTTCCTTCGCCTTCCATCACACCAAAAATTAGGGCCATATGTATGTTTGTGCTCTAGGTTCCCCCTAAATTAGCTTTTCCCCCCTTTCATGCAGCCAGGATGGCTAGGATGAAGAGCTTCCTATCTCTTCTCGAAATCTGTACTTCCATTTACTTATTGATGCATCTTAAAAGATAATGCATCCTGAAATCTTACAACCTCTTTGCAAACCACTGAGTTGCATTTGCAAACTAGCAGATGAGAATCTTGATATTTGAATACCATGAAAAAATTAAAAGAACTATATTAGTTCATGGATAATTTCATTTAATATCCGTGAACTAATTTTTCCAGCCATAGAACTATCAGATTTCTATGGGAAGTTGGCAAGCATGACATGAAGACCAGCAATTGTTGGTCAAAGACATTCTGTCTCTAATATTGGTGATAGAGACTCATGGCAATGAGTAATCACGATTAGCCTTATCCTATGTGAATTGTCTAATTCCTTCTGTTGAAGACTTCCGAATTAGTGGCCATTGCCATATTTTGAGAAAACAACCTTTAGTTAAATATTATTGTATGCAGAAGTAATTTTTTTGACTTGCCATGAATTCTCCACTAGTCAATTGAATCCTTATAGTTGAAGTGAAATTTTTAATAATTAATATAAAATACCTGTCTGATTAATTAATTCAGAACTGTAAAAAAAGACCATAACAGAATGGGATCTAATAATAATAACTACAACAACTACAACAACTACTACAACAACAGCAACAATAATAATGTTGGAAGGGATCTTGGAGGTCATCTAGTCCAACCCCCTGCTCCATTTCAGACAAATGGCTGTCCAGTCTCTTCTTAAAAACTTCCAGTGTTGGGGAATTCACCGCTCCTGGAGGCAGGTTGTTCCATTGGTTAATTGTTCTAACTGTACAGAATAACAAAGCTGGAAGGAACCTTGGAGGTCAATCTAATCCAACCCCTTGCTCTTCTTAAACACTTACAGTTTTGGAGCATTCACAACTTCTGGAAGCAAGTTGTTCCACTGATTAATTGTTCTGTCAGGAAAATTCTCCTTAGTTCTAGGTTGCTTCTCTCGATTAGTTTCCATCCATTGCTTTTTGTCCTGCCTTCAGGTGCTTTAGAAAATAGCTTGACTCCCTCTTCTTTGTGGCAGCCCCTGAGATATTGGAACACTACTATCATGTCCCCCCCTTGTCCTTCTCTTTATTAAAGTAGACATACCCAATTCCAGCAACCATTTCTTATATGTTTTAGTTTCCAGTCCCCTAACCATCTTTGTTGCTCTTCTCTGCACTCTTCCTAGAGTCTCAACATCTTTTTTACATTGTGGTGACCAAAACTGGATGCAGAATCACATGATTTTGATTCTATCACTCTGTTAATGCAGCCTAGCACTGTATTGGCTTTTTTGGAAGCTGCAGCACACTGCTAGCTCATATTTAAGTGATTGTCCACTAGGACTCTGAGATCCCTCTCACAGTTACTACCATTGAGCAAGGTAACCCCTATACTATATCTGTACATTTGTTTTTTCTTGCCTAAATATATTTATATTTATAGTTGATATAAATATATCTACTATTTCAAAACTGAACTTGGCAGCCTGATCTGACTCAGTTCTAAGTACTATCAAAAGCCAGCATTTTTTTGATTACATTGGAGTAGCTTTATCAGGACTAAACCATAGTTTTGTCTAGCTATTTATGATCAATGAAAAGCATTAGTAATGGACTACAAGAATTAGATTTTATGTCTCAGTGGTAAAAAAAAAAAAAGAGTAATTTAAGCCACAATTTATTCCATCAGATTTAGGATTATGGACGTTTAGCTGCCTTTATCCCCTTTTACGGGAAAAAATAATCTTAGTAAGCAAAGTAAACATGCACAATTGCACAACTGGAGCTTGGGATGCTTGAAGAGTTTGTTCTTTGCAAATTCAATATCAATGGGCTTCAGAAATACATATAAATGAAAAACTTGTTTTTTAAATACAAGTAGAAATTACTGTGGAAATATAGAGTGAAATGGGACAAACACAGGCAAAGGGAAAAACAGTCATCTGTCCCTAACAGGAGCTTATGTGAGAATCAAATAATTGTGTATGACTCAGATTCTTGACCTTTCCATTCCAATTATTTGTTGCCATTGCATTGACTGAACATTTTTGAATGGATCTTTAGAGCCATGTGAGGGCTAGACATGTTTTAAGAAAATAAGAGGTTGTACAGATTGAGTAGTTTCCATTGCATCCACTAGTTCCTTTAGTAGAAAAAAAAATATTTTTCCTTCTGGAAGTATAAGTAAAAGTTTCACTGTAGGAATGGGGAAGTAACCTGATTAAAGCTCCATGGATTATTGAAGTAAACCAAATTGTTGGCAATATTGGAAGATGTACAACATATTGCTTTATTTTATATTTTATCTTACTAATAGGCCAGTGGTGGTGAACTTATGGCACGGGTGCCAGAGGCAGCACTCAGACCCCTCTCTGTCGGCACCCGCGCCATTGCCCCAGTCCTAGGCCTTCAGCTGGGTTTTATAAAATCTTTTTGCTTTAGGCCTCCACCATGTGTGCAAAAAAAAAGGTTCAATCAATGAGTCAATTTCAACTTCTCGCAGGAAAAAAAAAGAACTTGCAAAGTTGGAATTGATTGATTGAACTTCTTAGTCCCACCCAGTCTGCCTTTACCACTGCAGCCATGCCCACCAATTGGCCACACCCACCCAGCACCTGACAATGCATAAGTGGGTTTGGGGTTGCAGTTTGGGCACTTAGTCTCTAAAAGGTTCACCATCACTGTAATAGGCCAATCATTTAAAAACTATACAGTATACACACACACACACACACACACACACACACACACACAGAGAGAGAGAGAGAGAGAGAGAGAGAGAGAGAGAGAGAGAGACATGCACACACACACAGAGAGAGAGAGTATTATATATATAAATAGTCTTGAAGATGTGAGTCTCAGGTATATTCATATTAAAAAAAACCTTAAAATACAGATCACCAAGACTGTAGAATGTATTTAAAAACTTAGTTTTTGTCAGCGTCTGCTGACATCATCAGAGTTCTAGCCAGGATTGAGAATCAATTGTTATAGTCTCTGTAACGCTGAGCATTTGGCTAATGAGCGTGTTACCGGTCTATTTGGCTCTCCCCCCCCCCAGTTAATAACATGATTCTCAATTCTGGCTAGAATTCTGACGATGTCAGCAGACGCTGATGAAAGCTAAATTTTTAAATACATTCTTCAGCTCGGTGATCTGTGTTTTAGGTATATATATATATATATATATATATATATATATATATATATATATATATATACACAGTTAAGAAAATTAAAAACATGAGCCCTGGGAATATTCATGGCAAAGAATAAAATGAACACCAGGGTAAAGATAAAACTATAAAAGTTTATTTAAAAAGCGCCAAGCTTTCACCGTGACCTGCCGGCATCCTCAGGGCTAGTGCGCCAGGAAGTGTGAGAGTCTCTTTATAAGTGTGTCAAAGCCTGCGCACGGCTCTTCGACCTCGTCACCGGGCCGGATTGATTCAATTGCGTAGGACTGTTCTGTTCTTTCCTGTTCCTTTCAGTTACGTGTCTCTCTTCATCCATCCTGTTTTCCTTTAACTTTGGGGTGAATGGATAAAAGTCTCTATTATTTTGGTGGTCTCTATGCTTTAGTTCTTTCCCCCCGGGTGCGGGTAGCAGTACGTATTTCATGTTCTTTTCACAATCATCGTTTACCCAGTTGTTCATTCTGCGGTAACTTCCTCCTTTGGTTTTAATGCTTTCACTTTCTACACAGCTCTCATCCGGGTGGTCTTGTAAGTTGTTACAAGTTGGTTGTACCTTAATGATGGCCTGGGGTTGGGAGGTGAGTTGTTTAATTGCGGGGGGGGGGGGTTTCTAACTGCCGTTGTACTTAATTGTTTTGCGTAAGCCATACTGCGGGTAACTGGTCTGGGGGGGTGGTGGTAGCGTAATCGCATTCCCCTTGATTGCCCCAGCACTTTTCTCCCGTTTTCCTTCTCTCTCCTACATTGCCGATGTCTGCGCATGTCTCACGGAAATCCCCAGGACTCACATCACAAATCCCCCCCTCCGTCCTCCCCCTCGCTCCAGTCTATTCCTTTCTTTCTCCCCAATGCCATTCACGGGTCCATCGCCAGTCACACTCCGCAATTCCCACTGTTTTGCACACGTCATGCTACGGGTAATCGGTCTGGGGGGGGCAGCAGCAGCGAGACTACATTCCCCTTGGTTGTTACAGCACTTTTCTCCCATTTTCCTTTTCTTTCCTACGTTGCTGGTGTTTACGTAAGTCTCACGGAGGTCTTCGGGATTCACAGATGGGGAGCGTGATGGTCCGATCTCCTGCATTAAAACCAAAGGAGGAAGTTACCGCAGAATGAACAACTTAGTAAACGATGATTGTGAAAAGAACATGAAATACGTACTGCTACCCGCACCCGGGGGGAAAGAACTAAAGCATAGAGACCACCAAAATAATAGAGACTTTTATCCATTCACCCCAAAGTTAAAGGAAAACAGGATGGATGAAGAGAGACACGTAACTGAAAGGAACAGGAAAGAACAGACCAGTCCTACGCAATTGAATCAATCCGGCCCGGTGACGAGGTCGAAGAGCCGTGCGCAGGCTTTGACACACTTATAAAGAGACTCTCACACTTCCTGGCGCACTAGCCCTGAGGATGCCGGCAGGTGACGGCGAAAGCTTGGCGCTTTTTAATTAAACTTTTATAGTTTTATCTTTACCCTGGTGTTCATTTTATCTTTGCCATATATATATATATATATATATATATATATATATATATATATATATATATATATAGGTCTTTGGTTGTTCGGGTTTTCTCCCGCGTAAAATTGGAAGTGTCTTGGCGACGTTTCGATGAAGTCCCATTCGTCATCTTCAGGCTGGTGTAACACCCGCGAAAACCTCAGAAACCTCAGAAAACATATATATATATATGTTTATATATATTCTAAGTTGTTTTAATTTTTGTATATAACTTTTTATTGTTTTAAATGTGGTTTTAACAATAAATAACTGGAGTATACTCTTCCCAGAGATCGAAGATTGCATCATTGAACAAATATGCCTGGGATTCGTATTTTTATAACCATTAAGGACATTCGTCATCTTCCCATTCGTTTTCGGCTTCGTGCTTCTAGGAGCAATGTGTGATTGTAGCTGTTTCTTCCTTTTAACTGCCAATGGGGGTATGAACTGATTGGGTGGGAGCTTGGCTGTGTTCTGATTGGGTGGAGATATGTTCTGATTGGTTAGGGGCTTGGCTGTGCTCTGATTGGATGTGGGGTTGGCTGTGCATACAGACACCCGCGAAAACCTCAGAAAACATACACACACACACACACACACACACACACACAAACAAACATTTTTTTGGATTGCTAACAAAGAATAAGGGAGGATGGAATAGCTATTTCGAGCTTCTTAGCTCTCTTCAGCCAAACATACCCTTCTGAGATTCAAACCTACGACAATATTCTCAATGCGAATCTTGGGAATATTCATGTTGAGAAAAATAGTCAAACATTGGGATAAATATAAAAACAACTGTTTAATAAACTAACAACTGTTTGATAAACTTAGCTTTTGTCGGAGTGGAATGCCAGAGGTTCGAAAGCCTGCTTATAAGACTGGCAGTTTGTGCACTCTGTTCATAGAATGCGCTACCCGTCTACCTGCCCCAGTATTGCTTCTAATAGTCTCGCATCCATCTGTATACTCGTAAGCTCAGGGATCATCACCTCTCTTGTTGTCACTCTCTTTGCCCGCTTTGGACATATCTGGGTATATATATATATATATATATATATATATATATATATATATATATATATATATATATATATATAAAACAAAGAGAGATGCTGCTAATGTATCAGTAACAAAAAGCAATTAAACAATCAAAGAGGACTAATGCTTTAGTAGAAGCAAATTAAAATTAAAAAATATGCTTCCTGCTGCAAAATAATATACACCACTAATACTGTCTGGTGTTTGAAAGAATAAAACAGATTTGATTTTAAATCTGAGGTATCCTTTTTGGCTATAAATTGACATGCCAGTTCTAAATGATTAGGCACCAATAAAAAGAACATAAAAATGTTGGACAAAGAGTATATTGAAGAGTTTTCTCTTTCTTTTTCTTAATGTGTTATTTATTAAACTATTAGCCATTTCTAGTGAATGCTAATTAATAGTGCATATCTAAGGAAATAAAAATAGTTTTGTCCTAGCCTGGTTGTCATCCTCCTTCTCCTCTTAATTTTTCCTTTCCTTTCCTTTCCTTTCCTTTCCTTTCCTTTCCTTTCCTTTCCTTTCCTTTCCTTTCCTTTCCTTTCCTTCTTTCCTGTCCTGTCCTGTCCTGTCCCGTCCTGTCCTGTCCTGTCCTGTCTTTTCCTTTCCTTTCCTTTTATTTTCTTTTTTTTAAGTGTTCCACGATTACAACCCAACTGTCAGGCAATTCCTAGAGATAAACTGCCATCTGGGCTTAATGACCCTTAGTTGCTGCTCTTCTAGCCATCAACCCCTCGTAAACAGTCATTAATCCTCAGGAAATGTCTTATTCCTCTATTCTTAATGCTTCATTACAATTTGTCTTGATAAAGCTTTCAGAGAACTTCATGGCTTCATCTTCAGTTCTAAGCTACAATATGACCTCAGCACTAACCCTTTCCCAAAAACTCCCTGAGAAATGAAAACCAATTTGTCTAGGATAACTTTATTTGGATACGATTGAATCAGAGAACCTGTTTTCTATAACCAGCTCGTGGATAAGATTAAAAAAAACCTTGGGATCATACCTTTCAGATTGTAACAGGCTATATAAGAAGACATCTTCACATAAATAAAACCAATGCAGTTAATATAAAACATATATTACAATTGATGAAAGAGAAATCATTATCATCATCAACACTTTGAGAAAAGTCTGGGTGAAAAAAATGTATCTTTATCTGATAGCTAAACAATATAATACAGTAGTTGTCACAATTTGATTCCAAACCTCACTTCTGAAAAGGCATATATATATATATATATATATATATATATATATATATATATATATATATACATACATACATACATACATACATACATACATACATACATACACACACACACACACAGCACACAGTCTGGGTGAAAAAAATGTATCTTTATCTGATAGCTAAACAATATAATACAGTAGTTGTCACAATTTGATTCCAAACCTCACTTCTGAAAAGGCATATATATATATATATATATATATATATATATATATATATATATATATATATATAGGCATACATATATAATATATATATATAATATATATATGGCATATATATATATATATATATATATATACACACACACACACACACACACACACACACACACACACACACACACAATATATGTAGGTCTTTGGTTGTTCGGGTTTTCTCCCGCGTAAAATTGGAAGTGTCTTGGCAACGTTTCGACGAAGTCCCATTCGTCATCTTCAGGCTGGTGTTTTCAGCTTCGTGCTTCACACCAGCGTGATTCCAAACACCTGCCTGCGGACTACATCGATCTGTTTAATGTCGGATTGGCGACCACGAGAAACCTCCCCATAGAGCAGAACGGGCGGACATGCTGTGACGACCCGGTCACACCGGAAGAGGGAGAGGGATTCCTGGTCGACTCGCTCAGTGGGAGAACATGAGACTAGGAGTGGTGAGCGCCCGTCACCGCTATGGAGGAACCCTCCTATGGGGGATGGACAGGGTGGTGACCAACAGCGATTTAAACAGCGAGGGGCCAATGCTTGCATGACAAACGGGGACATCCCCCGCGCTCAGATGGAGAGAGAGGCCATAGTTGATAAACGAACGAGGATGCCTACAATAAGAGACAGGAGGGTGAACAAGGATTTTACAGACTGCTATACGAACACGCGCCCGGTATACCCGGTATCAGGAATATGGCACCCAAATCAGCCCCCTGACTACCTGAGCGAATCGGAGCATGAGCCGCAGGATCAACAGAAAGGTGTGACAACTGCTCCCCCACGTGGTGGTGTTGGTACGATCTCTAACAGCCCCTGGTCAATTGCAGATACCCAGTCGGAGGAGGCTCCCCGGCGAGTGGAAACGGACAGGGGGTTGATCAATGGTGGATTGAGCAGCAACTTGTTACCACCCGTGCAGTGAAGAAAGATTTAGATAGAAATGAGGAGGGAGCCGTTGGGTTGGATGTCAATAAGATGGGGGGGTGGCACCCGTGGAGGGAGATAGGAGAGCGGATTATAGGGAAGGGGGCAGAGTACCCCAGTTACGATCACAAAGGGCGAAGAAATCCGATCGCAGTAACGTTGAGGTGTATGGTGAGATTAGGAGAGAACTGCACCCCCCTAACGAAGGACGCTGTATGCAGAAAGGGGGGGAAGACAATCACCATCTGTTAGTGAAGCGAAAAGAACCCCGCTTAGCCCCAGGGTCAACGAGGAAAATATTTATAGTAGAGTATGGAGAAGGGATGGGAAAGAACCACACATTGACATAGATGGTGTATTTAGGACACGGCACGATCAGCTGGGCCCGATGACACGTTCTAGAAGCCGGATGAAGGCAGCTAACATCTTATATAAGGCTTCTCCCCAGTGACTGCTTTTAAACCCTGACGATGTCGGGTGTCCCCAAAGCTTGGTTCATTAAATTTTTTTGCTATTTATTCTCTTGGTGATCGGTATTTATTGAATCTTACCATACTGTATACTGTATATAATCTTACCATACTGTATATAAAAACTTAAATAAATTAATACTTATGAACATTATGATTTTCTTATTTTCCATAACAATTACCCTATGAGGTATTGATTGATCAGAATTACTGGCCTGGAATTATGCTACTGTCTCTGCCACTATTAATTTTTTGTTTAACTCTTTAACAAAACCCTTAACGAACTCTACCTTTGTTTAAATGAAGTAAATGTTCATGAGGAGATTGAACATGTTCCAATTTATGAAACAAAAATACTGAACCGTGCTTCTGATTTCATTAGTCCACTAATTAATTGTGCCTTAGTTATAGCAGATGGCATAGTCTCAGTGATTTACCAGATTAATTGTTATCTAGTTTTTCCCAGCATCATTAACCAGTCTTCCCAATGCAGAATGGCAGATAATTCTACTTTTTTTTACCCAAGCCTGGAGTATTACAAGAACCACCATTTGATCCTGATAATTCTATGTCTTGCCAGCAATTCATATAAATTCATAATATATAGGCTAGTAAAAAGAAGTGAAAATGAATTAAAACAATGTCGTCAGACATTTCCAGTCTGTGTATCTGACTTCAAAAAGGATAAAACCATCTATTTTGAATGAATCTCAAATCTTTAACAAAAATGGTTGCTTGTGCATGAACTAAAGGATCAATGTACACATTATTGAGAAAAAAATAAGCAGATGAAATAATGAATGAATGAATACATGGAGCGCTAAAGTAGTGTTAGAAAGATTAGAAATTTGCACTGCCTATAGACTTTTTGTAAATTTATGCCTCCATTCTGAACTCCTTATTCAACTCTTATATTCATTAGTATCCAGTAGGAAAAGATAAAAGTTGCATGTTTTAACCCAAAACTTTTTTATCCTGTTGCATTCAGAGGATGGATTGTCCCATTTCTTACAGAAGGAAGGTCATTAATTCAGGTGTCAACATTATAAATATGCCTTTGGCTGAAACATTCAATGTGTCATTCATGTCAGCCTCACTCCATCTTCTGTTATTGTAGTACAAACTATCACAGTCTGAAATTGCTTCAACACTCATAAAAAATAATTATCCAAAGCATAATTAAATTAATTGACCAGGAAAGTGATTTTGGGAGATAATTAAAACTAAAGTATGTTTTGATACATTTATATTTTAAAGCATGCTGGGATACAAGCTGATTCTCACCACACAGTCAGCCATTCAAACAGCCAGCCCACGAAAGAACCAAATCGAACTAGGGAAACATTTGACATGAACTTATTATTTGTAACTGTTTGTTTACTATAATTGTGAGCTCTTTCTCCTTTCTGTTTTGCTCAATATAATGCTGACTTTAGGTCCTAAATGAAAATATGGAGTAGAAGTAAAATAAAATCAGTAAGTATAATTGAGAGGGAAGGAGGTTATTTATTTATTTATGAGACTTATATACCGCTTTAAGTGCAAGCACTCTCTAAGCGGTGTACACCAGTAAGCAATGTATATATATATTTTACATTGCCCCCAACAATCTGGGTCCTCATTTTACCTACCTCGGAAGGATACAAGGCTGAGTCAACCTTGAGCCAGTGAGATTTGAACTGCTGACCTGCTGAACACAGTCAGCTAAAGTAGCCTGCAGATTATTGGCTTTTTGCAAGGAGACAAATTAGAAGAAGCTATGTAAATGTCATTAATATCAGTTTTTTCACTTTGTTGGCATAAATAAGCAATATTAGTTGGCTCCTGGCTTAGCAAAAGTAATATTGGCTGTTTTATTCACCATAGTGAAAGAAGCCTCTCTTCTGCTTTGTATGAGAATATAAATTCCCTTGGTTTACTTTATTACATGGAAAATGAAAAAAAATCTGAACAAAGACACAAATGTTCTATAAACTAGGATACTGTAGTTCTAGTCCTGTCTTAGGCATCAACCAAACTGGGTGACCTTGGGCTTTCATCAGTCTCAACTCTAGGAAGAGACAATGGCAAACATTTTGCCAAGAAAACTGCATAAACTAGTCCAGGCAGTCACAATAGTGACTTAAAGTACGCACACAACACACACAAACACTCACAGCCTAGCTTGGAAATTACCAAGTTAGAAGAAAGAATCTGAAATAGATTGGAGGGAAGACAGAATATTTATTTCTCTCTGAACATTTTTCAGTGTGAATCATACCCATCTGATAGTTTCAGTCCAAACATACTTAAATCCTATTGATTTCAGTAGACAAATTGTACCTATTTCTGGACCGTTCTATTGAGGTAATAAATTATGAAAAGGCATGATTAATTCTGACATCAATATACAGTGACATATTAAAACCTTTAACAATAATCTAAAGCAGCCAATTTATAGAACCCAGTCTTCCAACTCAAAATCAATGACTTAATGAAATATTGGTTTTGTATACTCTGCCAATAGTTTGCCAATAGTTTGTGATTGTATTGCCAATAGTTTGTGATTCTCCAGATTATATATAATTTAACACAAATGCTTAAAAACATAGTTCACGATAGTATAGGAGCTACAAAAGGTTAACGGAGGCAGAGAGCTCAATATACTTTATGCTCTGAATACCATGTTTTCTCAATAGAGTCTATTTTACACAGATGATCAGCCAGTTACCTAGCACCACTGGATTATCTAGTAGCAACATGTTCTGGTAACATCAATACCATGAAACTAGTACCTATTTTGTTGAGAGACTGAAATAAATTAGTACTGATTTAAAAGGAAATGTGAAAAATGATTTCTTTGGAAGAAATAAAAATCTTCTGGCTAATAATCATCAGAACTGAATGGCAAATGATGTTTTCCACCCAAAAATGTGAATGTTAACTACAGCAAGTATTTTCTACCCCAAGGCTCTGTTCATTTCAGTGAAATTCAGAAAACAATCCAACAATATAATCATAGCAGAACTCTATTCTTATGCCTGACATCAGGTTTTGTGAAGCAACTGAATTGGGAACTGCTGAATCATGAATTGGGAACTGTTGAATCAAGCAAAGGAAGTGAGAAGAGTTAAGCCTGAAACTTAATGGAACTCGCACAAGCAAATAAGGAGGAATGGAAGCCACTTTCTCCAAAATATCTATATCCCTGAAACAAATTAATGCATCAGAAGTAAAAAATAAATACAGCAGGGGGTCCCCAACCCTTTCATTACCCCCCAAATTAATTGGAGAGCCAGTTTGGTTTAGTGTTAAAGGCATCAGGCTAGATGCTTGACTATAGAAGACTATGAGAGCTACTCCCATGTCAAAAACAAAGACATTTGGTTCACCTTTGGCTAGATATTGTCTTTTGACCCTATGGCAAGCCACTTCCAAATTCATGCCAAGAAAACTGCAGCAATTAGTCTAGGCAGTCCTCAGGAGTCAAAAATTGATTCAAAGACACAAAAAATAAACTCCCCATATCAATAGCCAATATGTGGACATTCAGAGCAGGGCTCGGACAAGAATAAAACATTATTACTTTTGTTATAAGAGCATTTCTTCTTTTAACACATGAAGGGAATGATTGACCAGGTTCTACTACTTATGAATTGGAAAAAGATATCATGCTATGTTTGAGCAGGTCAGTAACAGCTTCACTATAAATGGCAGAGGAGAGGCTTTTGCTTCCATGTCCATACTAAGTTACTAGAACCACTAAATCAATCCAGCGTTAAATATAGCATATGAGCTAGCTTGTTTTTTTTTTAATAGATGTTCATCTCGATTACCTTGAGGCAAGAAGCAATATTTTTTTTTAAATAGAACTGATTATATCTATTAAAAATATTCAGATTCAGTCCATCACAGACACTACTTCCCCCAAGAATGAGATTCAGGTGTCCTAAAATCCTACATTACTTTTCAAAATGGGGATTCAAAAGCTGCACAGGATGCTTTTGAATATGGTTGTATAAAATAATGTATGATTTGCAACTGGAAATTCTAATCCTACTTTTCATTAGAGGGAAACTTTAAAGTTTTTTTGTTCAGTCAAACATACAACACTTTTAATTTTCTCATTACTAGACTCCTTTAATTTGCATATATAATAATTGCATAATTTCTGAAAGCTGCTATCTTTGCCACCATATTGGAGAGCATCAGAATCACAATTGACTGATGTTCTGCTAGAGTGTTGCTACAGGAAATCCACTGGGTTTCATGAGGATTGATTGATGCATTCATTGGAAACAGCAAGTAGTACTTTTGATCTGTTAATCTGATATAAATATAGAGCATATTTAATTTATTTACTAATATAATAATTTAATTCAGTCACATGTCAGAAATTGCCTGGGAATAAAACTAGGTGGTTTCCAAATTGGTTCTGTAGCAACATAGTTTATTTTAATTACCCACATTATAAAGGAGTGGGTAAAGGAATTATTTTCTATAAATGCATCATGTTATTCAAACATGATTGCCTTTGCTATATAATTAATTAATTCAACCATTTGTCCATTTTCCAAATTTTGCATTTTGAAGTGGGCTTCTAAAACTGCAGTCAAGATTTATAAGCTTGCAAACCTATTAGTCACAATAAATTTACAGGAAAAAGCTAAGAAATGTTAGGACCATGTAAAGTATTCCTCCAGCTTAGGGTCCCTCAGTTGCATTTAGAAATTACAGCAGCCTGGACATTAATTTGGAAGGCAAATCTTATTATACTTGAAGAATGCCACAGACAGAAAGGGAGATGCAAAATGAGTTCTAAATACAAACAAACAACAACAAAAAACATTGATTCAAGAAATATTTTGAAAGTGAAAGTATGCAATTAATTAACATTTAAGAGGGATTATTTTCCTAGTAAATATTGAGATTTAGCCCATGTTAATTGTTAACAACTGACAGCCTATATCTTAATAATATATGTGTCCTAATTTATACTTTAATACATAAAATGACAAATTTTGTTTGTTGTCATGATCTTAAGGCTTCTAATGTAAAAAAAAGTATAAGATAATAATTACTGGGAAATATTAGTCTTTTTAAAAGATGCACAATGTGTGAGCTTCATTTAGGTGTTGAACCCTAATTTCGATGATCCTTACTTGTAAATTTAATGGTGAGGAATGATGGTATTTTGGTCACTGACACTGGAGCCCTTCAACATTTGAAGGATCACATACTTCTGGTCACATGTAATCCAGCCAATGTAGTCTTTTTGTGGCAATTTAGGACATTTCCATACCAAGATTCTGCACCAGTTTGACAGCTGTTCTGAACCTCTGTATTTGAGCTGAGCTGATTTGTTTATTTGGCTACTTCCTTCCCCTTCTGTGTGAAGTTGAGATGAGAAGATTTTGTTTGCTGTAGAATAAACAGCATCTCAAAGCAGGATTTTTTCCTCCTTATTTTTAGCATTTCAAGTCACGAATTACTAAAGTGGAAATGGAAATGGTATGGAAGTCCCCTTAGAAATTAACACAATTATAATAACATAAATATTTATCTGTTATATATAACCATATCAGTAGCAAGAAACAGTGTATAACACTATATTCTTTTTCTTCCAATTCAGCAACAGTTTTTTTAAAAGTCACATTTTCTGCACCCTGAGAAGAAGAGAGTTCAAGAGAATTCTCATGGTTTTCCAGTTCTGAATTAAGTTTGCATTATCTCTCTTTCATGGCATATTTTTATGTGTTGGAATTGTTTACTCTGTCCTTGAAGGATGAAATACATATACGTCCAATGAAAGGCCGTATATGTATTTGACATATTTGTATGCAAAAACAGGGGACATCCTACTGTCACCTGTTTTTGCATATAAATATGTCAATTTTGAGGAATTGAAACATATTTGATTTTATGTTTGCTTTCTAGAAATGAAAGAAAAATTCATAAACAGGACAGTTCTTTGATCTTTAAAACCAAAGAAAATTATTTAGGATATTATCCTTGTATCTATGGGCTGGTAAAAGTTCCTTTGGGAGAGTTGTTCATTTATTTGATACAGGAGGAAGTCAGATTGTCTTGGAATTGCCTTCTCTTAAGCCCAGTCTTACTCTGCTGGGACTGAAATCCCATCAGATCATACTCAAAGTGATTTTGAAATTGGTTATTCCGAACCTCTCAAAATGAGTGACTTTCTGTGTTATTCTTCAAAGCTTTTCAAGTGTGAAATCATGATATTGATCAGATGTTCTCATAAATCATTCCAACACCAAAAGAAGACATTGCAAGAGGAAAAATGTCCAGAACAGGATATATTGTAGTGTCTTTTGTGGTAAAGACACCAGCACCCCCTATCAGTAAGGTCAGGAGGTAAGATGGGAAGAGAGGAGAGAAAGACTTGCTGAAATCTTTTGAAGTCTTACCAAAGAGCAATTCTTTTACACTTTTGGAAGATAATCCGTAAAAGTCTTTCATCTCTAATATTACCATATCTGGACTTCAAATATCTAAGAAAGAACTATGTAGAGACAGATTAAAAAAAAACTATTCTGTTCTGAAGGTTTTACAGCTGTAGTTGAATCAGAGGCCAATGATCAACAAGAAGTTTGAGAATCAGATTTGGTTGCTGGAGAGATCTGGAAGCTATCTGCTGCTTCCCTGTCTTTAGTCTTTTGTTTGCCCCATTATTTTTCCCCAGCAGTATTTATTCTATTTAAAGCATTGGTTTATTGATTAGTGTTTCTACAATCTCATAATCTGATGACACATACATAAATTGTTAGGCAAGTGAGGCAATAGTGATTTTACAGTAAAAAATCCATATTTCTCTTTAATAATCCATTCATAGAAAAATGACAAGGATTTTACTGGAGCACAAATTAAGTGCTGTCATGTAGTGCAAATATTTTTTATTTCAAGAGGTTCAAAAGGTAACAAGAGGTGCATATAGGTAACATTGAGGGCAGGTGTTCATCTGAGTTGCTTTATAAAAAATTCTCTTTGCCTTAAATATCACAATTCTGATATGATGTAACTAACTTCTCAGGATTTAGTGTTTGGACAAACTTATTTACATGCTTATTTACAGGATCTTTGTTTACCAGGAGTATAACTATATTGGATAATTTAACAGAATAATAAAGAAATTCATTTGCAATTGATAGATACATATAATGCTTTAATCATTAAAATATTTTCATATTAGTTTATGGTCTTGCAAGAACATAAGAGAGAAATGACTGAAATCTCTTGAAAATTCCAGAGATATTCATCTTCTTTCTTTCCTTTCTTCCTTCTTGCAAAATTTTGGCATTTTGATCTTTTGTTGTTTGGGTTCTATTTTTAGACTATTTTAATGGTTTCATTTCTTTCTTTTCTTTTCTCACCAATGAAAAAGAATTGTGATGACATTTAATATGGCACATTATCTCAAGCTTGTCATAACTGTGGCATAGATACTATAGACAGGTGTCAAAATGTTAATTTCAGAAATGAATTATCTGTTAAACATCTCTCCTTTCGGTGTGCTTGTGTGTTGTTATATATTCCATTTTTATCTTTATTATTTGTGAAAAAAATCATATTTTCAAGATCTCCTTTATTATATTAAATAAAAATTATTCAAATGCCACTTTGCAAAATACATGCCTTCCTTTTGACCTTGATTCAGAAAGTGAGACATTATTGGTTACATGTGATATATTTTAACCCCAGTGTAATCTTTAACTAGCCATCTACTGAACATAAGATGTGGCTGTTTGTAAGCATATTGCAAATATTTATCTGCCATCATTTTTTAAAAATAGGGAAGGAAAAGCAGGTTTCATTTTCAGATATTCATTGTATACCCATCACCATAACACAATAGTTTTGACCCAGTATTTAAAATCAGTAAGAGATAGGTTTATGTGAATGGCTCAGCTCTCTGCCAAATCTACAATTGCCTGAACATACCACAGCTATAAACGTTGCAGGCAGTCTATCATATTTATCATTTTGAAAAATGGCTTCTTTTGGCTAGATTATGAGCAATTCTTCTCAATGATATGTATACCTCAAGGGGTTGTTTTATTGTACCTCAGTGCTTCAAAATGTCTTCATCGCCTTGATGAAGAGTAGAAACAGCACCAATTTGCATTGTAAATGGCTCCTTCTTTTTGCACATAAATTGCTGCTATCTGAAGTGGTGTGGCCACTCCACTCTACAGAATAAAAGTAGTTGTTTTTTGCTGTTCAAAAGAATGCTTCATTTGAATTCCTGATGAAGCAAAGTGTTCCTTTGAGTATCCATACTGCTCTGTTTTCTGTACCTTACATATCCTGCAAATACATAGCATGCTCTATTGATTTGATTTGCTAGAGCTGATCCAATTTCTTTGAGTCTTTGCCATTCTACCTCGTCCTCCACACCAGCAAACCTGACTTAATAATAATCCCATAGTTTGGGATGTCCTAGACTTCAGAAGACAACTATGAACAAATAACCTTTCCTAGGAGCTGCTAAGAGAGAAATAAATTAATGATGCATTCAATAGATAGTGTAGATCCTATGTATGTATCATGCAACTTGGCCCTCTATTTCTCAATGTCCTGGATACACCTGGATACACCTTCCAAGCAATCTCAATACATGCTGAAGTGGCTGCCACAATTCTAATGGAATAAATCTAAAGTTCCTTCCTTCTTGCTTTAAATTGGAAAGGGAAATTATCCTGATCAATCAGATAGTGTCCAGGAAACTGGCTCATTTAAACAATACAAAATCTTTCTCTTTGGTATGGGGTGAACTTATATATACACACTGTCTGGTGGTATATTTGAGATTGCTGAGAGATGAATTCTCTGGTTCTTAAATTGTGCTGTCAGTTTTGTAATACCAAAGACAAGTAAGAATGCTGTTCTCACATTTTTGGTGCATGAGACCCATGGAGGCTTCTAAATAGTTCAAAATTTATGATCAAGGGTTGTTGGTTACATTTTCTACAAATTTTATGGCCCTCTTGCTGAAGGAAGGTGAGTGGCCATAATCATTCAGGTTGATGGCAATAGTGGTAAATCAATCTTGTTGTGAGCCAGTCCCTTACCATATTCCCTTGTGGACCAGCTGCCACTGCCTCTTGTATAGTGGAAAAGGCTAAGAAGAAACAGATGCCTTGGTGAATGTCATCCTAATATAAACTTTGAAAGAGCTGAAGGCTACTTCCACTGAATTTTGAAGGTTTCCAGATGTCTTGAGAATATTGAGAATATTCTTCTCAAACTAGGCTGTAGATTTTGAATATAATATAAATATAAAAGCATGGGACAAAATGTGGGAAATTGATGTTAAATTTACATTGCTTCATAATTTAAGGTAACATTTTTTTTAAAAAAAACCAATGTATTGTTGGTATATGACACCAATCAAGTTGTCTAAAGGAATGTCAAGCTGTACAAAGGAGTGTCAAACCATTATATCCAAATGCATGGCATAGTTCTACCCATATCCCTCATCATCCCACTAATTATAGCCCTTGGACCTGTCCCATAATGTGGTCCTTAGTTGTGTACAATATGTAACTATTCAAAAAGAGATCACATTTGTTTGCTAACTTACTTACTATTTATCTGCTAATGCTTACATTCTGCATTAGTTATATGATACTAAGCAGCTTATACACCATTATAGAGTAACAAGGTTAAACATGAAATAATAAGCAATTGGCAAATCAAAACCTAATAATTAACAGGAGCCAAGAAGAACCAAAATTCACACCAATTCCCAAAGGTCCTTTTGAAAATATACTGTAGATTTTTATAACTGTCCAAAATCATTGCAAGGCATGGGTACTCTGATCTCCAAGGTTATGTTAGTCAAGAAAAGTGGGGCAGCAACGCTGAAGGCCTATTCCCATGGTCCCAGTTGATTATAGTACCGAAGGATCAAAACATGGAGGGGCTTTTCCTTCCAGCCCTCATTTGGAATAAGGTTTTTTTTGGGGGGGGGGCAGGGGATCAGTGTTCTGAGTTGAGGAATAACAGCAATAAATGATGTAAAAGAATTTAGAGATGATCTTGGGGGAGCTGTGAAAGAATTGCTAAGAAGGGTTGGCTGACAAAATGATGACAAATTGCCAACCAGCAAATAATGCAGTTCAAAGTAGAGCTGCCATATGGGCAAACTGGATTGCACCCTCACTTACTTTCTATATTTTGGACCAATTCTAGCTTCTGAGTGTCTTCAAGGTTAGTGCCATGCACAGTCAGTTGCAATAATTTAAATAAGAGATAACCAGGACACGAGTGACTGTCAATAATATCTCCAAATCCAGAATTGACTGAACCCCAGATGAAACTATATGTCTGTTCGTTTCCAACTGTTCTTACGCATAGGTAATCTTTCTGCTAGCAGATGGAGAACCCTGCTCTGCTGGTTCTAAATGTTCCTTTTTTTCCCCATCTCTCATTTTCTTTGTTATTGGCACAACTTGGTCTGAGCTTTTATATGTTTCTGGCTACTCTCTGCCTCTTCTCAGAAATAGTCATCTCACCTATCAGTTCTATTTACTTCCATACCATCTGTTTTCAGGAATTAGTAAATATAAGCTTTGGGTGTCAGGATGTCTAGAAATAAAGACTAATTTATTTCCTCCTCATCTTTTTTCTTCTTCATGTTGGTGCACACATGTATACAACTCCTATAGAAATCACAGAAAACAAAAAAAAGGGAATAGGAAATCCCAATGCAGACATTAAGATGTAATATTAGTTTTAAAACTCCCTTCCTCTGTTAAATGTAATATTAATGCCCGCCCTCAGTAGAAAGTTCCAATAGACAAAATAATAAAAATCTAATGTTGCCTGTTCTTTATTTTTAAATTACATTATTTTATATAATTTATGTAATGTATGATTAGCTAATTCATATCCTATTAGATCATTCATTAATATTTTGTCCTATACGAATATTGAAACTGAGATGAAATGAATCATTTAAGATCATCCAATAATTTCATAGAATGGCTTGGAAATTAATCAACATAATCAAGGTTCAATATGTTTTATCTATTAATTCACAATGATATTATCGTTTTTATTATAATTGTTGAAATTATTGATCAAAATCTTTGTGCATGAAGATATAATTGCATGAAGATAACTCTTGCAATCTTTGTGCTGGAGTTTATTTTCCACTTTGATATTCTGACTCATTCAGTCCTGTCAACTGGATCCCATTGAATTGCTGAAGATTCAAAGCCTATTCAGTCAAATGCCATTCAAAGTCTATTTCAGGCTGTCATGCTTAATAACCATGGCCTGAATGGGAGAGTGCCAGACGTTCTTGAACTGGAATCCTGAGTACAATTGTACTTGCATGGATGCTTTTTGGATATGTTGTGCTAATGCCCAAACTTTGGGAACAGACCATTTGAGTATATGGCACTGGGAGGAATATAAAGACATGGTCTGGCTTTCTTTTCAAGCCTGAACTTATAAGTCCTTTTAGACCTATAATCTTTCAATACCTTACCTCATAATAATATAGACTTGATAGTATGCAGGAGAAATTCTGAGTAAAATAATCAAGAACACAGTTCGGCTGCAGTCCTGTGGTCTGTCTGTTGAAGTTCCAGCTAAATTAACAATACATTGAACTGAGCAGTACAACTTTTGACAAGGTTCTTGAGAACAGTGAAGGAAATGTTCAAACAATTACTGTTCTCAAAAACAATAGAATTTAAATCTACAATGTTCCAATCCTTGAACAAAACAGCAGATTTCCCAAAATATTAGCTGACTCAAAGAATCTGCACATATTCCTATGTCTTTATAAAGCTCCTTTGTAATTCCTAGCTCAAAACCTATCTCAATGAAAACTGTTCAATGTAGAAGGAATGGAATGGTGCTTTTATTGGAACAAAATGGAAAATGAGAGGAAGGAATAAACTGAAAGGTAGTTTTTCCTCATTTTGTCCCAGTTCAGGAACCATAGTAACCCATCCTGTACCAAGCTAGATTTCTCTAGCTCAATATAGAAAGTAGAATTTCAGTTAAAGAAATTCTGATGGTGAGACTGACTTTGACCTTCAGATTACCATAAAAGGAAAAAGACAAAGAAATTTAACAGCAGTATTGGTGGGGTGGATACTGATTAAATGTTCCTTGAACACAGCCTCTACTAAATGACTGTTTCTAATTATTTTTGAAATGGAGAAACACTATATTCAACTTGACTATAAACTCATAGTGGAAAAACTTTATGAAGCTGCTGACCAAATACGTTTGCAAATAAAAGAGTGTACTATGGCAATAAAAAACAGAAATCCTGCTTTGAATTTACAAATTGACTCCCAGACTCTACCTGAGCATTCTATAGACCAAAAAACAACAGAAGCACAATCAACTAAGGTTAAAGAAGATTCTACTTTACTTCATATGCATGCTGATGAGATCTCCGAGGAACTAAAAAGGACTGTAACTAAATCACTTACAACTTTAAAACCAACAGAAATGGACAGACAAGCTCAACTAACTGAAAACTATGGTAGCTTGGATAAGCAGCTATTAACTACAAACTTGGACATAATTGAGCTTGCTATTCAACAGTTTCAAATGTGGAGACTTGACTCTTTAAAACAACAAGCGATTACTTACAAAGGAGCCAGGTCTTTAAAACAGAAAAGGGGACGCTTTTGTTTGACCCAAAGGAAACTACAAGGCATAAAAAGTGACTTGTTCATTGATATAGTGGCGTTGTTATGAAAGAAAGAAAGCTAGAATAAGATTTAAGACTGTGACTTAAGGCTTTATATGGCGGGTTTAAAAGGCTTACTGGATATGGACTGATTTATGGCTTAACATTTAAGACAGTTAAATAAGATGTTAGATTGAATAGAAATTAATTAAAGGTTTGAATTTAATAAGAGGATGTTTGTCTATGTATTAACATGGTTGTTGTGGATACAGTAATTTTGGGAGGAGGTTAAAAGAGTTTGACACAGATATTGAGGGATTGATAGATTATAAAGTATAATAGAAATAGAAAGGTGTTTTTTTCTCTTTCTTGTTTTGTCTTTCTTTTTCTTTTTCTTTTTGTTCTTTTTTTCTCTTTTCTTTTTTGAACTAATATTTTTTTTATTAGAAATGATAGCTATTTTGTAATGGAAGAAGAATAAGAAAAAAGAAGAAATGATATTAATAAATGTTTATTGAATATGTTAAGGAAAAAGGGAGTGGAGAGACACCCGAAGTGTTAATTGTGTATTTAGATTAGAAATATGGAATATAGCAACTGAAATAGTAAAGCTTAATACAGGATTTGAATTTATTTAGATGAAATGTTATTGATTAAGAAAAAAGAAGGAATGATATTAATAAATGATTATTGATTATATTAAAGAAAAAGGGAATGGAGAGACACCTGAAGTGTTAATTATGTATTTATATTAGCAATATGGAATATAACAATTGAAATAGTAAAGCTTAATATAGGATTTGGATTTACTTAGATGAAATGTTATTGATGATTGTTTTGATTGACTTAGCTGTATTGAAATACATTAACTTGAATATAATATGTTATTAAAGGGAATAGAGAGGGGTTTTTAAATGATTTAATCTGAACTTTATGAGTATGACTTTCTTTTTGGACAATTGATTGCTCTGCCACCACGTTGATTCTTAAGCACTTGTTTGTAAAATGAAAAAACTAAAAAAACTTGCTTTTTTTTTTAAAAAAAAAATAGATTTTATGGACTCTTTTCAATCTGGTTTTAGGCCTGAACATAGAACTGAAATGATTTCTCTTCTTGATAACGTATGTGGGGACTTGGATAAAGGTAACACATTCTCATCCTTTTGGATCTCTTGGCAGTTTTCATTCCATTGACCATGTTATCTAACTGAATTACCAGTAGGGATTGGGTCAGCTCCTTATTTAGTAGATAATTTCAGTTAATGGTGGTGAGGATATAAGGAAAACTTACTGTACCACAGGGTTTCTTTTTTCTTTTTTAATATCTATATGAAACTACTAGGCAAGCTCATCAGCCACTCTGAAGTACGGTTTTAGCAATATGGTATATTTATTTGTTTACATTTTTATTTCTGCTTTAATGCCAGCCAATTCCAAGCCAATTCTGGGAGCCTCACAATATAAAAACAACACCAATACAACAAAATAAATAGACAAGCAGGATCAAAATAAATTTAACATATGACAAACATATCTAATAAGGAGGTTTCATGTATCTGACCCCAGTGGTTCTCAACCTGTGGGTCGGGACCCCATTTGGGGTCGAACGACCATTTCACGGGGGTGGCCAAACAAGGCTGTCCGCCATTTCCCCCCCCTTTTCTTTGGCCATGCCCCTGGCACCCGGTGATGTATAAGTGGTTGGGGGTCACCATAACATGGGGAACTGTATTATGGGGTCGCGGCATTAGAAAGGTTGAGAACCACTGATCTGACCCCAAAGCTTGGGAGAACAGAGAGACTGTCCTTAACATCTTCTGAAAAGCTATCTGAGTGGGAGGCATCCATATCTCAGGGGGTACCTTATTCTAGGGGGCAGGAGCCACAACATAGAATCTATGCTTCCTGGGTTCCAGAAGATGGCACTGGTTGATCGAGAAGACTTGGAGGGCAGCAAGTCTATTAATCCACAGAAAATATACAGTCCCTTTATGCCTAGTTAGTATATACTGTGATGCTGAAATGTTTTTATATTTTAGAGCACATAACACACACTCAAAACTCTGTTTAACTATTACTTGTAGTAATGGAGGGGAGATGGGATATGTGCAGTGGCCTGGTCCACTGAGTCTTATTATAATGGGAGCATTTCAACCATGCTCAGAAACTGTAACCACACTCATCTGAATTTAGTTACAAACTCCATTCATTCAGGGATACTGTGCAAACAAGATTCTCAATCAGGTGAAATAATGTAACTTCATCCAGCCAATTAAACACAATTCTGGGAATTGAGCTACACAGTGTGCAGTCATCGAGGGGTGACATGATAACAGTGTTCCAATATCTCAGGGGCTGCCACAAAGAAGAGGGAGTCAAGTTATTCTCCAAAGCACCTGAAGGCAGGGCAAAAAGCTACGGATGGAAATTAATCAAGGAGAGAAGCAACCTAGAACTAAGGAGAAATTTCCTGACAGTTAGAACAATTAACCAGTGGAACAATCTGCCTCCAGAAGTGGTGAATGCCCAACATTGGAAGTTTCTAAGAAGAGACTGGACAGCCATTTGCCCGAAATGGTATAGGATTTTCTAGATGACTTCCAAGGTCCCTTCCATCATCATCATCATCATCATCATCATCATCATCATCATCATCATCATCATCACTACTACTACTACTACTGATACTACTACTACTACTACTACTACTACTATCTCTTCTCCATTGGTAGTAATCTTAATGCCCAAAAAGAACATTTTTTTCATCCTAAAAGATATATTAGACCGAGCCATCCCTTGTATATTTTGTGTCACATCTAAATGTTTTCATGTTCTCATATGCTGAAAGAACCTTGGAGGCATCTAATAAGCATATATAAGACAAATGAAGGTGAATTATATGCATTTATGCTCTGATCTAGTAGAGCTCTTATATCCTTAACTTGTCTTTGATCAGTTTGCGGTGGCTTTCTTGATTTAGAGAGGCACTATTAACTGATCAGACTCAAGTTAAAGATGTTTTACATTGGTTACCCTTCATCTCATGATGAAGAATAGGACATCTGAGTAACTTGCTCTGAAATTAATCCTTGATTTAGAATATTACTCTTACTGCAGATGGAAGCCCAGAAAAGACAGGTTTGCATTTCCAAGAAGACTGCAAAATGGATATATGACTAATACGTTGCAAATTTGTTTTAGGTATTTCCAATGTTATGTGCATCAAGGAAATCAATGTACTCATTCTCTCCTGTTTAACTGTTTGAATATCTTATTTTTTTACTATTGTGGATCAAAGGCCAGAACACTCCAAATTTGCACTTTATGCTCAAAGCATAAACTTTGAATGGCACAGTCATTCGTGCATTTGTTTCTTGTATCATGTGAATTTACTCTAAATTGAGAACTAGTAATGAAAAATACAGTTTACCACTTCAATGAGCTGAGAGCAAATAATATGTAATGAAAATACCTCACTTCTGCCAAAAAATCACTGCTGTAAATTTTCCATTGATTAAATAGAGGTGGTTGTACTCTAGAATACTGAGTCTCCTTATCATGATAATAGTAGAAAGAAAAATAGGTGTCTGTAGTCCAATGCACCATTTGAAAATTTCTCCAGAATTAAAAAAAGATGAAAATACCATAGCTTGAAGCTTTGTAGTTCCTGATTTTATTCTATAACATATTGTCCTCCAGAAAATTAAGATAGAATGTACTCCTACTCTCCTTCTCTGCACCTCCTTAATTTTTAATTTTACGACTGTAAATCTTTTACCCAGGAGGAATATTAACTAACAAGACTTGAGACAGCATACATTTATCATTAAAACCATCCAACTTATCACACAATCCAGATGTTTGATTCTTCTTATACCAATATATGTATATGTCTATATTTATATCTATATATCTATATATCTAACTATCTATATATCTAACTATCTATATATCTATATATCTATATCTATATCTGTCTGTCTGTCTATCAATATCTATATATCTACCTATATGGCCACCTACACATAATGTTGAACAGACCATCATTCATTTACTTTCTCATACCTATGATCCCTTACCATGAAAAATCAAATAATCTCTACTGGGTTAAACTCAGAACTTAATATGTTTCAAAGCAGTGAAAAGCTATTTCTTTTTTTTAAAAAAAATGACAGAAGCACCCTCTGACACATTCACCAAGGAGATATGTGTAGAAAATTGGCATTCTTCCTGAGCATTAAGTAGTCACGCTAGAGGTTTTCATATTCTGCTGTGCAGTTATGCGCAGCCATGCTGTGTTGACCAGAAAGATGCTGTTTCTGCATAACCACTTAATCTGTGAAAGGAATCCTAGGTTTATTGTACTTAATTAATTTATTAAAAATGTAGGATTATTTTCTTGTCTTCTGAATGATAATTATTTTCAGTTGGAAATTTTATCCAGTAGAGTTTACATTCATTTATATTTTTCTCCTGTTCCTCATTTGATTTCCCTACCAGTATCTTCCTATCTGTCATTTCTCACTAGGTAAAAGGATAGTTGTTTGCTTTTTGGTACTTTTGCTAGTTGAAGTTTCTGAAGTTTCTGAAAACCAATGATACATCAAAATCTCCTGAATCTCTTTCTTCTCTTGTAAATTGAGCTTCAATCTATATACCTGTTTGTCAGAAAGTTTTAGAACAGATTTCTTTGTTGATATTTTTAAAGTTTATTTTAGTCCAGCAAGTTGACCAAATACTTAATCCATTTGTGTTTGAGATAGAGTCTATCAACCTCCGTTGCTAGTCACATTTTGTGATCTGAAAATGTATTATCATGGTATTATTATTATAATGAAGATGGTAGCTGATTAATATGTGGATTTGATTTATGCATAGTGAAAGAGAAGAAGAATACAGTTTTACTTTTCTCTAATTCATTAGATCCTTGCCTTGTTTGCAAGTATGGACCTGGAATCAAAAAGTGTAAAGTTCTGGAACAAATAAGTTTTACATTCAGTAGCCTGGTACTTTAACAAATGCAGCATCTGGAGAACCAACTAAGAAGAGTAACTGAAAATCCATCATAGAATACAAATATCATGGAGAACTCTCTGTTGTAGGTCCAAAACTCCCAAATTTAAATTCCCCAGCCTTCATAATAGGGCTGGAATAAACATGATGGATAGATCTGCAAATATTAATTTAAATTCATCCACATAAATACTTGTTTATGTGTTTCCAAAGCCTATATGTGAACTGAAATCAGGTTGAACATTGGAGCCACTGGAAGCTTTCGGTGTTGTTTGCAACTTAAAAATTGTTCATTGAATGCACAAATTAACTAAAATGGACACAAAAGGCATGTATTAACTAGGAAAAGTATTTACTAGCTATGCTGTTAGATAATGATAATTGGATAGTGAGAGATTCATCTATTCCTAACTGGTGACAAAAATCTATCTGAAATTCATTATTAATCAATGGATATTGAATGAGATAGATGGATTAATGGTTTGACTGAGAATGGAGATTTCTTTGCTCCTGCTAGCATATTGATTGCTTAACTCTTTATGGCAGTAGCAGAAGTCTTTGTCATATGTCTTTCAAGTGAAAGAAAAAGTGCCCATCTGCCAGTAAGCTGGAGACTCTGGCTTTTTCTCTGTGGAATGATAGCCCCCAAAGATTCATACTGTTCCATCTTTTTGACTTTTTGCCTACTGCTAAAGGCCTGGTTATGGTCTCAGGTTTTGGGCTAGGATGGTGACTGATTCTGTTATGTCCCGAGCCTTGCAAACGGGCTCGGGGCGTTTGCAGGCAGTCCCGGGCAGGTGCAAGCTGCCCGGGACCAGACAGGCTGTCGCCAGTGCCTGTGCGCATGCGCGGGTGCTGGCGCGGGAAAAGTAACACATTGACCCGGGAATTGCCTATATAAGAGGCTGGGATCTTTTGGGCGCTGCTGAAGCCTTCACCTGTAAGCTAAACACAGAATAAAAGAAAACCTGAGAACTACAACTGCTTCTCGTGTCTGCTTTTCGCCAAGGACTCAACACTGGCGACAAGGGTGGGATGCCTTACATCGCCTGGAAAGGAAGAGGTGTAAGCTTACCCAAGTGAGTCCTGAGCGGCGGAACGGCGTTGACTCGGCAGCTACCTGCCAATCCAGTGCGCATTCGGGGGTAGGCTGGCTGATAGACCCGTCTCCTGAAAATGGCAAAAGTTGGAAGGCTTTCGGAATTCGAAGTCTCACATCCAGAGCAGTGGGAGTCCTACGTAGCCAGGGTGGAAAATTACCTCAAGGTAAACCAAGTGAGGGAAGATAGCTTGAAGGCTGCCACCCTGCTTTGTGTCTGCGGTCAAGACGCCTTCGAAATCGCAGAGAACCTTGCAGCACCTGTCCCATTAGAGTCTGTCAGCTACGCAGATCTAAAGAAGCTATTGAAGGAGCACTTCCAGCCCAAGATGTCCATCATCGCATGGCGCCACACCTTTGAGCAGAGGGATCAACGATCCGGAGAGTCGGCCAAAGAATACATCGCCGCATTAAGGAAGGCCGCCAAGCACTGCGAGTTCAAGGACCTCGAAGAACGACTGAGGGACCGATTTGTGTGCGGCTTAAGGTATCGAGATCTACAACAGAGGCTTTTCGCCAAAGAAGACTTGTCCTTCCAAGATGCCTTAAGAGAGGTCACCGCAGAAGAAGCAGCAGGCGGCGCCATCAAAAACATGCGGCCGATCAGGAACAGTCCAGATGTTGCATCCGTGCACCAAGAGGACGTCCAAGGGAACTCCGAGGAGGATCTGGACGAGGAAGTCGACCGTCTCCACCCCACGAAGGAAGGGAATCAGAAAGGAAGCTCTGCAGCTCCCCTCAAGTGCATCGGCTGTGGAGGTCGCCACAAGAGAACCGACTGCAAGTTCCGCTCCGCTATCTGCCGGGCGTGCGGGAAACAAGGACATATTGCAGCTGTGTGTCTGGCCCGACAAAAGGTACAATCTCAGGAAGAACTGCGCCTGAAAGGTACCAGGGTCCCCAGCCAGAATAGGGTAGGTTTTTGCGCTTGCGAAGAAGCATCTTCAGGACAGGCACACACAAGCCCATCAAGAAAAAGCTGTCACTCAAGGTGAAGCTACAAGGGGTTCCATTAACTATGGAACTAGACACGGGGTCTGCCCTTTCAATCATATCCTTACATACATTTAGGAAGATTTGTTCCGGCAGTGGAACTCAGGCTAAATTAAGGCCTTCTGACATTGTGTTAACAGACTTTCAAAATTCGAGAGTGTGTGTTAAGGGGGAGGCCACCCTTAACGTACAGTATAAGAATTTTGAAGGTCCACTAGACCTATTAGTAGTAGGGGGTGAACGAACGAGTCTCATAGGACTCGATTGGTTTGAAGCCTTGGGGATACACGTCATGGGGCTCAACAGCTTACAAACACTCGACCTACAGGAAGTCTGCAAAGAATTTGCAGATGTCTTCAGCCCCCAGCTGGGCACATTCAAGGGACCCCCTGTGTCCTTAAAACTAGACCCCACTGTCACTCCCATTAGAATTAAAGCAAGAAGGGTCCCTTTTGCTTTAAGGAGTAAAATTGATACTGAGTTAGACAAACTGATCCAACAGGGAATCCTAGAACCTGTTGATTCCAGCCCTTGGGAGACCCCCATTGTCACACCTCTAAAGGCAAATGGGGACATTCGCATTTGTGCTGACTACAAATGCACTCTTAATAAGGCATTGCAGCAACATGCCTATCCTGTTCCTGTGGTCAGTCATATCCTGGCCTCCCTCAAGGGGGGGCGCGTTTTTGCAAAGCTTGACCTAGCTCAAGCGTATCAACAGCTGCCTGTTGATGATGATGCTGCTATAGCTCAGACTATTGTGACCCACAGGGGAGCCTTTAAGGTAAAAAGGCTACAGTTTGGAGTGAATGTCGCTCCTGGGATTTTTCAAAGCGTAATGGAAAACACACTACGGGGCATACCGGGGGTTTGCCCTACTTTGATGATGTCTTAATTGCAGGAGACTCCACACACATTCTAGCTGAAAGGCTAAGGGCTGTTCTGTTAAGGTTCAGGAAAACAGGCCTCAAGCTCAAAAAAGACAAATGCAAAATTGGGGTGCCTTCTACTGAATTTCTGGGGTTCAAAATTGATGCTGCTGGGATTCACCCTGCTGAATCCAAACTAACTGCCATTTTAGAAGCACCTAGGCCAAAGTCTAAGGCCGAACTTCAGGCCTTTCTGGGCCTCCTGAATTTCTACAATTCCTTTCTTCCACATAAAGCTAGTGTAGCTGAGCCTCTTCACAGGCTATTAGACAAACAAGCAGTGTGGCAGTGGTCACAAACACATGAGGCTAGTTTCAATGAGGTCAAGGCCTTACTCACTTCTAACAGTGTACTTGCACACTTCAATGAGTCCCTTCCTGTGTGCATCGCTTGTGATGCTTCCCCTTATGGGGTAGGAGCCGTCCTGAGCCACCTCAGGTCTGATGGAACTCAGGTTCCTGTTGCATATTACTCCAGAACACTGTCTTCTGCTGAGCGCAACTACGCTCAGATAGACAGGGAGGCTCTGGCTGTTGTTGCTGGAATTAAAAAATTCCATGATTTCTTGTATGGCAGGCATTTCACGGTCTTCACTGACCATAAGCCTCTGCTGGGACTGTTTACCACACGTAAACAAACTCCCCAAATCATTTCCCCTAGAATGCTTAGGTGGTCTATTTTTCTGTCTGCATATGATTTTTCCTTACTCCACAAGCCTGGGAAAGAAATGGGCCATGCTGATGGCCTCAGTAGATTGCCCCTGCCAGTAGTAGAAGCTGACCCTGCGCCAGCTGTCAACATTCTATCCATCCAAGCCTTGCCCGAGTCCCCTCTGAATGCCAGGGATGTCGCCGCTGAAACAGGCACAGATCACACACTTTCACGTGTCCTTTCTTGGGTTTTGTCTGGATGGCCTGAGCACTGCCCTAGTCCTGAGTTTCAGAGTTTCTGGTCCAAAAGGAACGAGTTGTCCACTTCTCAGGGTTGTCTGCTTTGGGGAAACAGAGTTGTCATTCCCACCTCAATGAGGACTAGGATCTTAGAGTCCCTCCACGAGGGTCATCCTGGCATTGTTCGCATGAAGGCCCTTGTGCGCAGCCACTTGTGGTGGCCTGGTTTAGATGAGGACATTGAGGCTAAGGTGCATGCATGCCACCTGTGCCAGCGCTCTCGCCCAGAGATGCCCCAAGCTCCTGTGCATAGATGGGAGGATACACAGTCCCCATGGTCTAGGATGCACATTGACTATGCTGGGCCCTTTCAGGGCCAGTTCTTCTTGGTCCTCATTGACAGTCATTCAAAATGGCTTGAGGTTGTACCTGTGTCATCCACCACCACTGCAAAGACTATTCAGGTACTGAGGGGGATTTTTGCTGCACACGGGCTCCCAGATGTCATCGTGTCTGACAACGGCCCTCAATTTACTTCCTCCGAATTCCAAGCTTTCTTACAGGCTAACATGATTCGTCATGCCACGTCTGCACCCTTCCACCCGTCCACCAACGGTATGGCTGAACGCATGGTCCGCATCACAAAGGACGCCTTGAAAAGACTCACCTATGGGGACTGGCATCACAGGTTGGCTGACTTTCTCCTTTCTTACCGCACCACACCGTCCACTTCTACAGGGAGAAGCCCAGCTGAACTTCGCTGGGGGCGCAAACTTACTACGAAGCTTGACCGGTTGCATCCGGACAGACTGCCTTCATCTACCTCACATCCTAGGGCACCTAGACAACTACTTGTGGGTGCCCCGGTTTGGACTCGCAATTACGGGCCTGGTCATACATGGGTCCCCACTTCTATTTCCAGGGTCACAGGTCCTCTATCCTACGAGGTAGCCCTGGACAACGGTCGTGTCCTGCGTCGGCACATCGACCAACTCCGCCCTAGGCGGGATCTTTCAGATGAGACTCCTGGGTCTTTTCCAGGGGGGAGGGGGACCCTTTAGAGCAAAGGGAGGGGCATGAGCTGCTGCCCACCTTCAATGATGGAGCCACAAACGGCCCATTCCAAGATTCCACGAGTGCCCCAAACAGGAATTCTAAGAGCCTATCCAACTACCAGGCATTCACGCCTACTCCAGCCAGGGAGTCACCCCAGGGGTACAATCACTATTCACCTGCACAGCACAGTACTTCATTCAGGGAGGATACCCGGTAGCATCCCAATAAATCATACCCCGCAAGAGAGCTGGCACATAATCCCCAGAGTTGGCCTGACCTTACCCCAAGTCCTACAGGGGGTCAAACATACAGGGAGGTGGTCGAGGAACCAAGTCCCGACCGCAACACCTCTAGCCCAAATCAGGGAGTAACTGAGTTTTGGGAAGGTACAGAAACCCACATGAGCCCGGACACAGAACGAGGTTTAGGGAATGGACAGCCTCCTGACAGGTCTTGGACGGACCTAGGAGGTTCTACAGAGACGCCCAGCAGTGGCTATCACTTCAAGGGGCCCGAGGGCCTACAGCTAGGCAGGTCAACCAGGTCACAAAGTGACAGAAGCCCTGGCCTGACGAGCCCGGTGGGCGAGCGAGCAGGCCAGGCATTGGGGCACAGTCCTTGGAAGGCACCAAGGCATGATAAGGAGAACAGGCTCACGTCTCCCCTCAGTCAGGGAACACCTGTCAGAAACCCAGAGCTGAGAAGGTCACAGAGAGCAAGGAAATCTCCTAAATACTTAGAGGATTACATAACATTGCTGGCCAAACAAAAGCCAGTAAACAGTAGAAGCACTGGGGAGTAGAACATTGCATCAAGAAATAATTGTATGTTGGTAGTAGTCTTAGCCCGGGGGAAAGGGGTGTTATGTCCCGAGCCTTGCAAATGGGCTCGGGGCATTTGCAGGCAGTCCCGGGCAGGTGCAAGCTGCCCGGGACCAGACAGGCTGTCGCCAGCGCCTGTGCGCATGCGCGGGTGCTGGCGCAGGAAAAGTAACACATTGACCCGGGAATTGCCTATATAAGAGGCTGGGAGCTTTTGGGCGCTGCTGAAGCCTTCACCTGTAAGCTGAACACAGAATAAAAGAAAACCTGAGAACTACAACTGCTTCTCGTGTCTGCTTTTCGCCAAGGACTCAACAGATTCCCTTTGGTTTTGCATTGTCATTTACTTGTTTGGTTTATCCTTTGGGTTTTCTATTGGGTCAGCTCTCTCTTTTTTTCTTGATATGCTTTGTTTCTTTGAGTTTTTTAAATCTGTAAACTGTCACTAAGAATCAGGCAGTTTTGAAAATAATAAATAAACCAGTAAAAATTGTGATCCCCATTGACTTACAGAAATATCAGTCCTTTAAATAACACAGCTTTCTATTACAATGTAAAACACCAGGATGGGAAGGAAAGCAGAAAAAAAAGTTGTCTCTTTTAGAAAAATAGTCAGACAGAGCTGTCTTTATTTCTTTATGTTATATAAAAGCACTATGTCTGAACATCTCTAGTAAGATGAAATAATATCAGATTAATGCCACTGGAGAGATCTTGCAGACAATATCCAATATCAGATTTATTTAAAGAACTTTCACTCTCAAATCCAATGTACATGTGCAAATAACTCCCCTTGTGTTAAACTGCCTTCTTACCTCACTTTATTTTATACCATTGTCTAGGAAAATTAAAGTAAAATTAATTTTAAAATTAATTACATGGACAAGATTCAGTCACTTAACAAATATTTGTAATTACCTCACACTTTCATGCATAGGAAAACTATCTATTTTTTTCTTCCATTATAGATATACTAAAAAAAATCAAAACACAAAGAGCTGGAAATAGTCCAAACCATGTAAAAAGACTTACAAGTATCCTCAGTCTAGTTAAAGAATGATAAAAGATTATATTTTCCCCATATAATCACATGGAGCTATTATATTATACGTACCCAAACCATTTCATCTCACTCCCATTTTCCTCCCAGCAAAATAGCATCTTCTGAGACATTCCCTTAAGGCTTACTTTTCTTGTAAGTAAAGTGAAAATTGCTGTATGTCTAAAAATTAAAATCAGAAATTCAGCAGAATGAATTACAGGGCAGGAAAGGATATAACTCAAATTAAAAGTTGTATAAATTGACAGTAAGTAACTTGCTTCCATTTTTAAAATATTGTTAATACAATAGTGCAAAACTTTTTCATGAATATTTTTTTACAAAATAAGAGATATATGATATTAGAGGAACACAAAAATGTTTTTTCAGGAGGCAACTGGACTCTCTTGTTTTTCTTTGAAGACATTTCGCTTCTCATCCAAGAAGGTTCTTCAGCTCTGACTGGATGGTGCGGAATGGAAGGATTTATATCCTTGCAGACAGCTGGTCATACACGTAAACATACATAGACAATACATGTAAATTATATATGTCCATTAAGATCTGTCTAGAGAAAGGAAAGTTAGTGGTAATTGATTTCTTCTGACATGGAAAGAAGAGTGGACAAAACAGCCCAAGAAGAGCCACTGGGGGCCTGTAGCTGTTATTTGTCTGAACTGGACCTCTGGCAAGTTGCCATTGAAATTCCAGACAGAATTTCCTTAGAAATTCTAGACTCGGCTTAGAGTCTAGCCAGTATCAGCATGGGACAGGAACAACTAAAGGGCATAGTATGTACATGCTATTAGCAGCAATTCATCACCATCCATAAAGGGCATAGTATGTACATGCTATTAGCAGCAATTCATCACCAAAATCTATTGTTTTTCACTTCCAACTATTTTAGTTAAAAGGCAACTTAAACTTGAAACTGCATTCCCTAAACATTGTATTTTGAATTACTGTGCTGTGTCTGCTTTTCATGCATTTGTGATTAATGGCTTTAGATATCTAGGATTCTTTTTTTTTCCAGCCAAACCTTCATTCCTCAATACACATATTCTAATGAAACAGTTGGCCTTGCATCATAGTTGGGACACTGGCAGCAAAATTAAGTATATTCACCTTCATTTCCTATTCAATATTTACACCGAGAAAACTAATTATTTGACATTTTATGGCAGAATACTAAAAAATAGTGCATTAGATTGAAACTTTCTACCTGAAGATATTGACACATCCAACATCATATCTGCATTCCTGTATTTTATCCAAGAGGTTAAAAAACTACTGTGGTTATTAGCAGTGTTTAATCTTTGGATTAATAACAAGCATTCCATAGAACAAAAGTTCAAATCTAAGTGCTTCTCACATGAAGAGATATTGAACTATGTTAAAAGTCATCTGAATTATCCAGAGCAACATTTATGTTGAACTAGTTATATACTCTGAGTAGTACAAACATGCACAACTATTATATTGTATAACATTAGCATCATTTCTATATGCATCCATATATACAAATATCTTTCACTGGACATTTGAGAGATCTGTAGTCATCATTTAATGGCTCAGTGGGCCCTTTGATATTCAAGTGCATATTGCTGAACTCTTATAGGGTCACAGTGATGTATCCATTGATGCAGAAATTTAACTGGTTTTAGTGGTTTGTGATGGTTATATTATTGTTGCTATAGTTAGAAGATACAATTATAATATTTATCAATTTGCTTTGATAGTGTTCTACTGAAAGTTTGAGATGAGGTTGCTGTCATCTACTGCTACCTTCCCCACCTCAGATATACCAACAGTAATCAAATTTCATAGATTTATCTCCATCTCTCTGGGCTCCACAACTCTGGTGATCTTAGAAAAAGATATGCGGGTCTATTTCATAGACAAAAGATTGGAAAAGCACCAGGCCTATATGGACTAACTCCTTGCTTGTGATGCTTGTGATGAACAACTGACCCACATCTTCAGCTGGATCTTTAATAAATCACTGGAGATATGTCATGTCCTTTCTTGCTTCAAATGCTCTACCATCATCCTGGTTCCTTAGAAACCCTCCATCAGAGAGCTGAACAGATGCATGGTTGCTCTGAAATTTGTAGTTATGAAGACATTTGAGATGTTAGTGTGGCCCATCTGTTAGACCCTTTGCAGTTTGCTACCAAACAAATAGGTTGGCAGATGATGCTGTCAATATGGCACTGCACGACTTCCAGTTCCGGTACGCGGCGACACCGATCATGTCTGGAGACTTGTCTCCACTCCGGCCAGGTTTTCTTTGCTGGTAGACCCCTAGTGGGTCAAAAGTCGCCCTGGTGGGGTGACCACTGAGAAGGAGGCTTGCTGGTGACTGTGGGAGAGCAGCAGCTTCTCCCGTGGCTCCAGCTATCTCTTTAGAGCCGACGGAGCAAAGATCGTCTTGCAAGATGGCCGATTACCCTGCTGTATCAGCTGAAAGTCACAATTACATCTAAGCGTAATAGACCCACCACGGATGATCTGGATGAGACCCCTTTTGCTCCTCTCTTCACCCTATTTTGTTTTTTTATTGCCTGTAAAATCTTTGTTGGAATTACTTCCCTGTCTTGAAAAAGCAGCTTTTGTATACGTGGGAAGAAAGGTGTTGAACAAGAGGACAAAAAAGAACAAAAAAGTTTAAAGACTACACTTTATTCTCATTTACTTTGGGATACAGAAAAAACTCTTTTCTGAACTGTACTATTATTTTATACTGGAAGATTATTTCTTTTCCCACTTTTTCCTTTAAAAGACAGAAAAAAGAGGAAAAATGGTGTCTAGAAAAGATTTTTTAATCTACTGAGGACATCTAGTGGCAAAAAGTTAACATTGCAACTGTTGATTATTGTTTGGAGATGAGAAGGACTTGACCTTCAAACTATTCTTGAAGAGAAAAGATAAGCTGATGCATCTGTGGGAATTGTGGGGGTGGATATTCCCTAACTTTTATTAATTACAGCCTCCACTAAAAGAAAAAAGGGAATCTCTTCATTTCTATTAAAATGGAGAAACCTTATTCACAATTAAACTGTAAACTTATATTGGAAAAGATTTATGAGGCTACTGAAGAAATATGCGCTACAATGAAAGAGATTACTATAGTATTAAGAGCCAGAAACTCTACTCCAAACCTTCAAACTGACTTTCAGACTACATCTGATCATTCTACAAGCCAAAACATACTAGAAGAGGAATCAATTGAGATTAAAGAGGAATTTATTTTATCTTACAAGCATCTCATCTATATCTTCGAGGATCAGAAAAATCAAAGACTGAGATTTGAACCTTTTAAGCAACGAGGCTTTAAGGATAAGAGAAATAGATGTCCAATGCAGAGGTCATTGTCTCAGAGGTTATTGTCTCAAATGATATTACAGGCAACAAAGAGAGATCTATCAGCTGAAAGGGAAGCTTTGTTATGGAAATCTGCCTGGCACAAAAGAAGGCCAGAATAAGACTGAAAAGAGAAATTTAAAATTATATGTAATGGATCAAAGGCACTGTAGAATTATGGATTGATTTAAGAATTAAGATTTTGAGTTAGAACTAAGAGAAAAATGGGTGATTATTAAAATATATATATTAAATAGATTAAGAATGTATTTTTTGGAACAATAGGTTTATTTGTATGAAAACTATTATGTAATGGAATGAAGAAAATTGAAGAGGTGTTTTAGATTTGGATTGACTTAATAATTAATTGAATGTTAATAAGTTGATGTTTTTGTTTGATAATATGGATGTTATTAGGTATGATAATTAACTGGATGAAATTTGAATCTCGTCCAATGGACTGAAATGATTTAAGGTTTGATATTATCTTGTTATCTTAAAGAGATTGATTGATTGATGGTTAGATATGTATAGGATAGATTAATATGTTATTTTAATTAGGAGATATTAGTGGAAGAATAAATAAACAAGACTTATGATAAAATTAAGGAACTAGAACAGCGGTTCTCAACCTGTGGATCGTGACCCCATTTGGGGTCGAACAACCATTTCACGGGGGTTGCCAAACAATGCAGTCCGCCATTTTTCCCCCTTTTCCTTAGCTGTGCTACTCCCTTTTATTCTATTGGCTTTTGAAAGCCAATAGAATAGACTCTCTTGAATAGAGTCTAATTCTATTGGCTTTCAAAAGCCAATAGGAATTGTCCAGGCTGTCTCTGCCCTGCTGAGCCTGCCAAAAGTCCCATTCTGCAAACAGTGCTGCAAGTTGTCTGCAGCGAAGGTGAGTGTCTGGAAGTTTCCACTAAAAATGTAAGTAAAAGAGGGCCAGGGGTGGGAGGTGGGAGGCTGGCGGGCGCAGGGAGGGTTGCTGGTGTGTGTGGGGCCCAGCAGGTGCCTTACCTCCCTTGGGCTGGGCCAGCTGGTGGCCCAGTCGGTGGTCGGCCTGCTCCATCTCTGCCGCTTGCCAGCTACGCCTCGGCCGGTGCAGGGGGCAGCACCACGCATGCATGGCGCTCCCAGGCAGGGAAAGTCTTCGACTTACGAGCGGTTGGGTAGTCCTCAACTTATGACCGGTTGGGTAGTCCTCAACTTACGATCGATTGGGGGTCGCGGCATTAAAAAGGTTGAGAACCACTGAACTAGAATATACCTGGAAGGGATACCTGAATTGATAATGTGTTTATTTAAAGTTAAATTTGACTATGGTAATTGTAAATTCATAAAGCTCCAAAACAGGTTTAGGATTAATAGAAATTTAAATTAGAAATGGATTATCTTAAATATATTAAGTTATCTGAGGGAAATAGAGAGGGAATATTTGATGTATTGTTTTGAGTTATTCATATATGGTTTTATTTTTGGATGTTTGATTACCCCAGCACCACAGTGTGCCTTGAGCACTTTGTTTTAAGAATTAAAAAAACAATAAAATTTGTTTCAAAAAAAAAATATGGCACTACACTACATCTTGCAACATCTTGAATCCCTGGTGACTTATGCATGGGTCCTTTTCATAGACTTCACATCAGCATTCAGTAGCATCATTCCAGAAATTCTTCACTCTAAACTGATTCAGCTCACTGTGCCTGTCCATACTTGTAAATGGATTATTAGCTGTTTGACAGATAGGAAGCAACAGGTGAAGCTAGGGAAAATTACATCTAGTACCAGGCAATTAGCACGGATGCTAAATCCCTCAGATTTGTATGCCTTCTCCATTCTCTCTATAACAAAACTACACCTCTAGAAATCCCTCTGTTAAAGTACTGAAGTTTGCAGATGATACAACAGTCATTGGCCTCATTTGAGACAGTGATGATTCTTATATAGGCAGAAAGTTGAACAACTGGACTTCTGGTGCAGTGGGAACAATATCGAACTGAACATGCTTAAAACTGTAGAATTAAGAGTGAATTTTAGAAGAAGCTTTTATATCCTACCACCTCTTATTATATTTGACAGCACAACATTAGCAATAGAATCCTTCATATTTTTGGGTTCTATAATTTCCTAGGACTTGAAATGGATACCTAACATTAGAACTACTGTATCATTGAAAAGGCACAACAAAGAATCTTCTTCCTGGGTCAACTCCGAAATTCAGACTGCCTCAAGAGCCGTTGATATAGTTTTATAGAGGAATTATTGAATCTATCATTTGCACTTCTATAATTCTGGTTTGGTACAGCAACCAAACAAGACAGATATAGACTCCAATGGATAGTTAGGACTGCAGAAAGGACAATTGCAATCAGCCTGCCTTCCATAGAAAACCTGTATATTTTGCAGGTCAAAAGGAGGGTTCAGAAGATATCTGCAGACCACTCATATTCTACACATAAACTATAGTGGGATTCCACTATAGGGGATTGCATGCCAAAACAACTAACTACAGGGACAGTTTTTTCTCTTAAGCCATCATTCTGTTGAACATCTAATTCTCACAGTGCTGTCTAATGCCTATGTATATTTACCTAAATAGTAAAACTTATCTTTTTGATTATCTTCTTTACTACCCCTTTTATTGGGATAATGATGATGATGATGATTCTATTATTTTGCATCAGAGACAAATTCTGTATTATTCACAAAAGCTAGCCTAATGTAACTATTTCAAGGAGATTATTAAAATGGTATAAAATCATTCTAGATAGAAATGCTTTTGGATGTACTCCATGTTCATTTTCATGGAGCTACTTGATGTTTCTGAAAAAGTTGCAGTGATCAAGGCCATGAGATGGCAAGTGGCAACAAAGACTTAAAACCCATGTGCTGGGCTGCCATCTGCCTGGGTTAACATTGCCTGATAATTAACTGACTTTTTAGACATGTACAGAATCTAGAGAACTGTCAGTAAGATTACTCATAAATTCTGTCAAATAAAGGAATAATTATAGTCTATGGATGTGAGCAGTAAAATGTTACATCAGTTAGCTTATGAAAACAGAAACACTTCATGATTTTACTGAAGAGGAATGCTAATGCAGCAGATTGTCAGACTAATCTTAACTGCTCTTTTTAAAAAACTCTCTTCAGTTGATAACAGGGACCAAAAGGAGCATTCAGCAGTCTTCAGCTTTAAAGAGGTATTTCTAATTTCATACTGAGGAAACCATTCCTGATTTTTCTCCCAAAAGAATCTACTTGACCATCAATCAATCAGAATAGAGCTGGAAGGGACCTTGGACCCCTGCTCAGACAGGAAAACCTATACCATGGGTGTCAAACTCGCAACGTCATGTGACGTGTCGTGACATATCGTGACTTTTTTGCCATTGCCGGCAATGGGGTAGGCGTGGTTTTGCTATGATGCATTCGGCCTGCAGGCTGGCAGTTTGATACCCCTACCCTATACCATTTCAGGCAAGTAACTATCCAGTCTTTTCTTTAAAACTCCCAGTGATGAAGCAGCCACAACTTCTGAAGACAAGCTGTTCAGCTTGCCTCACTTAATTGTCCTCACTGTTAGGAAGTTTCTTGTTAATTCCAGGTTGCTCCTCTCCTTGATTAGTTTCCATCCATTGTTTCTTGTCCTGCCCTCTGGTGCTTTGGAAAATAAATTGACCCCCCCCCTCTTTGTGTCAGCCTTTCAAATACCGGAATGGTGCTATCATGTCCCCCCTATTTCTTTTTTTCTCTAGACTTTGTTGTTGTTGTTAATTGCGAAGTCGTGTCTGACCCATCGTGACCCCATGGACAATGTTCCTCCAGGTCTTCCTGTCCTCTGCCATCTTATGGAGTCCATTTAAGTTCACACCTACTGCTTCAGTGACTCCATCCAGCCATCTCATTCTCTGTCGTCCCCTTCTTCTATTGCCCTCAATCTTTCCCAGCATTAGGCCCTTCTCCAGTGAGTCCTTCCTTCTCATTAGGTGGCCAAAGTATTTGAGTTTCAACTTCAGGATCTGGCCTTCTAAAGAGCAGTCGGGGTTGATCTCTTCTAGGACTGACCGGTTTGAACGCCTTGCAGTCCAAGGGACTCGCAGGAGTCTTCTCCAGCACCATAGTTCAAAGGCCTCAATTCTTTGGCGCTCAGCCTTTCTTATGGTCTTCTCTAGACTAGCCAAACCCAAATCCTGCAACCATTCATATCTTTTAGTCTCCAGGCCTTTAATCATCTTAGTTGATCTTCTTTGCACTGTTTCCAAAGTCTCAACATATTTTTGTAATGTGGTGATCAAAACTGGAGGCAGTAATCCAGGTGTGGCCTTACTAAGGCTTTATAAAGTGGTACTAATACTTTACATGGTTTTGATTCTATGCCTCTATTTATACAACCAAGGATTATATTAGCTTTTTTTGGCTGCTGTCACACACTGCTGAGTTATGTTTAAGTGATCGTTCTCTGGGACTCCAAGGTCCCTCTTACAGTTACTGTTTTTGAGCCAGGTTTCACTTGTACGTTTGGATTTTTCCCTGCCCAGATATAAAACCTTGCTTTTCTCCATATTAAATTTCATATTGTTGGATAGAGATTATTATTCAAGTCTGTCAAAAAAAAAATTTGGATCCTGAACTTGCATTCTAGGTTGTTGACTATTCCTGCCAACTTAGTGTCACCTGCAAATTTGGTGAGTTCCTCTTCTATTCCCTCAACTAAGGCATTTATGAAGATATTGAAGAGTGCTGGGCCTTAGACAGAGCCTTGTGGTACCCCACTGCTTACTTCCTCCTCTATAAATGTAGTACCATTAAGGACTACCCATTGAGTATGGTTTGTCACCAGTTACAAATCCATCTGGTGTAACACTGTTTATCCCACATTTTTTTCTAGTTTACCAAGAAGTAGGTTGTGGTCTATTTTGCCTTGCTGAAGTCTAAATATACTATGTCCAAAGTATTTTGCTGGTCTATTAATTTAGTCATTTTGTCAAAGAATGAAATAAGATTGGTTTGACATAATCTGTTTTTAACAAACTTGTGCTGGGTTTTAGTTATAACTTTATTTGTTTCTAGATGTTTGCAGATTTATTTTTTGATGATCTTTTCCAGTATATTCCCAAGTATTGATGTTAGACTGAATGGTCTGCAGTTTCTTGGATTTTTTTTTTTTTTTTTTTTTTGAAGATGAGAACCACATCAGCTCTTTTCCAATCCTCAGGTACTTTCCCATTGTTCCAAGATTTTTGAAAGATATGGTACAATGGTTTTGAGATAATATCTGCCAGTTCTTTCAGAACTCTGGGATGTAATTGATCAGGTCCTGGTGATTTTATATTCATCAATATCAGACAGGTATTATCTAACCATTTTCTTGCTTGTTTTAATTTTTATTTCTAGTCTATCGTTTAGAGTTAGGTTTTTGGTAGGTTGGGCTATAGTTTCTTTTGGGGTGAAGACTGATGCAAAGAATAAGTTAAGCTGTTCTGATTTCTCTCTGCCTCCTGTTACTTCCTTGCCACCTTCTCTGTTAAGTGGACTTACTGTTTCCTTGACTTTTTTATTGTTATTTATATGTTGAAAGAAACATTTTTATTATCTTTGACTTTTGTTGCAAGTCTTTGTTCATTCTGAGCCTTTGCTTCCTGATTTCAACTTTGCAGATTCAGGCTATCTGCTGATACTCTGTCTTAGTTATGTGTCCCTCTTTCCATTTTTTGTACTTGTATTTTTTGTCTTTCAGTTTATCAGAGAGATGTTTGTGCAACCATGCTGGTTTCTTCTTGGATTCCTTGTTTTTCTTTTTCACTGATATTTTGTTGGACTGGGCTTTTATGATCATATTTTTCAGTTTCCACACTTCTTGAGTTATTTTCCCCTTTAAGATTTTCATCTATGGAATTTTTCTTAGGCTGTCTCTGAGTTTTTTAAAATCAGCTCTTTTAAAGTTTAAGACACTGGCTGGATTATGTTCTATTGCTTGTGTTTCCATTATATTGAATTCCAATATAACATGCTCATTCTTGCCCAAAGTTCCAGCAACTTCAACTCCCTCTATAACTTCTTCCCTATCAATAAGAATTAGGTCCAGTATAGCTTTTCCTCTAGTTCCCTTCTCTACCTTTTGGATGACAAAGTTGTCAGCTAGGTTGGTTAAGAATATGTTTGATGCAGAGTTTGTCTCACTGTTGATATCAGGTTGATATTAAAGTCTCCCACTACTACTGTGGTATGTTTCCTACATAAAATTAATAATGATAATGATAATGATAATGATAATAATAATAATAATAATAACAACAACAACAAACAAAATAATAATAATAATAATAATAATAATCATCATCATCATCATCATCAGCAGCAGCAGCAGCAGCAGCAGAATAGAAGAGAAAGAGCTGGAGAAGATAACAAAATACAAAGACCTACAAATAGAAATAGAAAGACTGTGGCAAAAGGAAGCAAGGGTAGTACCAATAGTCATAGGCGCCTTGGGTGCAATCCCAAAACAACTGGAGCACCACTTGAACACCATTGGCATTGACAAATTCGCTATAGTCAATTGCAAAAGGCAGCCTTATTAGGAACTGCTTCCATCCTGCGACGATATCTGTAATACCATCAAACATCCACATCTGCCTATCCCAGGTCCTGGGTAAGGACTGGATAGGTAGACAAAATGCCAAATCCAGTCTGAACATCTGGCTGACTGTGCGATGATCAATAATAATAATAAAGTTGGAAGGGATCTTGGAGGTCATCTAGTCCAACTCCCTATACCCTATACCATTTCAGAAACCCTATACCATTTCAGATAAATAGTTGTCCAGTCTCTTCTTGAAAACTTCCACTATTGGAGCATTCACAACTTCTGGAGGCAGGTTGTTCTAACTGTCAGGAAATTTCTCTTTAGTTCTAGGTTGCTTCTCTTTTTGCTTAATATCCATCCATTGCTTCTTGTCCTGCTTTCAGGTGCTTTGGAGAATAGTTTGACTCCCTCTTCTTTGTGGCACCCCCTGAGATATTGGAACACTGCTATCATGTCACATTTGTTAGTTGTTTAGCAAAAAGTTCATCTACATAGCCTCTTACAAAATGTTTTCCTTTCCATCTCTAAAATTCTAACAAATGTTGACAAAACATTTGTGAGATGTTGATTACAATTTTCAATTAATTGACTAAAAATAGGTTTTGAACACTGAGGCATTCAGACATCCACAAAGGCATTACAGTGGCCACAATGCTCTTTCAATGAAATTATAAGTCTTTTTTCCCCTGAATTTTTTTTCAGTTTTGGTAACACTTTATTTTTAGAACAAAAGAACCATCTTGCTTCTTTTCTATTTCCATGGGAACCCCCTGCATCATCTTTAGTTAACATATTCTTTGTTAATGTGATTTTCATTTGAACTGAAACTATATACTGTGCCTCAGAAATAATTGTGTAATCTCAAGATAGTACTACTATATATATATATATATATATATATATATATATATATATATATATGTAGGTCTTTGGTTGTTCGGGTTTTCTCCCACGTAAAATTGGAAGTGTCTTGGCGACGTTTCGACGAAGTCCCATTCGTCATCTTCAGGCTGGTGTTTTCAGCTTCGTGCTTCGAGCTTTGCTGCTCGAAGCACGAAGCTGAAAACACCAGCCTGAAGATGACGAATGGGACTTCGTCGAAACGTCGCCAAGACACTTCCAATTTTACGTGGGAGAAAACCCGAACAACCAAAGACCTACATACAAATACCCGCGAAAATCTCAGAAAATATATATAATATATGTGTATATATATATATATATATATATATATATATATATATATATATATGACAAACTAGTAGATTTTGCTGAAGGACAGGAACTTTATATCATGAACTCATGAAAAAAGTAAACAGAAAATGGATATGGAAGAGTCCATCTGTATACACAAGCAAAATTGACTACCACATCTCAAGTGATAAAAACATATTCTTCAATTGTACTGTCATCAATCATTTTAATGTTGGAAGTGACCATAGAATGGTATGAGCTAAAATGAAGATAGACTGTCAAAAAGAATGTATGAAAATGATAAAGACCTCACAAAACACAAAAATAAAGAATGATAAAGTATTAGATGACAACAGCAATTTTGAGATGAATCTGTCAAATTGCTTTACTCTACTGCAAGATTTGGAAGAGATGAACATTATGGACAAAATGAACAAATAATCAAAAACATGCTTGGATCTGCTACATCTATAGTACCACCAGAAAAACACTTGGTACAGTCAAAAATCTCTGATGACACTATTGATTTAATGAAAAAACAATAGACAATGAAGAATACTGGAAACTTCACTAATAAACTGGAATACGTTGAACTTTGCAAGACCATAAGAAAACGTATCCAAGAAGAAACACATCAGTTTAACATGAGGTTTGTGAAAAAGGCAATTGAAGAAAACAATAGAACAAAATGCAAGCTTATAAATACAAGAAGGAAGACTTTTGCATTAAAAAGTAAAGATGGCTCTGTGTAGAACAAGACAGGAAATGTTAGAAATAATTGGAACATTCTATTCAGAGCTACACAAAGATCAAGATCACAAAAATAACAACACCCACAAAAGAAAAAATGTCAGGTATCCTAGTGGAGGAAGTATCAAGTGCCATAAAATCAATGAAAAATAGCAAAGCTTCAGGAAATGACTGTGTTATGGTTGAAATGTTGAAAACTGGTAATCAGTTTATACAAGATACTAGCCTTACAGAATAAAAAATACCCAAATGCATGGAAAAATGCTGAAATGATTCTTATACATAAGAAAGGAGCCTAAGGTGATTTAAAGAACTATTGCCCAATTAGCCTTTTTTCAGTTATCAACAAGTTTTTACCAAGATAATAGCAAAAATAATATTGAGAACATTAAAAGATATACAGCCAAAAGAGCAAGTAGGGTTCAGAACTGGCTACAGCACAATGTATCACATCCAGGTTGTTCAGCAAGTCATTGAAAGGCAGAAAAAGTACACTATACCTCTGTGCATGGCTTTCATTGACTATGAAAAGGCATTTGATTCAGTATTCCAGCAAGCAATAATTAATGCATTGCTCAACCAAGGTGTACACATTGCTTACATAAACTTACTACAATCAATATATGAAAAACAATGGCAACAATTTGCCTTAAAGTGAAAATCATCATAGAATGAGATGTACTATAAGGTGATACAATATGAACTATCCTTTTCTCAGCCTGCCTTGAAGAAGTATTTCACAAACTAGACTGGACAAAACATAGAATAAAAATCAATGGCACCTATTTAAATCACTTAAGATTTGCAGATGATGTTGTTCTCTTTTCACAAGACCCAGAAAAGCTACAAAGATACATACAAGAGCTTCATGAAGCAGGATAACCATTTGGCTTAAAAATAAACCTGGAAAAGAGCCAGGTTATGTTTAATAAATTCACTAAAGAAAGAAAAAAATTATATCTGAAGAAGAACTAGATGTAGTAGAACACTATATATACCTTGGCCAACGGATCTCAATGGAAGATGATAGAATAAAGGAAATTAAATAGTGTGTTAAATGTGGTTGGCAGGCGTTCAGCAAGCTAAGCATAATTTTCAAGAAGAACCTCCTCTTATGCCTGAAGAGAAAAGTTTTCAAACAGTGTGCGCTTGGGTACATTACGTGGATGATACCTTTGTAATAATCAAGTGCAACCAAATCAATCAAATCTACCAAAAAAGCAACAACATCTTCACAGACATCTGATTTACGATAGAAACCAGAACAACAATGAACTGCCATTCCTGGACATGACCAACTTCTAACAGAAAGACAACACACAGAGACCAAATCCTCAACTTCCATAGCAATCACCCTAAATGCCACAAATAAAGCTTTGTGTCAGAACACTTTTCAGAAGAGCAGAATCCCATTGCAATAGCACAGAAGCCAGTTCAGCAGAACAGAGACACTTATACAGAGTCTTTGAGAGAAATGGATATCCATGAAATTTCATCCAGAGATCCCTACACACAAACAATATAAATGCTCAAAACAATACAACTACAACAGGAACAACAATGACCAAACGAATTACAATTCCTTACATATAAAACATTTCAGAGATGACAGCCAGAGTACTATACCAACACGACCTCCCAGTAGCCCACAAACCAGCCACAACTCTCAGACGGACCCTATCAAAAACTAAAGAGTCAACAGAAATAAATCAAAGATCAGGCATCATATACCAAGTCCAGTGCAACAACTGTGAAAAGAACTATGTGGGCCAAACAGGAAAAAAGCTACCTACCAGACTCCCTGGCTATCAAAAGATGTGACCCATTGTTCTCATGTCCGTCCACGAGGACTCGGAAGCACACAAGTTCGATCTTACTGGGACCACAATTATAACCCAAGCAAAGTCAAGGAAAGAAAGAGAATTCCTCGAAGCCTGATTCTCCACCAACCAATCAGAGAATAGACACATTGACATTGATCCCGTCATCAACCACTGAGAGTGAAAGAGCTACTTCAACTGAATTACTGGAAGCAACATTTCAAACAAACTAAACACAATTCAAAGCACACTGAAAATGTCCCCCCAAATGGAGACGAAATGTTTGCCACCTAATTACCAAATATGTTTTTATATTGTATTTAACTGTTTTAATTGCTTTAGAATTGTTTTCCACCTAGAGTGACTGAGTTGAGATGGATAACTATATAAATTAAATAAATACTGTAAATTATGCTTTAATATTGCAGTTTGGAGGCAAAACTTTGAAAGAGCTACAGGGCATTAAAGATTTGAGGATTCGAGGATTGAAGGCCAGAATTATTGGATCCTATTAAATTACTATTTATCTTTATTCTGTTCTACTGCAAAGACCCTATCTGATTAAATACATTAATTTGAAGAGTAAATTCTCCCATTCTAACCATATTTCATTGGTACTATAAACCTTGCTTACTTATCAGATATTACAGATTATTTCTTGTTCCTTTCCTGAGCAACAAGCAGTCTTAGGGTCTAGCTATTAGGTCTCTTCTTGATTGCATCTTTCTTTACATTAGAGATGAAAGGAACATCTCCCAATTTTATTTCCGAAAAAAACTGGACCGATTTTGATTTGAGAGAACCACATTTCAGGAGCACTTTATAGTATCTGATAATTCCATTCAATTGTATTATATATCTCTACAGAGTAATTCTGACACTTATAGAACTGTAAATTTGGGGCAGAGTTCTGCCTGGAGATAAATTTAATAGATTTCTACTGTCATCACCTTTCTTCCTTCCTAATCTCAGCTATCTGTAGTTAGAGTAATTGAAATCAGCCTAATAATCAGTGGGTTCATCTATAAATCTGCTTGCATTTATAAAAAGTGCCAATTGCAGATTGCTTTTTGAGCAACACGCAGTATGACACATACTATGGAGTACCAATAATACAAAAGAAGGAGACACATTCTGAACACCCAGTTACTGATACCTACTTCAGACTGGAATATTAAGTCTGTGTGATGTGGCTAGGAAACAATGCAATTCTTTCCATTAAGGTAAAGATGTGATACAGCCTTTTTGATGAAGTATTTTGTATTGAATTGCAATTTTGACTTGTACTCACAACATGCAGAGCCCTCTTCCAGCTAGTGGAATTGCTGGAGGAGGCCACTTCACTTGCTTTTAGAAGGAAGAAGGGAGGCTGTTTTGCAAAATGAGTTTGAGGGAGAACTTAGCTGAAGTCTTTGCCAAAGCTAATATTGCTGAAATGTATGAATGTACTCCATATGGATAAGCAGGGCTTTTTTTCTCATTGAATGCCCAGAACAGAGTTCCGGCACCTTTTTTGGATGGAACCTTGTAGAGTAGGCAAGGTGGGTTGTATGACGTGTGTGAGTTTCGGCACCTTTTTTTTTTTTTTAGAAAAAAACCACTGTTGATAATTCACATGATCACAAGAGGATATTTTCCAATAATAAAGTCCTTAAAATTCTGCACATTGGTGCTTTATCTCCATTATTAATGTACTGTTCTATTATTATGAAACACAGTACTACTACTACTACTACTGTCATGTAGTAGTACTGTCATGGGAGTGCTAAAATGCATCTGGGTTTGAAAGAATTGAATGGTGACATCACTACTGCCTGGAAGATGCCCAGTTGGGGGTTCCCTTCATATCCCCATTAAGTTACTTACTGAAGTGGTACCCCTCTATCTACTCCTGGTTATCCACTTTCAAACTGCTTGGTTGGCAGGAGCTGGAACATATGAAGGGAGCTCATCTCATCTCACCATGGCAGCAACTGGGACTCAAAAGTGGGCCTGCCAATAGTCAGTCCAGTGTCCTAACTATATGAGCCATGGCACTCCTAACTCTGTGGTAATACTGATCAAATTGCAAAATCTAAACTTCTTTTCATTAACTAGGAATGTAAATCACAGGTTTTCTTTTTTGTTGATTTGCTATAATAAAACAGATAAGATCTTTTCTAAGCTACAATGTTGTTAAAATGATAAGGCATTAACATCCATGATGGAAGCCCCCCCCCCATACAAAGTTCAGGTATCCATTTAATAGCAAGTAATTAAAGTAATTTCTTAGACTTTAAAATATAATCCAATAATTGTTAAGCAGTGTAAAGATTATTTATCCCAGAATAAATTTCACTGCATTCTGCCAACGTTTAGCAGTACCATGGCACAAAAAGGCCTTGGCAGCCTTTAATTATTTTTCCTCTGTCAAGGGCATGAAAGAACATTGCCATAGTCATCATAGAGATTAATACTCTGAATGGCAAAAAGCCCAATGAGATACTAATGTTTCACTGGATTTATCTATTGCATAAAAACACAAGCAAGTGTCATAAATATGCACAACCAGTAAACATTTATGACTCCTTTCTCTAAATCTAAATCATATCCCTTCAATGATACTAGTTTACATAGCAACTTATATACATACAGTTTAAACTCAACATGTATCTGGTACATGTATTCGTCCTGTAATTTATGATGACCATTATTTGAAGAGGTATTTTCTTTTCTTTGCCAGAAAAGGGAGGGTTGTTATTGTTATTTTGCTTTTGCTTTTTTCTTACCATAGCATCATATATTTATGTTTGTTCCCCTCTCCATGTTCCCCAGTTCCTGAGAAGTATTTATTCAGGTTTCCATATGTCAAATAGCAACCTCAATATTTAAGCTTCCAGTTTGTTCTTTGATAAGTATTAAATAAACATGAAATAGGAGAATAAACACTTTTTATTAAAAATGACATATGGAAATCTAACCCCTTGGAAGCAAAGCAAGCCATCTTATTGAGATCCTCACAAGCTGCTCAAATATAAACCTAGAATTTTGCTCATACTAAGCAAGCTATAAAGAACAAAGCAGATTTCTGATTTATATTTCCCTTAATGCTGTTCAATCCACCACAGTACTTACCGAACTTGTGCAATATTCTCTTTAAACTACTTAAATGCTTTAGCCTTTCCTTGTTTGAGAATATATTCCATTCATTTTCCATCCCAACAATATCCTTTTTCAGTAGAGGTGATATTGTCAGTAGTGGGAAGACGGTGAGGGTCTATCAATGTTTTCCATGGATCAATCACTGCCTGTATCCACCAGAGCCTTGTACTGGGCTTCCTTATCAACTCTTGGGAAAATAAACAAAAATCCATCAATCATGGATGAAATTCATCTTCTAGCAAGCCCATCCAGTGTTTTTTTTTTTTTATTGAGAATTTTTAACATTTTACAAAATAAATCCCCTCCCCAAACCCGCCCACCTACCCATACCCTCCCCCAACTCCCCAAACCTCCCTAACCCTCCCCTGAACCTCCCAGAGTTGATTACAGGCTTATTCAAAAGAAAAAAAAGAAAAAGAACTTAAAACACATATAAAACTTAAGACACCTATAAATCCTAAACAATCCTAAGAACCTTAAATTAAATGAATTATTTCTAGAAAATAATAATAAACACATTATAATATACTCTAAAAATCTTCTAATCTTACTTATAATATTATCCATCCTTCTAGATAAGTTTCTTCCAAGACACAATTTTAAGCACTGCTTTCTTTAAACATCTATAACTACAATATAAAGTCAGCATAAATCATAAGCAAATCTAAATACATTTAGTTAAACGAGTTATAGTCCCTCCAAAACACAAATTTAAACAATCAAAACTTGAAACATTAGAACAAACAAATTATAGTCAATCAAAAACACAAATCTAAACATTACTTAAAACTTTAAACATTAAAAATCCCGCCCAAAACACTAAACACATTGTAATATACTCCAATCCTTCTAATGTCATAAATATTATTATCATTTTCATATCAGATTCCATCCAAAGTAGACAGTTTATAGCAAATTCCACCCTCAAAAAACACTATAGGAAATTCCATCCACCATAAACACAATAAATATTCAAATTTTCATCAGTAACAAGTTGCAACCACAAAAACCCCAGTCCTTATCAATCTCAATTGTCCATTTTCATTCTCCATTCATTATCATACTGATATTATTATTGTCAGCCTCGATTGTCCATTTTCGTCATAAAACTTAAAACAAATGCTTTAGGATCTGTCCTCAAAAGCTGCTCCAAATTTTCTGAGTCTCCCAACGACTCAGAAGCCAGTACATATGGGGATTCCTTAAGCTCCTTATTCTGTTGGTCTTTTTCTTTACAATTATACGTTGCACAGATTTTCCTCTGCCCCTTCCTCTCAACTTGTTGACGCCCCTCAGGCTGGAATTTCCCCTTTTTCATCTCAGATGACCCTTCCATCTTTGAAGATTGCTCCAAAGGATTTATGGGTCTTGCTTCTCCCACAGATTCAGCAATCACTAGGTGTGAAATTTCATTACTCTTCTTCAGTTGCTGCTTTTCTTTACAGTTTTGTGCTACACAAGTTGTCTCCTGCTCCTCAATCTGAACATGTTGAGATCTCTTAAACAGGGGTTGCCCAATTTTAGAGTCTTCAAACTGTGATTCTACATCCATTTCTTCCAAAGTCTTGAACTTAATAGATGGAGATGAACATACCCCCAATACTGAAGTATAAAAATCTTTTGCTTGAGAAACAGTATTAAGTCTGTAACATATTCCCAGGTAATTCACCACCATTCCAATCGGAACATCCCATCTAAACGAAATTCGTCTCATTTTAAGTTCATTTGCTAAAAAGGCAAACTCCTTTCTTCTTCTTAAAATTTTAGATGGGATCTCCTTTAAAATTATAACATCTTGTGAAGCAATTTGAAATCTCTTCTTATAAAAAGCTTGTATAATTTCATTGCGTAAAGATTTCTTCCCAAAGTAAATTACCACATCTCTTGGCAAATTCTTTTGTACTGCCACCGCAGAGTTAACTCTAAATAGTTTTTCAATTTCACTAAGTATTCCTTCTTTTTCTTTATTCAAAATTACAGCAAAGTCCTTTGCAACCATCTCTTTCAGATCTTCTTGCAAGGACTCTTCCAAGCCCCTAATTCTTAAGGCATATTCCATCTGACCATATTGAAGCATAAGAATCTCGTTTTCCATTTCTTTTTCCATACTTTCAATTTTCCCCTCCATTAATTCCACTTTTTCAGCTACTTCTTCCACATGGGAATTCAACTTTTCCAGAACAGAAGCAACTCCTTTTAGAGCCAAAACTATGTCTTGCCTCAAAATCTTATTATTTTCTTCCAAAATCTTTTTCATTTCTGCCCTGATTTGAATTGTAAAATTTCCCATCATTTGTTGCATATCCTTCACAGTTGTTGGCTGGGCCACAGAAGATTTAGGAACTGTGAAATTCAGTGGACGCTTTGGAGCCATCTTAAAAAAAAAACTTTACTCCTTCTTAAAAATTACAAAAATTCCTTCAAAAGAAAATCATAACTCCCTCAAAGGAAAATCTTTATAATAATGAGAAAAATAAAAAAATAAAAAAAGGGAGTTAGAAAAGAAGAAAAAAAAATAAAAAAAATTAAGATATACACTCCAATCATTAAAATGAAAAAAAAGAAGGAAAAGAGGAGGGAAAAAACCAGAATGCCTGCCCTTTAAAAATACAAGAGACAAAACCACAAATCAAACCAAAACAAAAAGTTAAAATATACACTCCAATCGTTAAAGTGAGAAAAAAAAGGGAAGAAAAACCAAAATGCCTGCCTTTTAAAAATACAAAAAGCAAAACAAAAAATCAGACCAAAACCAGAATGCCTGCCCTTTAAAAATACAAAAGACAAAGCAACAAATCAAACCAAAACAATAATAATACTTCTAAAATCCATCCAATTCATTAAAAAGAAAAAAAAAAGGAGAAAGTAAAAAAAGCCGATCGCCACTCTAGCTTCCCCAAAAAAAAAAAGAGAAAAACGCTAGAAGGTCTCCCGATCGCCATTTACTTTCTCTTTCAACAAAAAAGCAAATAGTAGAAAAAAAAGACTGTAAACAAAACAATAAACCTTTGGATTTAAAATAAAATCGAAAAAGGCGAAAAATAAATCAATAAAAGAAATTAGAATATACACTCCAATCGTTAAAGTGAAAAAAAGAAGGGGGGGGGAAACAAAATGCCTGCCTTTTAAAAATACAAAAAGCAAAACAAAAAATCAAACCAAAACAATAATGTTTAGAAAATTAAACAACAAAAATTAATAATACTCTAAAATCCATCCAGTCCTTAAAAAAAAGAAAGAAAAAAAAGAGAAGGTAAAAAAGCCGATCGCCATTCTAGCTTCCCGAAAAAAAAACGCTAGAAAGTCTGCCGATCACCATTTTACTTTCCCTTTCAGCAAAAAGCAAAAAATAAAAAGAAAGACTATAACAAAAGAATAAACCTTTAAATTTAAAATACATGTAAAGTCAAGGAAAGCAAAAAAATAAATCCTCTAAACAACTCTGTCCGCTTCTTAAAAAAAAACTCACTAAATCACTTTAAACGCGGAGGTGGTTGCGAGGGCTTGTTTTGTCCCAAGGACAAAAGCAGCTGGGAAGCGGAGACAGTCTGAACTCCGTGGGAGCACTCTGTCACCCCCAAAAAAGAAAAATTGGGGGTACATAAGAGGCTCTACCACTATTCAGACTACCCTCTGCCCCCCCCCTTTGCCCGGGAGGGGGATTTTGAACCGCTGAACAGCTGATGTCTGCTGTTCATAGCGGTTCATTACACTTACCCAGGAGGACGGCTACAAAGTAGCCGCCATCGCCCAACGCAGATCCACCGGAAGCCCCAAGCCCATCCAGTGTTTATGAATAGGAAGTGGAGGGGGAAGAGGAGATATTTTCTATATAGTAACAGCAAGAAGAAGGTAAGGACGGAGAGAGAGACTTGGAGGAACAGCTTTGTTTTTTAAAAACAAAAACAAAACAGAAAGTTGTTTTTTTCTAAATTCAATCTCTGTCTCAAATCTGGATGGAGAACTTCCTTCAGATTCCTCTAATGCATTTTTGTAGCACCTCTCTGATTTGTGTGTACACAGTCTAGCCACACATGTACTCATATCTGGAAACCATGGAATGCTGGCATCCTTGTTACCCTCAGGAATCTCTGTTAGTTCCAAATCTCAGAAATACATTAATGGACAAATTGTGGCAAAGAATGTTGCTCTTCTGTTTGATATGATTCTATTATTATTATATGGGAAACAATGTGAAGTCTCAGCTGCCAGTCCTTTAGGTGGTTGGCCCTCATATGCATTGAGTTCTTCCCAAGAACCTAGGATGTTGTAATGGATTGGCATAATATATGTGCAGATCCAAGTACTGTGGCCTTTTGTAACTGACACATGGGAAGTGCAGATTTTCTAAGTGTTATCCAACATTTTTTGATAACCACTGGGATCATCATGACCAGTTTATGCCATAATTTTTCAACTTCAGTTTTCAGATCTTGATAATTTGTGATCTTCTTCAAGACATTCTTCAATCTTTTATTTTCTATTCCTTTTATCCCCTGGCATTGCCACATCAATTATCCACACTTTCTTCTTTTCAGCTGTAGTTAAATTCATTGTCCTAATGAAGTATGAACTTAAAATGAATCTATTAATGTATTCCTTATTTCTATATTATTTATTCTACTCTTTGTCCATTAATCTGGGACAACTTGCTTGAAGATTCTCCCATTAATTTAGTTGTAGTTTTCTCAGCATATCTGACCATTTGTGAAATTTGGAAAAAAGATTGTCTCTGCTGGATATTAAAACTGTCTGTAATTTTCTTTATACTGATAAGAAAAGACAACCATTGCTGGGGTCTGCTTTCCTTTGTTCCACATTTCCTTTTTCTTGTCAACTAATTAAAAGACAACTGCTATATAAGCCACAGCTTTCTAAGCTTCTGTGATATTCTATTTATTCACGAACTAGCATAAAAGTTCAGTCTCAAATCAAATATATATTTATTCTCGTATATATTCTCCTCAATTTTTGTCTCATCTATCACCCAACTATCTTTATGATCAAATACAGAGATTAGCATCTAGTTTTATGTATTATGGCTAAAGGAGTCCAACAAGATTCTCATACCACAATATAATTAATACACATGTTCATATATTTGCATCCCTTTGGAATGCTAATGTGAAAAAATGCTGGAGTATTTGATGAAAATGTATTACTATCCCCATAAGTAGTTGCTTAAAATAAATCCTGGAGTAGCCACCCATTTTGGAAGTTTACAATATTATCTGTTTCATTCCAATAATCAAACTCTCCAGATAGATGTCTGTTAATAGCTGATACTGTTAATAAAAGTCCATAGGACTGATTACTTAATTCATTTTGCCCAGTTACCATCAGGCACAGAAGATACAATCATTGGTTGTCAAATTTACTATTGGATTCATTCCCCTGTTTATAGTAACAGGAGATTAAGCAAGTCCTATATAACCTATAGCAAGCAAAGTTTACAGCCCAGGGATATATTTTCATTTATCTGATTATCAATAATTCCATAGGATCAAGATTTTGGATTAAAATTATGCAGGTGAATTGGAGAAATAAAAATAAACAAAGTTATGTTTAAATTCTAGTGAGTTTATGGACACTGTTTTTTTCTTGGCAATTGTACAGAAGAGTTTGCCATTGACTTTTTCTGGGATGTTTGTTTGTGTGTTTGCTTGTTTTTAAATTTCTTATAGCCTAAGTTTCTGGAACTTCCTGGTAGGGGATTAGGATAAGTCTAATATAAAATATATGTAATGTATGCTAAATTAAAGAGAGTGGTGCTTAATCTTTACAATTTCTTTTACTACACCAATGGGATTGATAATAATTGATGTACATCTCATCTACATAGGAGAAAATTAAGCCATTAGCCACCATAGGAGAAAATGCTAAACCATTCTAAGCACAGAAAGAACAATTTCAGGGTCAGTTTCGTATACCTGTAATGGTCAGGAATGGAAGTTTCATTCTCTGGCCTAAGCCAGCTGGGTAGATTGCATCCTTTTATTATGATGTATGGATCTAGTAGCTTGATGCATTATGCAGGATTCTGAAATACTCCCAGGGTGAACTGGCCACAAAGGATCTCATTAACAATAGCTACTCTCTGCTTTACATTGACAGTAACTATGGAATGAGCACAAACTGCAGAGAGTTTTTGCTCAGAAACATGCTCTCAGTAGGTTGAAATGAAATAGTGTCTAAAGAAAATTCCATTGGAAATCATAAACAACAGAGTCAATATAAAGTATGTCTTCTTATGTATCTGTGGAGATTCTCAGTCATCCAGGTCATAGTTGTCTCAAAGGTGCTTTTTCAAAAGGCAACTGGACTGTTTCTTCCTTGAGGAAGAAAAACAAAAGGTTTCGCTTCTCATCCAAGAAGCTTCATGAGTTGTGATGGTGAGGGGCATATAAGGATAGGTTCTAACCAGATTTGGGGGGGGGGGGGAATGGAAGGATTACATTTCTTTGCAGTCATCTGATCGTTAGTACTCTTCCTGAGAGCTCTTGAGACCACTTGGGAGTTTATCTTTGCTCTCAGGGTCACCTTAATCAGAGTGCAATTGATTGTGGAATCTTCTTGAAACTGCTGCAAGGGCTGCATTGTAGACTGGAGATAGGTGGTGTCTTATTCCTCCCCCTCTGTTGAGAGAGGGCACTCAATGTTAACATACAGTAAATGCCTCAAACCCAGCAAGACAAGATGCAGAGGTCCACATTTCAGATAGGGAGGATTTGGTTTGAAAGGGGGATAAAGAAGGCCATTTACACAGCCCTTTCAGCAGTTCCAAGAAGATTCCACAACCAACGTTTGGGTTCTGCAGTGTTAGTACCTGAAATTCTTTTTCTTGTATATCAGATTCTATGCATGCATAGGGTTATTTTTCATGTACTCTCTCACAACAAAATGTAGCAAAGTAAGAAGTTGGCTACCTCAGGTTCATGAAAACCAATAGGAGGTCTAAATGCACAAAAGCCATAAGGTTGTATTTGATACTAACACATACTGAGTTACAGAAGGATCTGTAAAGGATTTGCCAATTTGGCTGTATGACTTTCATTGTAAGATGATTACCCTGGAACTGTGAGATGTTTCATGAGCAGGTCAGATTGTACAGTCTATAATGGTTGCTCCTAAAATTTTTGTGACACAACCAGAAGTATTAAAGTATAAAGGAAACTGAAGTCTGAGTTGTAGATCATTCAGGCAAGTATTTATTTTTCTCCGTTGCTGCTGTTTTTGTTGTATTTCAGAGGACCTTTAGACCGAGGACATTCATTATGAATGCACAAATCATTCATAATTCTGTATTACTGTATGTAAGTAGAAACCATCATAATCCTGCTACATTTTACAATTATGGTTTCAAATAATTTCTCCATAATTAATGCATAAGCAGGCAGGTCACAAACTTTAATGTTTGCTGTTCACATTGTACTGAATTATAGTACAAAGTTGTTCCTCCCCTCAACTACTTCTGTTAAATCCTTAGTTCTTCAGGCATGTGCTCTCCTTAGGAGAATTCAGGACAGTTGATCAGTAGTGGTCTTCTGACCCAAATTACTGGCCAAAGGGGATAGCAATATTAAAAGGAATTCATTAATCCAACATAGGGAATAAAAAATAAGCATCCTCTTTCAGGGAGATGGATGGTTCAGGAATATGAAAAATTAATAAAATAATAAATAAATAAAAGTATCCAGGAGTGATCAAAATTCTGCTTTTTTGGTTATACTTTATTTAGAATGATAAAGATTACATAAAAATATTTCTTGGTAGTACCTGAAGAATGCTGTATTTGGTAGTTGGGGGAAGAATAAATCTCTTCTTTCCTTATGGCAGGCAATGTGAATGGGATATTTGAGGAGCAGAGCTCTATTGAATCCATGAAGGAACCATTTTGGTGAAAGATGGTTCCCCATTTCTACTACCTAGAATCAGGGCATTCAAAAGAAAAAGTAAGTTTGGAATCCTGAATGGATCATATTTAGTTGGAGGGAGGGGTTGAAAAGATAGTACTCTAAAAACCATCACTAAACATTTAAAGGTGTAGAGACTGTTTCGTTAGAGACTGTTAGACATTATTGCAGGCCAGTTTTGTAAATAAAATATTCATAGTCTTTAATTCCTCAACTGCACTCTCTTTTTATTTCTTGATATCAGGTCTTCTGGGAGTCTATTATAATGTCACTTCAAAGTTACTGTTATTCTGAAAAAAAAATTATGCAACCTTATTTACAACATTTTTGCTTTTTAGGGCTTAATAAGATGGCTATTGACTAACAAGGATTTTTCCCGCCAAACCAGTAAAGTGTATACAAACTGCATTTTTTTAAATGTGCAGCACCATTTTCCTTTAAGACATGGTTAACCTTCACAATAATCTTTCTTTTTTTATTAAAAATACAACAAAATAGATTATTCTACAGGTAAATCTATTATTCAATGTTTCACTTTTTGAGTTACTTCTACTTTATTTCATAATCATTAGATCTTATAATAAATCAAATTTTCCAATTTTAAATCCTTTGCATTAGAAAAAATATTTTTTATCCTTTATTTGATAACGTAAGACAAATAGTTGATAATTCAGTTTCACAGAATGTCACATCATAGATAATAAAAAATAGAAAAACAGGCTTAGTGTTTTTCAAAATGAAAGCCAAAAGTGATATTCAGATTGTTTTATGTGCATGAAAATAATTCACTTTGACCATATATTTGTTTCCACTACATATTTGTAAATACTGTATGTATATATTTATATATTCCATTACATATTTGCATACTGACAGATTGGTTTGTTGATTTATATATTTTTGGCTACACATCATCTAATTTCATTTCTCACCAAAACACTGTAAAGATTAATACATGTAGCATCTTTTAAAATATTGCAACTAAAAGGAAATCAAACACAATCAGGAAAATCAAGGTAAAATAAATTCAAAGCCTGGTCAGATCAAATGCCTGACTGTACAAAGAAAAGGCTTTTCAGTTAGCATATTATACTTCAGATGTGCCATTTCTTTCTTCCTAGATTCAGGAGAAACCACAAGACTTAATTCATTCTATTAAAATTCTACATAATTACTTCTCTGGTTTCAGACCTGCAAGTGTGAAATGAGGAGTGAAAGTGTTTGTTTTAGTAAATATTTTCATAAATTAATAGAAACCTGCTTGCCAAGCACCAGGGTTTTGCAGCATGAGGCAATGGTACCTGCTGAAGGGTTACTTTTGGAAATTATTTCTGCTTCTAGCCTTCAGAACTGAATAAATACATTTAACTGGCACTGGATTTTTCTTTTCTGATTAGTATATTGCAATTAATTCTCTGCTGAACTTTTACTTAGGAATTTGTTAAATCCCATCTAAAAATAATGAATTGTTTGCCAACTATACACTTGTTTTTAGCTTAATGAACAGTATGCTACTAGGTTAATGAACTGTGTATTCATAGACATATAAAGAATGTGCTGTATCTTCCCACAGCAAAGACAGAAGGGATGCTAAAGTCTTCCACGGCAGCAATGTAGTAATCAGTAACACTGGCCCAGAGGTGACTAGTGTGATATGCTGACTAACTGCCCAGTATGAACTCTTGAACCTTATCTTGGGAGATGGTATTGGTGTATATGACACATGTATGTATGATTTAAACCTCCGTACCCTAAGAGAATATTTTAGGCTGACTTGCGACTCCCACGACAACTGCACAGTTTAGCATAGCAATAGCAGTTTTGATGCAACAGGAAGTTGCATGCTTCATCTACCCTCTACTTCATAGTAGATAATATATGATCTGGATATGGATAACAATAGCAACAGTACTTTCAGATCCTAGCCTCACTGAACCTATGCAAAGATAGAGAAGCTATTAAACAGTCTACCCCAGTATCTGATCATTCTCTTTAATTTGCAAAGATTTCTTGTGGATTATCTTGGCAATTTGTTTTGCAGCTCTTTTGCAATGTTGATAATAGATCTAGAATATTTAGTGAACCTAGACACTGGAAGAGAGTGGCCAAGCAGAGCCATTCTCCCATAGCTCACTGGTACCTTCCCTGAGAAAATGTCAAAGATGATAATGGCATAAAATCAGGCTTACATTAAACTCAAATTTACTGTTACAAATTCACATTTGAACCTATTAAGTGACTATATGAGTTGCATAGTTTCAGCTTTTCTCTGTTTATTGAATCAACAAACTCTCAAATGATGGATAGGATAACCTAGGTACTTTTATGAAAGCGGTGAGAAAATGTTTAGACCATTCAAATGATTTTATAGGTTTTCTGCAGGTTGCTCATATTAACTCTAGTGAACTAAGAAGTATTAACATTGTAGAACTTGAGGAAGTGGGTTAGATTCTCTGTAGCATGAATCTATCATCTGTACACTTGATTGACATCCCACTTATCTTCTTCAGGCATCAGGATGCAGTGACTGATTTTGGAGATGGTTAATGCTTCTCTGAGGGAGGTTGTCATGCCATCACATCAAAAAGAGGCAATGATTCATCATCTCCTAAAGAAGGCATTTTTTATTTTTGCTACATTTGACCTTTGGTCCTATCTCCTTTCTTTTCTATTTGGTGAGAAAGTTGTTGAAAGTAAGTAAATCAGCCATAAAAAATCCTAGAAATAGCGGTTAACTGAATTGGGCTTTAGGTCCAGGCATTGACAAAGTCAGCCCTGGTCATTCTACTTCATTGGTACATGGGTTGGGGAGTGCCCATTCTCTCATCTTAAAATACTTCTTGGCGGCATTTGTCACCAAAATATAATGCTGTACTGCCTGCAAAAGTTTGGAAAGAATGACAATTTTATTATGGTTCTGTTCATACCCAGCTGAGTGATTCTACTATCTATAAAGCTACTAAATTCTGTCTTTGATTCGGTCCTTCTAGTCCAGTTCTCCAGAGAGGGAGTATTAAAAATTCCATATTCCACTGAAAGATCCATGAGGTCAGGACAATAGGCCTTTTCAGAAATAACAATCTCACTCCTCTGGGAATATTTTGCTTAAAGAAGTACAACTGGCCTCAATTCTGCTTTCTTGCTTTTTTTCAGGCAAGAAATGGCCTGAAGATTCTTATTCCAACAGGTTTGGGGCCCCATAGCCTAACTATTGGATAACTATTGTTTATTATACCCTTGGTATTATTTTTATGACTTTGTTTAGTGTGATTGAGCTATATATAAAAACAATAAAGTAGAATAAATAACTGAATGAATTTACCCTGCTTCTTTTGACAGTTCCTTTTAATATTGCTTTGTTGTTGTTTTTCACTGTACTATATAATTCACATGATCTTGATTCTCTCTCTCGGTTAATTCAGCCCAGGATTGTGTGGCTTTTTTGGCTGTTTGCGCACATTTCTGGCTCATATTTAAGTAAGTAATAGGACTCCAAAATTCCTCTCACAATTACTGCTATTACTAATTAAAATCACTCTTTTGAAGTTGAAGCCATATATATACATAAATGATACTTGTGGCATTCAAATATTAAATGAACTTGAATAGAATAGAATAGAATAGAATAGAATAGAATAGAATAGAATAGAATAGAATAGAATAGAATAGAATAGAAGGGACCTTGGAGGTCTTCTAGTTCAGCCCCCTGCTTAAGCAGGAGAACCTATACTGTCTCAGACAGGTGAATATCCAGTCTCCTCTTGAAAATCTCCAGTGATGGAGTGCCCACAATCTCTGGGGGTAAGCTGTTCCAGTGGTTGACTGTCGTCATTGTCAGGAAGTTTCTCCTTAATTCCAGGTTGCTTCTCTGTTTGATCAGTTTCCAACCATTGTCATTCTTCCCTCTGATGCTTTGGTGAACAACCTGGCCCCTTCTGCCTTGTGGAAGCCGGTCAGATACTGGAACACTGCTATCATGTCTCCCCTATTTCATCTTTTCTTTAGACTAGCCAAACCTAAGTCCCGTAGCCATCTTTCATATGTTTTAGTCTCCAGGCCATTGATCATCTTAGTAGCTCTTCTCTGATTTTTTTCCAAACTCTCAACATCTTTTTTGTGATATAGTCACCAAAATTGGCTGCAGGTATGGTCTTACTAGGGTTTTATAAAGTGGTAATAATACTTCATGTAATCTTGATTCTATGCCTCTGTTTATACAACCCAGGATTGTATTAGCTTTTTTGGTTGCTGCTGCACACTGCTGGCTCATAGTCAAGTGATTGTCCACTAGGACTCCAAGATCCCTCTCACAGCTACTGTTTTTAAGCCAGGACTTGCCCAATCTATATTTGTACCTTTGGTTTTTCCTGCCTAAATGTAAGCTTTTACTTTTTCTACATTGAAACTCATTTTGTTGGATAGGGCCCTTTGTTCAAGTTTGTCAAGGTCTTTTTGGATCCTGAGTTTGTCTTCTGGGATGTTGGCTACTCCTGTCAGTTTGGTGTCATCTGCAAATTTGATGAGCTCCCCTTCAGTTCCCTCATCTAAGTCATTTATGAAGATATTGAAGAGTACTGGGCCTAAGATGGATCATTGTGGTACCCCACTGCTTACTTCTCTCCATGTGGATGCAGTGCCATTGAGGACTACTCGTTGAGTATGGTTTGTTAGCCAGCTGCAGATCTATCCTTTTCCTAGCTTACTAAGGAGTAGGTTGTGATCTACTTTGTCAAATGCATTACTGAAATCTAAGTACAAATCTACTTTGTCAAATGCATTACTGAAATCTAAGTATACTATCTCCGCTGCATTTTGCTAGTCTACTAATTTAGTCTCTTTATTGAAGAATGAAATGAGATTGGTTTGGCATGATTTGTTTTTGACAAACCCATGCTGGTTACTACTTATGACTTTGATTGCTTCTACTTGTTCGCAGATCTGTTTTTTATTATCTTTTCTAGGATCTTCTCAGGTATTGAAGTTAAGCTGATTGGTCTGTCATTTCCTGGGTCCATTTTTTTCCCTTTCTTGAAGATGGGGACCACATCAGCCCTTTTCCAATCCTCAGGTACTTTTCCAGTGCTCCAGGAGGTTGGATAGGTGTTCCCTTACCATTTTCTTGTTATTTTAATTTTTGGTTCTAGTATATCTTTTGCAATGGTTTTTTTTTTGGTTTGTTGGGCTATAGTTTCTTTTTGTGTGAAGACTGACACAAAGTATGAGTTAAGCAGCTCTGCTTTCTCCCTGTTGTGTAATTTCCTTGCCATCTTCTCTCTTTAGTGGGCCTTCAGGTTCCTTGATTTTTTTCTTGTTGTTAATATGTTGGAAGAAACTTTCTTTATTGTCTTTGATTTCTGTTGCAAGTCTTTATAACATAGTTTAGAGATATGTACAAAAATTTTCTTACAATAATTGTAAATAAATTTTATCTGGTGCTTGATATTTCTTCTCATGAATATATGTTATCTGAAAATGTGAAGTATATACCTGATTATAGGAGAAGTTTTCAACATTCTAACTTAAGAGCACTTGCATAAGTCAAAATGTAATATGGGATTTTATTACCCTTTGTCAGTTTTTCCAGCTGGCCTACAACTAGTAGTTGAAGGTATTTTGGTTTGCAAATATATTCAAAGAAGAGTTAATCTCCTTACTTTTTTCACTTTATATGTCTTCACATGGAGACATTGGAGATCTTAATTTCACAAAGACTATCAATGAACCTTTTAAAAACACCATACAAAACAAAGGGATACTGACTTTAGTATGTATATATTATAATACCAGTACTGATATTGTGAAAAGATATGAAGATCATATTTTCCTCATACTTCTCTCAAGTGCATACGTGCATTTTTGCATTTGTGTTACATTGTGTTTACAGATCAAATATCAGGGGTTTTAGCAAGGCAAGGCTACCATGGAATTTCTCTTTTTGAGTTTCAATACAATTCTTAACTGTATAGATGTACTAGTATGAAAATACACTAATTTATATATCAATAAGTACAGTAAAATAGCTCAGTAAAAATCAGGAGGGTCCAATATCACCCTTTCCAACTAAAAAGTTATTAAATTTTATTAAAAGTCCTTATGCCGTTTAATAAAGTTTGTTTGTTAGAAAAATGCAGACACATACATACATGCTCATGCACACATATAGTACACACACAGACACAGACACACACACACACACACACACACACACAGAGAGAGAGAGAGAGAGAGAGAGAGAGAGAGAGAGAGAGAGAGAGAGAAACAGATCTATATATATTTGTTCTCTTTATCTAGTCACCTGAGATATGCATTAACTATCCTTAAATATTTATTATATAATCACCAGATTCTTTGACAAATCTGGTACTAAAAATTGTCAAGATAGGTAATGTAAAGGTAATAGGAATATTACATAATGCACATTTCTTCAATTCATTTATAAACAAATAAATCCTTGAAGCTGATTCTGCAGCCGTTGATTCCCAATTGTTTGTCTGTTGGAATGAAATCCTTTTACTGCATGCAGGAAGTCAACTAGAGATTTTTCTTCTTGGAAAAGTCAATACCTGATGCAAGGCCTGACTGCAGCTAAAAGAAAAAACACATTGACAGTATCTTTATTCACCTGATGATGTATTCGACATTCATGATGTACAGTTCCACTATTTATATCTCCTTGTTTATACTTTTATGAATTTATTATATTATTGGGTATTATATTCTATGTTAAATACTTCTGAGTGATATATCACCTGGAAGTTCTGGACAAGGTAAGCAATTTATAAATATTTCATTTCAGATAAATAAATAACCCATCTAACCTGCTGGCTCTCCTTCAGCTCCATCCTCCTGCTACAATGTAGAGAAAGAGGGATTTTCCATTAGTGCACTGAGAGACTAATTTGGCCTACCTGAAACTGCTGGCACTCTAACTGATCTCTGAACTTTTTCTTTTTTCTGCCTTACCTTTAAAATTATAAGATCAAAGACAATTTTAATTCTTTTTGATTGAGTTATAATCATATATTTCAGGCTAAAAAGCAAAGTAAAAAATGATAAAAAGAAAAATATAGTATCTTTGCTGGCAGCTCTATACTCAGATTTAGTTTTTGACTTTATTACATAGATTATTCACAGATGATAAAATAACACACAATTTATAGAACCAACACTTCTCATTAGTTCAGTCCAACCATTTATCAAGATTTGACAAGTTGTCAAAGCAAAGGACATTATTTTGTCTCTAATACAGTATTCCTCCCCATAGTGCCAATCAAAGTTCAAATCTTTGGTTGAGCAGTCAGAAATTCCCCTTGCAAAACTCTAAAGGAGTCCTATGCCTCTGATGATCTGCTCTTTCAAAGATGCTTTGTGAAGCAGGGTTCCCCTTGCTTTTAAAGGCAGTGGCCCCTCATTCTAATTTCCATCTCTGGGATTTAATTAGATGGAAAAGGGTTTTGATAGCCACATAGCCTCTTCTGATCATTTGCAGTAATCAACTGGAAGTGTCCTCCAGCTGTTTGTTTATTTGTGTCAGAAGCATCACAATTTAAAAAAGGCATACTCTATGATATAAATCTTCTAGCTAATGGAAGTTCTGAAGGAGAAGTTTCAAGATGATGCACAACACCTTGGTAAGATAAAACTCATTCCCTTGAAATCTTGACAACTATAATGTTTGCATGGCAAAGGACTTCCTCAAAAAAAAAAAAAACAACAACCTTTGCTCAGATTACTTCCATAATGTCACCTGTATAGTTCCCCCTCAATATTACTGCTTAGCACAGTCATACTCATGTACCAAACCCAAATGAAATTCCTAGCCCTAGCAACATGAAAAGGCTCAGTTACATAACTCCTGTAGTTAAGATTAAATTTAATCCCTTAATGCAACATATAAAATTCCAGATAGCATGGGTAAATCAGATTACTCTGAGATCACTTTTATTTAATTTTTAAATACAGATCTGGTCATCATCAGCATAATGCCAATCAAATAGCCCTGAAAATATTTTTCTGAAGCACTGTATAAATCCACTGTACTTTGGGACCAAGAATCCAGAATGGTAGAACTCTTTTTTAAAAGACATCTGAAATATAACATGGAATGAACCCAATAACAGAAGGTAAATTAATGCAACAAAATAATACCTTAAGTAAAAGTAAAAAAAAAAACAACATTATTTTTAAATAGAAAAGGATTGGCTAGGATAGCTGTGTGTTGGAGATGCAATAAAGGCAACACTTCTTTAAAATACAGGTTTTTATAATGTTATATACTTACTTTGGGGAAAAGTAGTGGACAATATGAATGTGACTGCAAAAGTTAAAATTTACAGAGATAATATTCTCTTGAATTACATATCTAGTACTTGAAATTTGACAACACAACACAATACCTCTAATGGATTCCCATTCCCTTAGTGTGGCTAAAAGACTGTCACAGCACTTGAAAGATAAATATATGGCCCCATTTCTCAATGGATTGAAAACCTGATCCCCTATAGATGTACAGTTTTCATGGATATATATTATGAAATACGGGACTAAAATTATGGGAAATATATAGTATATACTTATATAAGGTTTATATTAGATAATTGTATATAGAATTATATCTTTATAAAGTATACTTTTTTCTGTTGTTTTCTGTTGTATTTTTTCCTATGATTTCTTAAGCAATGTTAAGTTGTTTTTTTTCTTTTTCTTTTTTAACAATGTATGTATCTTCCTTTCTGAGGGAGATGGACAATTAAGAAATATAAAATATAAATAAATAAAATCTGTGTTTGTTCTTGTTTGTTTTTTTTTCTTTATATTATTATTTCAAAAGCAATAATATAAACATTAAAACTGGGATCCAGGCAGAGGGCCTTCTCTGCTGTTGCTCTTGCCCTCTGGAACATCTTGCCCCCCAATATGAAGTTGGCATAACTCTCCTATCTTTTTGTAAGGGGCTAAAGATGTGGTTGTGCCAGTTGGCTTGAGGCCCCAGTGGGGTATCAATACAATTTGATTGAGTAATAACAAATCCCACCTCCTTCCTTTGCCCCCACCCTCCGGATGTGTCTTTGGTTATAAGATCTGATTTTAACATTTTATGTTTTAACTCAGATGCAATTTAGTTAAGTTACCACTTGCTCGCATAGTGGTTAGAATGCAGGCTAATTCTGCTGACTGCCGGCTGCTAACAGTTTGGCAGTTTGAGTCTCACTGGCTCAAGGTTGACTCAGCCTTCCATCCTTCTGAGGACACAGATTATTGGGGGCAAATATGCTGACTCTGTAAACCACTTAAAAAGGGCTATAAAGCACTGTGAAGCAGTATATAAGTCTAAGTGATATTGCTAACTGTAAGCCACCCAGAGTTACCTGAGGACAAGATGGGCAGCCAATAAACTTTATAAATAAGTAAGTAAATAAGTAAATAAACAAATAATCAAACAAACAAACAAAAAGGAAGGAAGGAAGAAAGAAAGAAAGATTATAAAAATTGATGGAATTAATTTTAAAAGCTAGGAACCTCCTCCTTCTCCATCACCTCCTCCTCCACCTCCTCCTCCTCTTCCTCTTTATCACAAATTTATCTAGGCAAAACTATTCTCAGCTGATGGTCAACAGTGAAAGAACTTCATTCAAGTATAACATGTCACAGGAGTACCCAGGAAAGGACTTAAATTCTAATAAAGTACTGTATATGACAAAAACTTTCAGTGAAAAATATTTATATCATAAGAATTTCATTGAATCACTGTATGGATGCGCTAAATTATAATTATGAATCTTCACTACCACACTAATTTAAGTAAGGTATAGTTTATAGAAATTTCCTAAAACACAGAATCCCCTCGAATAATGCAGTGATGGGAAAAATTTACTTACAGAATTTCTGCCATATAACTATTTAAGTAATTAAAAGTGCTGCCTAAAGTCACCTTGGAAAGATGGATGGCGTAGATGAATGAATGAACAAACAAACAAACACACACACACACATATACATACATACATGCATACATGCATACATACATACATACATACATACATACATACATACAGCTCCTGGAGGGTATCATTCACAGCTGTAAAATTAGAAACTTTGTTATATTTTGCTTCATAATAAAAAAAGCATTTAATATACATACATAAAACTAATTTGTGCCTTTGAATTCAAAAGAGGAGGGGGGAGAGATACCAAATCTCAACCTGTCACTCAAAGTTGATCTATATTATGAGATATTTCTCATGAAATCTTCTACCTAATTCACAGATTTCATTTACAAAATTAATTCTAACTATAAGCAATGGGGTGGTTAACAGATTGTATACAATGTTACTTTTATGACTTTTTCCATTTCTTCTACCCATATGCTGAGAAAAGTTGAGAAATTATGACTCAAACTGGAGTTGGAAGAGAAATGTCTATGACTCAAGTTCTAAGTTCCATATGGAGGAGCATCATTTCCTGCCTTTGCTGTATACTATCAAAAAAGCCCCACAGCAATTATGAAACTTTTCATTCTTTCAATGCTCAGGCACTATTTATATGTTTTAGTTTGAATATGAAGTTCATTTTAGTTTTTCCCCTTTTACACTCACAGACTTCTTCTAGTTCTGTTTATTCAACTCATCTTTATATTCTTTTGTCCTTCTTCTTGTAAGTGAATAAATTTAGTGGTGGGCCTATCAGTACAGCTCACCTAAGGTCAGAATGGCTTCTAGGTTCACATACTGTGTTAAGAAGACAGATGCAAAGCTTCAAAGGAAATCTGAATTTGATTGGAAGTTTCTATCAGCCAGACTTCAGCATTACCATATTAGATTTTGGAAGATGATTACATAAATGAATTACCCTAAGGGTTAATTTGAAATATAAACATGTGAATCTGTATCATCATCTTGATGCAACTTATCCTAAATTGCAATCTCTTTTCATGCAATCCAATGACAGGCAAAGAATCAATTACAGTTAAACTATTGTCACGTCCTGACAATTTATGTCATGCTCCATTTTAGCAAAATGTAAAATGGGAAAGAGGATGGGCAATTAATTTTCTCAAGGGGGCACATGTTGTGGAGGGGTTGCCACTGCCACCACTTGAATACTACAAGTATTCCAAGATTGTTACTGAATTATGATAGGATATAACAACAAAATCTTAAATGCCTTTCAAAATTTCTATTAGCCTCATCTGATACCAAACAAAATCAAAGTGGAGTTTGAGTTTCTTTCTATACTTTCTACTTATCTAGAACTGAATTGCCATTTTATCTCCCTTAATGAATTCTCAGTTCCAGGGTCATCTCTACATTCCTTTATTCCCTAGGACCTACAAAGTCAATCAATAAATGATGAAGAAAATAGTCAGCTGATGGTATAGGCAAATGCCAATAATCTATTTTTACATGAGATTTCAGAACTTTGATTTTTTTTTTAAAAAAAAAGATTGATTGGAAAATGAGAAGGACTTGTGCTCTATAACTATTTGTTCTGTATTGATTTGCTTTCATGGATGTTGATTTTAATTATGAGATGTATCATTAATGGAGATAATGGTTTATTTAGCTGATATTTTTATTGTGGCCAGTTATCCTAATAGTGTCATTGTTGATGTAATGACATGAACTGCATCTCACCTTAGGCTATGCAGTTGGAAAAGAGTATGGAAGTATTATATTCAGATGCTTATTCCCAATCACATATTGCTTCAGCTGGTTTTCTAAATATGTCCAGAAGGGGATATATTCGTTTCACTCTTGAGGTTTTCCTTTATTTCTATTCCCTTAACACTTCTCCCTGCAACTTCACTAGAAGGAACTCACTGATTTCAATGGTTTCTGTCCATGCCACCACATCTAGGATGATGAATATGCTCCAGGTCTCTTCTGTGTGCTGACTAGCAAAAGCACCTTCTTTATCTTAACCTTTGCCATGTGAACCCTGTGAAGTTTGGATAGACTGGACCCTGTTGGTCTTTTGGAAAGTCTTAAACACCTGTTTTCCCTCCTCAGATTTTAAGATCAGAGTGTTAGTAGAATTAAGTTTGTGTTTTTGACTGTGGCAAATGTGAAGTTATTTTTTAATCTTATCATCTTTTTTCTACAATTTTTTTTTGTTGGTTTTCATTTTTATGCTTATTAGCTTCCCAGAGATATTTCCATAAAAACAACAGCCATATAAATACCATGTATAAATACATTTACACATAATTTGAAGTACCTCTTTCCCAAAATGATAGAGACATCAAATACCTCTATTTTTTTTAATTAGCTCTTGAGCTTTTCCTGTTATATAGTTGTACAACAGAGTGATGACCATTAAACAGTAATAACATCTTAGCTGCCTTGGAGCAAATGGATTTTAGTTGCCACTTTAATGTTTAATGAATGATATACCTGAGACATTCATCAACAAGAAAGTATTTTGGAGCATTAAAGCCTTGCTTAATGACTATTGCATTGCTTAGCATGTCACAACCTTGAATAAATACACCAAATAAATTGCTATATAAAACTGATGTTTTTATGTTGCAAATGCTCTTAAAGAATTTCAATCAGATTCAAATCTTCATTCATCCCTTACCGCATGTCTTGTTCTCTCTCTGTGTACAGTTTATACCCATATCTCTGTTTATATATTTCAGATATTCATGGTTGCCTAAGATCATTCTAAAAGAAAAATGCTCAATTAAATAAAAAGGATAATAGAAAAACAAAATAGTGAAGAACAGAAGAGTACTTGGACATCTATTAAAATCTCAAGAATAAACCTGAACTTTAGGATTTTGAAAAGAAGCTTACATGTAAATATATTTAGCCACCAATCACAAACTATTTATTTTGAATATAGAAGGTTGTAATAGTTTATCTCTCTCTAAATTAAAACAACAACAATTAGTATTGCCTTCTTAAAGGTTCATGAAAAATAAAAATCCTACTAGTATCATGCTATAATAGCCATAAATGACATAATAGTGCCTATTTTTGAGTTCACAGAAAGAATCCAGCTCTCTCATTTCAAGCTGGAGGACTGGTTCTGCAATCTGTCAAATTTTAATCAACTTTGAATAAAATAAAGAAACAAATACAATTAATGAAAATTCACCTAGTTCCAGAGAACATTGTTTATTAATGTTTATCTCAGATGTAGCTTAATTAAAAGAAATCTACTATTCTGGCATTATATTAATCTGAACAACAATTAACATGATTCCAAATGAGATCATACCTGATAAATTGCTTTCTTCAAGAAAACACAGTTTGATCATAAAGCATTTAAATAAGTTAGAATCATAGGAAGAAGATGATTAACTTTAGTGGTTTTCCTGTAAGAATCTAATATTTTGATTATAATTCTGGAGCATTCTTATGCAGTAGCAAATTGTATATATATGGATTAGAATACAGAGAATGTTTATGTTAAAATGATCTTGGAATGAAATCATACATTTTTCTTACTTTCATGTTTTACCATCAGATCAACTGAAGACGTCTATGTATGACTTATTATCACAGGTCAATCATCTCAGTAATATCATCAAAAACAGCACCATCTTTTTCAAAGAAGCTAATTTTTACATCAACCCACCACATGCTAATTCATTGAACTATGGCATAGTAATTGATATATACACTTGTAACAAGTAATTCATATAACACTTGTACTTAACATCTATTTAAGTAGGCTGTGGGCAAACTAAATTGCACAAAGGAGAGAAAAAACAGTTCCCCTACCACAGCAGCCTGAAGCAGCCACAGCTCTCCCAAATTTCATTCTCTAGGGCAAGAATGACAAACTGGTGGCCTGTGAACCAGATTCATCACATGCAGGCCACGCCCACCTCAGCTCTGCAAATGCAAAAAATGTCATGATACATCACAATATGTCACATGACATGATCGAGTTTGATACCCGTGCTCTAGGGAGTCATGGATCCCAGATTTTGGATTCATTCTGTAAGTTAGTCCATTTTAGTAGCAGGGTTCAAAATTCATTGCCTATGATGCATTGTTTCACCTTATTAAAGTTATAAAAATGATAGCTTTATTAGTATAAAGATGATCTAAAAGAAAAATAAAGCAAATTAAAACTATAAATACTGCAGATAAAGAGATGAAAAGCAGTGAAGAAATGAAGTAATCTAAATTAAAGGTAAGGTAATATATTTGAATTGAAATAACTGGGTAGAAAGAAGAGAACTCCTTCTCTTATGCCTTCTCAGATAACCCACTTTGTGGACAGATCATTAATATGAATGTTCATTTCCTCTCCCCCCCAAAAAGGAGAAACTACCTCAACCATCAATAGGAAAAAATGTTATTGCATGGAAGCCCAAAGGGTTTCTAAGCTGTATTTTAAGCAGTATTTTTATTAAGACCACTGCAGAATGGCTTATATTAGGGGTGTTTAATCTTGGTAACTTTAAGACCTCTGGACTTCAACTCCCAGAATTCCCCAGCCCGTATTTCTGGGAGTTAAAGTCTACAGGTCTTAAAATTGCCAAGATTGAATACCCCTGGCTTATATGGTTTACTTGTGTAAAAACATCCGAGTCTAAAACAGAATAAAGGCTTAACACGCAGCACAATATATTGCTTGAATTGTATAACCATACAATGAATGGTACCATTTAAATCTACTAATTTTATCTCTAAAATACTTATATATGTATGTTAAATAATCTGGAACTAATACAGCAAAGGACCATTTATGCAAACAAAAGTTTAAGCAGCAAAAGTCTAAACCAGGGGTGTCAAACTGCCGGCCCGTGGGCCAGACACGTCATAGCAAAACCGCACCCACCCAATTGCCGACAATGGAAAAAAAAAGCCACGCTACATCACAATATTGAGAGTTTGACACCCCTGGTCTAAACTAATTAAAGCCATGCTTTGAAACTGTCTTCTTGGCTCATCTTCTTTTATCATTTTTTTTCCAGTTTTTACATCTCTATATAACAAAATGAAGGTACACATTCTTTAATGGATCCCTCAGAAATGCCTCAATATTTTTTGGTTGTTTTCTACTTAAAGTGGGAGAAAAAATGGTTTGTTTTCAACAATAAATTCATCTTACCTGTGCTTAACAACTAAAAGTATGTCAATTACAAGTCACTAGCAGGCTTGTTTTGAGAAAGAACAGCTGCTTTAACTTCCAAGGTTAATGAGATTTTTTTGGGTCTATGAAAAAGTGTTGTTCTATTCTTAAAGGGAAATGAACTTAATACAGTATATCTGGCTGAACAGAATAATAAGCTTTGTAAAAATGAAGTAATACATTTACTTCTGATTGATATATCATGAATGAGGGAGAACAGAAAAATCTCCAAAAATCAAATCAATATAAATATTGAATGTCTTCATTTGGTCCTTGGGGATTAGGTTAGTCAGTCACATTTTGTTCCTTTTTAAAATAAAGGTGTTTCATTACTATCCTTGCTTTGTTCTATAACCCAGAATCATAGCTCTGAAGTCTGATGTGAGTTTTTCCACATAAAAAGGTTTAGTAAATAATAACCTTTCCACTTACATTTTGAAATATGCATATTGCATTATATATTGAAGATTCGTACCCTTGCATGTAGTAAAAATTTGTAAATATGTTTCTGTCCAACTAGAGTTTTGGTTAAAAAAAAAATGTTGCATTGGCCACAAGGGCAGCAGTCACATGAATGGGAAGATCCTGTAATAGCTTTTGTTTAGCAATGAGACATTTCTGCACTTAAATTGCTCCTACAAGTATATGATTTAAGTAGCTACTTTTCTTATATGGCTATGTTGCATCCCTATGCATTTGCTGTATGATGTAACATCAAACTACATTAGAATTTATTTGTTTTATTTATAACCCATCTTTATTGTTTTTATAAACTCGAGGCAGTGAACATACCTAATACTACTGCCTATTATTTTCTCATAACAACAATCCTGTAAGGTGAGTTTGGCTGGCCAAAAGTCACCCAGCTGGACTAGAACTCCCAGTCTCTCAATTTCTACCCTGGTTCTTTAACCACTAGATCAAACAAGCTTTCATGTATTTATATGAGGTTCTTCGTAGAATCTCAGTTTGGAGTTGAATTTGACCTCTAAAAATCTATTGTTTCTGATATGTATAAATTGTATACCTGACTTGTTTACAATGAGAAAAATAATATTGAATGGTGAATTCTAATCTGTTTTTTAGAATAAAATGTTTTTAGAGTCTAGGTCAAAAGTTATACTCATTTTTTTTAATAACACTATTTCAGCTATGGAAGACAAGTATTATTAAAATCAAGCTATGAGTAATCATTTCCAAAAACATGCAGTACAATAATACTTAAGGAATTTACACCAAATGTAACTAGCTGTTTATATTGCTAAGGCGATTGAATTTTTGAATTAAATTATCAGAGTTCCTGTTATCAGCACACTGAGATAAAGTTTAGGAAGGAGAAGCTGTTCTTTCAGTTACTTATATACTGGTTATCTCCTATTTAAACTATTTCAATGGGGCAACCCTTAAAAAGTATCCAGAACCTGCAACTGGTACAAAATACAATTGTGCAAGCAGTCTTTTAGGCATCCCTAAAATTGTGCATATAGCATCTCTGGTATATGAGCCGCATTGGGTGCTAGTTTACTTCTGGGTCCAATTCAAAATGTTGATTATCACCTTTAAGCCCTTTGTGATATTGGATCAGATGATCTGAGAGATTATCTCATCCCAATTTTATTGTCCTATCTTACCCATCAGACAGGGAGGGTATGTTGTAGATCCTGTTGGTTAAAAAAAATTACCTGGCAGAATCCAGGAAAGAAATCTTCTCTACTGTTACCTATGCCCCCCCCCGCCCATGCTTCTGGCCTTCATTGGGGTTGAAGAGTATTAGGCAATCCTGAGATAGTTGGTGTCATAAGGATGTGCTCTCCAACTTTTTAACTTTTACGGTTGGAATCCTACCATTTAATGATGTTTTTAACTTTGTTCTTATTTAAGCTTTTATTCTGACATGATTTTATTGCAAGATACTGTTTTTTCTCTAATCAAAGAAGTTAATTTAGCCATCTCTTCAAGTGCCATCACCTTCACCAACCATTTCTCCATTTGAATAGTGTTAAAACTTTCTACTTTTCAGCATGTAATAATCTTGCAGCAATTATCATATATAAAACAAAGCTCTATGACTTTTTTCTACTTGCCTACACATTAGTCCAAAAAGAAAAGCTGCTGGTTTCAGTTGTATTTTAGCCTTTAAAATATTTTGAACTAATTGTAGCCTAAAAATGTATAACTCTTCTTCTAGGAAGAAAAAAGTAAGAGAAAATAACAGCTACAATCGGTTAAGTTAATGCAGGGGTAGTCAACCTTTTTATACCTACCGCCCACTTTTGTATCTCTGTTAGTAGTAAAATTTTCTAACCGCCCACCAGTTCCACAGTAATGGTGATTTATAAAGTAGGGAAATAACTTTACTTTATAAAATTTATAAAGCAGAGTTATAGCAAGTTAAAGCATATAATAATAATTACTTACCAAACACGACGAGTTGTGTTTCTACCAAACAGTTCTACTTTGGTTTCATCTGACCATATGACATTCTCCCAGTCCTCTTCTGGATCATCCAAATGCTGTCTAGCAAACTTCAGACGGGCCCGGACATGTACTGGCTTAAGCAGGGGGACACTTCTGGCACTGCAGGATCTGAGTCCCTGGCAGCGTAGTGTGTTACTGATGGTTGCCTTTGTTACATTGGTCCCAGCTGTCTGCAGGTCATTCACTAGGTCCCCCTGTGTGGTTCTGGGATTTTTGCTCACCGTTCTTGTGATCATGTTGACCCCACGGGGTGAGATCTTGCATGGAGCCTCAGATCGAGGGAGATTATCAGTGGTCTTGTATGTCTTCCATTTTCTAATTATTGCTCCCACAGTTGATTTCTTCACACCAAGCTGCTTGCCTATTGCAGATTCAGTCTTCCCAGCCTGGTGCAGGTCTACAATTTTGTTTCTGGTGTCCTTTGACAGCTCTTTGGTCTTCACCATAGTGGAGTTTGGAGTGTGACTGTTTGAGGTTGTGGACAGGTGTCTTTTATACTGATAACAAGTTCAAACAGGTGCCATTAATACAGGTAATGAGTGGAGGACAGAGGAGCCTCTTAAAGAAGAAGTTACAGGTCTGTGAGAGCCAGAAATCTTGCTTGTTTGCAGGTGACCACATACTTATTTTCCACCATAATTTGCAAATAAATTCTTTCCAAATCAGACAATGTGATTGTCTGGATTTGTTTTCTCGTTTTGTCTCTCACAGTTGAGGTCTACCTATGATGACAATTACAGGCCTCTCTCATCTTTTTAAGTGGGAGAACTTGCACAATTGGTAGCTGACTAAATACTTTTTTGCCCCACTGTAGAAACAGGAAGTCTGATGAAATTACATTTAATTAATTAAATTATTAATAAGATCCCTGATGCTGATGCTGCGAAACTAAATACTGGATATCTGGCTCAATTTTTGTAAGGAACAAACGAAGGTCTCCTCTTTCGGAAATATTCAGGCGGTTTCTTTCTTTGGTCATAATATGATTAACAGCACTAAAGCCTGATTCCACAAGATATGAGGTAGGGAAAGGTATCAATAAACTGAATATCATTTTCCACATATTTGGATATAAGGCAGGCATTTTTTTTACTTTGCCATAGGTTTTCATATCCACCACTTTCAAATTTATGTTTACTTTCTTCATCATATCTAATTTCTAACAGTTCTTCTTGGCAAGTTATATCAGCCTCTTCAATATTTGCGGTAAAAGGATTTTTCATCCAGTCATACACCTTCAATTTCAAAATATCTTCAAATCGTTTTTCCATGTCCAATTTAAGTCCTGGGCAAGCAGGAATGAAGAGAAAGCCTTTATGGCCTCTACCTTGGTATTGAGGGAATGCCCAGTGGTTTGCCCCCCATCCGTGCCTGTCACAGCAGGATGAAGAGAGAGCCTGGTTTTTGTCAAAGATGCCTGAAACCTCTATGACTGAGGGCTCTGTGCGGCTCTCAAAATGGCGGCCGCACCAAAATTAGCGGCCGCTTGTATTTCGGCTGGGCCTTCCCAGCCATGAGGGGCTCTAAGAGGAAGCTTGTTGTTCGTTGTGCCTTTAATTTCCACCCCCCCGAAGCCGAAAATGAGGTACTTGCAGTTTTATCTCGTTGCGCAGCCTCTGCTGTGATCTGGATCGTTGAGAAAGTTGACGGGAGCCTCGCGATGATGGCGCGCTTCAGCGAGGCTCTCTGGCCTCCGAGAGCTCCGTGGGGGGTCGCACAGCTGAGGCTAACACCCCGCGCCTGCTGGAAAGCTCTGTGAGCCGATCAGAGGGCTCAATGGATCCAAAAATTTAAACGGCTCGATTGAATCCCTACCGCCCACCAAAAAAGCTGGAACGCCCACTAGTGGGTGGTAGGGACCAGGTTGACTACCACTGAGTTAATGTGTGGAATTGCCTGCAGAGTATTAACTGCTCATTTCATCAGTAATGAGAAAGATCTGAAGACAGAAATGACAAAATATTAACAAATTAAAACAAACTTGATCTATAGTGCACACATCTCTCTATACCCATAATTAACACATAATTATTCAAGCAGAATTTCACTTTGATGCCTGCAGATTCCTTGTGTGAGTGTTAAGTGAAGAGAGAAATGGATGTGTCTGCTTGTTAAATGCTACATTTCTAAATACTAACAACTCTTCAAATGTCCTTTTGGTCAGAGTTCTGACAACATCACCAAACAGAAATAAAATTTGACAATTATATGACAAGGCTATTTGTCATAGATCTAGCACTTGTTTTTCCATAAGTTTTGAAATCTAAGACATAGTGCTGGGAGAAACTTATTTCTCTTCATCTAACAGGACTCTTAATGCATGATAGATTAGCTTGTATATTGAGGATCCATTTAACAAGCATATTATTACAACACATACTACTTGGCAAGGATCAAATTTTATTAAATCAAGTATTTACAGGAACAGTTTGCAGTTCAGTAATTACTTGTGGAAAGTAATTATATCTAAAGAACCAGTACATGCACCATTCTACTCTCCTTTTCAAAGAATTATTTTGCAGTAGGTGGGAATCATATCTGGGTAGCTGCTGAACTGTACTTTTCATAATATTTTAGTTCCATGGCAAAGTTACTGGTGGAATTGAAAAACAGATGCATTGCAAAATAATTTTAACTATACTTGGAAAAAATCACAGATAATACTGATTATCTTCCATGCAGCAGAATTTGGGGGGAAAATGAATAAACTTTTCATTAACAATTGCTTTAAATTATATTTAAAGTTAGAAAAATTTAAATTATTAAACTACAGAAGAATGTACAAATCAAATTGTGGAAGGCACTTATTTTAATTCTTTGAATGCCTGAGTGAAAAAAAAATATTCTGCAATTAAAATAAAGAAAAAGAGGAAAGTATTGTGGCCTGAAGCTATCCAGCTATTTAATATATAGAAAACCAGAGGGAATAACCCTCTTTTTTATATAGGAAATTTAGACCTTTGCTTTTGCTAGGGAGAACTGGATTAAAGATGTTTTGGGGTGTGTGAGAGAAGTCTTGACTTTGCCAACTTCTTCATATGTAGACATCTTCATAAATTTGAAATGCATTCCAGTAGAAGCCAAAATAAAAGTCTCCTGTCTATAGGAAATTATATTTGCATAGATCTACATGATTACCTTTTATGGAGATCCTCTAGGACAGTGGTAGTCAACCTGGTCCCTACCGCCCACTAGTGGGCGTTCCAGCTTTTTTGGTGGGCGGTAGGGATTCAATCGAGCCGTTTAAATTTTTGGATCCATTGAGCCCTCTGATCGGCTCACAGAGCTTTCCAGCAGGCGCGGGGTGTTAGCCTCAGCTGTGCGACCCCCCACGGAGCTCTCGGAGGCCAGAGAGCCTCACTGAAGCGCGCCATCATCGCGAGGCTCCCGTCAACTTTCTCAACGATCCAGATCACAGCAGAGGCTGCGCAACGAGATAAAACTGCAAGTACCTCATTTTCGGCTTCGGGGGGGTGGAAATTAAAGGCACAACGAACAACAAGCTTCCTCTTAGAGCCCCTCATGGCTGGGAAGGCCCAGCCGAAATACAAGCGGCCGCTAATTTTGGTGCGGCCGCCATTTTGAGAGCCGCACAGAGCCCTCAGTCATAGAGGTTTCAGGCATCTTTGACAAAAACCAGGCTCTCTCTTCATCCTGCTGTGACAGGCACGGATGGGGGGCAAACCACTGGGCATTCCCTCAATACCAAGGTAGAGGCCATAAAGGCTTTCTCTTCATTCCTGCTTGCCCAGGACTTAAATTGGACATGGAAAAACGATTTGAAGATATTTTGAAATTGAAGGTGTATGACTGGATGAAAAATCCTTTTACCGCAAATATTGAAGAGGCTGATATAACTTGCCAAGAAGAACTGTTAGAAATTAGATATGATGAAGAAAGTAAACATAAATTTGAAAGTGGTGGATATGAAAACCTATGGCAAAGTAAAAAAATGCCTGCCTTATATCCAAATATGTGGAAAATGATATTCAGTTTATTGATACCTTTCCCTACCTCATATCTTGTGGAATCAGGCTTTAGTGCTGTTAATCATATTATGACCAAAGAAAGAAACCGCCTGAATATTTCCGAAAGAGGAGACCTTCGTTTGTTCCTTACAAAAATTGAGCCAGATATCCAGTATTTAGTTTCGCAGCATCAGCCTCAGGGATCTTATTAATAATTTAATTAATTAAATGTAATTTCATCAGACTTCCTGTTTCTACAGTGGGGCAAAAAAGTATTTAGTCAGCTACCAATTGTGCAAGTTCTCCCACTTAAAAAGATGAGAGAGGCCTGTAATTGTCATCATAGGTAGACCTCAACTATGAGAGACAAAACGAGAAAACAAATCCAGACAATCACATTGTCTGATTTGGAAAGAATTTATTTGCAAATTATGGTGGAAAATAAGTATGTGGTCACCTACAAACAAGCAAGATTTCTGGCTCTCACAGACCTGTAACTTCTTCTTTAAGAGGCTCCTCTGTCCTCCACTCATTACCTGTATTAATGGCACCTGTTTGAACTTGTTATCAGTATAAAAGACACCTGTCCACAACCTCAAACAGTCACACTCCAAACTCCACTATGGTGAAGACCAAAGAGCTGTCAAAGGACACCAGAAACAAAATTGTAGACCTGCACCAGGCTGGGAAGACTGAATCTGCAATAGGCAAGCAGCTTGGTGTGAAGAAATCAACTGTGGGAGCAATAATTAGAAAATGGAAGACATACAAGACCACTGATAATCTCCCTCGATCTGAGGCTCCATGCAAGATCTCACCCCGTGGGGTCAACATGATCACAAGAATGGTGAGCAAAAATCCCAGAACCACACAGGGGGACCTAGTGAATGACCTGCAGACAGCTGGGACCAATGTAACAAAGGCAACCATCAGTAACACACTACGCTGCCAGGGACTCAGATCCTGCAGTGCCAGAAGTGTCCCCCTGCTTAAGCCAGTACATGTCCGGGCCCGTCTGAAGTGTGCTAGACAGCATTTGGATGATCCAGAAGAGAACTGGGAGAATGTCATATGGTCAGATGAAACCAAAGTAGAACTGTTTGGTAGAAACACAACTCGTCGTGTTTGGTAAGTAATTATTATTATATGCTTTAACTTGCTATAACTCTGCTTTATAAATTTTATAAAGTAAAGTTATTTCCCTACTTTATAAATCACCATTACTGTGGAACTGGTGGGCGGTTAGAAAATTTTACTACTGACAGAGATACAAAAGTGGGCGGTAGGTATAAAAAGGTTGACTACCCCTGCTCTAGGATGTTAGATATAGCCATAGTACTAATATAGCATTTTACTATTAATTGCAGCTTCAAGATCTGACCTGCAAAAATACTAAGAACCATCAGCACTCTTTTCTGCCATCTATTGCCATTCAAATTCTTGCAGACCTTGTTTTAGTTGGGGGAAAAAAAAACATCTTGTAGAGCAAAAATGTGATCTGATCTTTCACAGATAAATAGAACTAGACATTGTTATCCTGCTTGCTGGTAGATGGTAGAAAACTACACAATTTATATGGCAATGAAAAGCAATGTCATTCAGTCAGAGGTTAAATCCACACAAAACAAACATGCTATGCATTTGTATAATAATTGCTTTCTGAAGATGTTATTTAAAGGTATCTGATGATGAAAAGTTCATGCTATAATTAATTTGTTTTTTCAGATGCTTTTTTTTTGAACTTGATGTTTTTTTTAAAAACGGGATCCTTTTTTCATGATGTTGGAAGCCAGTCAGCATCAGTCACACAAAGATGGTCATATCATAAAAGGAGATAAATGAGCTTGTTTCATGCTCTTTTCTGGATGGAGTGTTAGTATCATAGAATCAAGAAATGGAAGAAGTCATCTTGGCCATTGACTCCAATCTCCTCTTATGTGCAGAAACTGAAATAAAATAACCTTTGACCAATGGCTGTCTAGCCTTAAATGAAGGGTAGCTGACCATCTTTTTGGGTCATTGATTACAATGCTAAACTGCTCTTTTTGTTGGTAGGTTTTTTTTTCACCTGTCTTCCTTTAAATTTCAGTATATGTAGCCCATGCTCCAGAATATTAGAGAATATATCTTGACCTTCTTTTGTGAAACCATTTTTTTTTAGTATTTTAAATGTACTAAAATAGTCCCATTCCTGTCATCTTTTCTCCGGGCTAAATGTAGATGCTTCCATTTTTCTTCATCAGCTTTAGTTTCTGGTTCCCTAATTATTTTTATTGCCCTTCTTTTAACCTGTTCCAGTTTGTCTGAATCATTCCTAAAGTAATATGTCTAGAACAGGGCCCACTCAAGATAGAAAATGATGTAACTAAGTTGAAACTATTACACACACACACACACACACACACACACACGTATAAAGAATGGTTGCAAGAACTGGGCATGGGTAGTCTAATGAATAGAAGCACTAGGGATGACATGATAGCAGTATTCCAATATTTGAGGAGCTGCCACAGAGAGGAGGTGGGTCAACCTATTTTCCAAAGCACATGAAGACCAGACAAGGAACAATGGATGGAAACTGATCAAGAAAAGATTCAACCTAGAAATAAGAAGAATTTTTCTGACAGGGAGAACAATCAACCAATGGAACACCTTGCCTTCAGAAGTTGTGGATGCTTCATCACTGGAGCTTTCAAGAAGAAACTGGACAGCCACTTGTCAGAAATGGTATAGGGTCACCTGCTTGAGCAGGGGTTAGACTGGTGTTCTACAAGGTCCTTTCCAATTCCGTTATTCTGTATTCTGTTCTTATTCTGTATTATCTTCTATAATTGAAACTATTTTGCAGCCTAAAATGACATTTGCCTCATTTCACATCACCATCTCATATTCAGTTTGTTATCAACAACACTTGCAAAATCTTTTTCACAATAGAATTGCCATAATATTCTCATTCTAAACTATTGCATTTAATTTTTGTTTAAAAGTGAAACTGTATGTATGTGTCACTTGTCCAATTTATTATTTTCACTTCACTTTTCTAACATATCAAAATTATTTTGAATTTTATTTCTCTTCTATCTGTGAGTTAGTAGATACAATTTTGTAGCACTTGCAATAACAACAAAGCTTGCAGAAAAACTGTTTATCTCTAGTCCCATCTCATTCCTCCCAATCTTGCATTGCTTTTTAAATGGAAAAGATAAGTGGCTTGAAAAATGTTTTAAAAATAGCAAAAACCAAATAGCAAAAACAAAAAAAAAACAAAAAAAAAAACAAAAAAAACCATTCCAGGAACAAACTCTAATTATTGATGCAGTGCAAATCTTAAACTAAGATTAAACATAGTTTTAAAAATAAAAGAAGCCTTTAAAACTCATTTTGAACCTAGCCAGATCTTCAAGGTCAATTTTAAGGGTGGCAAAGGGAAATTGTTCCAGAGGGCAGACACCAGAGCAGAGACAATGACAACCTAGAACGTGAAGATATTTATAGATCACTAGCATTTTGAATTGCACCCAATAGCTTACTGGTAACAAGTGCAGTTCATGAAGCAAAGATGTTACATGGGCATATCAAAATGTGTTCTAATTGTCCACATTTGTCATATTCTGCATCAGCTGAAGCTTCTGATGGCAACCTGCCCATTGGACCTAGAGGGCATATCCAAACCTTAGGGGTGTCTTCTGTTAAGCACTCTCACGTTATCTGAAGAACTTTTCAATACAAGTGTACTTTAACAACTATGGGGAGAAGAATAATAGCAGCCTTTTTGAAGCTATCCATCAACAGAGAGCACTGGACAGAAAATAGAGTAGACTTAGCAATCAACATGGTAATATATCCACTATGGTGAGATACATTATTTTTATATTTATTATTGTTTATAAAGCTATAAAGATCAAAAAATTTGCTTTATTCTTAATTGGTATTTCTTTATTTAGAAACTTAGAGAGATGTGAGTAGGTAAGGGAGACCATCTCAAGTCACTAGTCTGAAGTCTACAGCTCACAAATGAACTATATTAATCTAATCCTACTTCTCCTTTACCACCACACAAAAGCAACAAACAAACAAACAAGAAGCAAAGAAAACTATACAGACCATTCTGAAACAGCATTTTAGTTCTGTGTGCTTCTTTGTTTCACATGAACATACACATAATATAGTCTTGATAATCCTTCACATAAATTTTTTGGCTGAATGACCTCAGAAAATTGAATTTAAAATCTTTTTAGCTCAAAAGGATTGCCTCAAGAGCCATCTGAAGATTTGTAGTCATCATCTATATTTTGGCATATGCTTCAAAAACTGTGTCAGAAAAATATCTACATTAGTAAATGCTTTGATGAAACTTTCAGAAAAAAATCCATCTGCATTGTCGTTCAGTTTTATTTTATCTTTGTGACAGTTCTTTAAAGATCTTCTGTTATATAGATCAGTGTTTGTCAAACTTGGCAACTTTAACATGTGTGAACTTCAACTATTAGAATTCCCCAGCCAGCCATGGTAGGTAGTTGAAGTCCATACATCTTAAACTTGTCACATTTGAGAAACATTAACGTAGATCTTTAACTTTACATAGAAAAACAGCATGTCATCCAAATATACCTCAAGAGAAGACATATCTTCCTAATACAGATTATACTTACTTCATGGAGAAAATATCAATGCATATATGCATATATGTTAACTGACAGCATCAATTTGCTTTCTAATAAAGTGCCAGTTGCAGCAAAATGTAATAACCAAGTAAATAATATATGGCTTTATATTTCTTCACCACAGGCCAGGAATCAGAACATAAAGATGCTGGAGAATAATTTCTTTCTTCTATTGCTTCTTTTTTGTTTGGGCCAACAATTATTTTTGCTTCTATTTTAGAAGGTCATGTACTCCATTTTACTCCACATCTTAATGGGAACACCTTGTCTTCACCTTTGAAAGGGGAATTTGAAAATATCTAATGGTCCTTAGGATGTTTCTCAGGAATGATAAGATCACACCCAAATTCCTGATTCAGTAATTAGGCTTTTTAAGATTCACAGCATTTTAATTGTAAAAGTCTTTTAATAGTTAACTATACAACAAATATAGAACACATGGTATTCAACCAAAGATAAAGGCACTTTTATCTTTAAAATTGTTTAAAAAATTGTAAGAAATATTAACAAGGTTCTGCTTGTGATATTATTTTTATTCAGTATTTATGGACACAGGTTTAGCACAAGTAAGATACATCCCATGGTCTTCATTGGTACCCCATTAAAAATTAGAATGAGAATTAGTTGGAAGGTTCCACTGTTTAGCAACAGTCTAAGCATTTGAAAGTTGAAAAGTTGTGGAGCTGGGCAAGAACTTGACATGTTCTTGAGCAAGTGAGGAGAACCCACTGCCCGAATCAATTTTCTCTTTTGTATTGCTACTGTTTGCTTATCTTGTTCCAGCTGTATTTGTATAACTGTTCAGAAATGACAAGCCAAGAACATCATTGGGTAGTGCCAAATCTTGCACATGGGACTGAAAAATTCTACAATACAACTTTAAAAACCATGTATCAATAAGGATATAATACCTGCAGATAATCTTGGACATGAATGACTTTCCCAAGATTAGATCTTAGTGTCATGGTTCTGATAGATGAAACCCATCAAAAGAACTTCAAGGCAAGAATTCTTCCTCAAAGAACATTTTATTCAGGAAACAAAGTATCAGCACTACATTGTTTAACCCAAAACTAGTTTCCCTTCCCCTGGATACAAAGTAACAAATTGAAATTCCCACCCCCAATAAGCAGTCATAAATCACATTCTCCAATTAGCCTGAAATGTGGGCTTTCTTCTCAGCCTGCCAAAACGTTATCAATTCGTCCTTGGGTTCCCACAAAGCAGCATTTATTATTATGGCTAGCTAAGTTCAAGCATTCATCCCAACCCCCTTCTGCATCTGATTTCTAAATAGAAGAAAAAACATGTTAAAAGCAAAGAGAAAATGGCTGTGATTTTCATCAGTTGTCAGAGCGGGAACATCCAATCCTTACAGCATTGACACTTAGTTTTGGTGGATATTTTAAATATAAAAAATGTCTAGAATTCAGAACAGGCTTTATATGATCATCAATTCAATGCTAAATTGAGCCCATGAGCTAAAGCTGAATCACAAGTATTCTAAAGCAAACATAGTTTAACATCAGTGAAGTGTGGCAATGACAATAGTTATTATTGTGTTTATTATAAGTTACTGTGACTCAATGGGATTTTAGCCCTCTGAGTGTCAGTCAATCAGTTTTAATTTTCAAATTTTCTAGAAACATAGGATTATAGTTACTGTCTGTTTGGTTCCAACAAAAATGTTATTAATGCAGAGGTATGCAGGAGCAAGAGCATGAAAACAGGTTAGGAAATGCTAGAAAATAATAGAGTTTTAATTTTCACTTTGCCAGAAGATATGGGGCTGAAAACCTTACCATTTGAGGGATTACAGTTCCTAAAATATTCCTGCTTGACTTCAAGTAATTTTCTACCCTATTTTTCTTGCTTTTTATCTGCCTTCCTGCCCACCATATCTATTTTCAGAATCCGCTCCTGCTTCTCTTTTCTTGTCTCCCCTTTTCCAGTATTTAGTCTTTCCCAGTTTATAATCCAGTTCTACTCACTCTTTCTTACTACCTCTAGATTGGGATCCAGACTGGCTCTTTCTCTTGCTGTTATATTTGCTGTTCTTACTACTACCACAACTACTGGTGTTGAACAAGAAAGAGACCAAAGTTCAAGGGCTATGTTATTATATCTCTGAAAAATATACCTGTGTTTATGTGTGAATGAATGTGGTGGACTTTGGTCAAATAAAGTTTGAACAACTGGATAATGGAGCTCCCTGGATGATATTGAGCCAAAAATTTAAAAAATAAAATTTAAAATAATAAATAAACAAACAAAAGAAAAATACCCTCAAAGGGCAGACTCAATGGACCACTGGTTCTTTTCTGCTGTCAGTTTTCGGCTTTCTTGAAGGGTCAATCGCAAGAGAAGTATTTTGTGGCATGGAAAAAATGGATAGATTTTATACAACATAAGATGGATATAAAAAATATTATTTAGTTTTTCAATAACTTATATATAAAATTTAATATTTTATAGATTGTACTTTTTTCTTTCTTTTATTTTTTATTTTTATTTTATTTTCTTATATCTTTTTTCTTTTTTCCTTTTTTAATTCTTTTTCTTTCCAAGCATTTTTTCTCAATATTTATGTTTTTTTACACATATATTATTGTTAATTATTTTATAAGTTGTTTAAGTAATGTATTTAGACTTATTTATGGTTTATAATTTTTTTTAAGATTTTTTGAAGAAATTTCAATTAAGCCTATATTCAGCTCTGGGAAGGTTGGGGGAGGGAATGGGAGGGTCGGGGAGAATTGGGCAGGGTTGTTTTTGTAAAATTTTAAAAATTTTCAATAAAAAATAATAATAATAAGCAAAAATCAAGAACAAAGGAGCATAACCTCAAACTGACAGGGGGGAAATTCAAAAGTAATGTTAGAAAGCATTACTTCACAGAAACAAATAGTTGAAGCTTGGAACCAATTTCTAGTGGAGGTAGTGGGTAACTGAGTTTAAAGATGCATACATGTCTAGCATGCAACAAAAATTTAAAAAATAAAATTTAAAATAATAAATAAACAAACAAAAGAAAAATACCCTCAAAGGGCAGACTCAATGGACCACTGGTTCTTTTCTGCTGTCAGTTTTCTATGTTCTAAAAATCACACTTCTGTTCTTGCTGGCAGTATCTCTGGTAGCTGGAAGTTTGTCGTTTCTGGAGGAAGAGAAACAAATGATCATTTGTAGTATGGTGTACTAGTTCTATGCATACTTCAAAAATTATTTTGAAGTGTTCCACAGCTTGCCTGGGGAATCAAGATGGAGGGTCAAAAAAATTAATGGTGGATGGCTGTAACAATATGATCAAGGCACCACTCTTTTGTATGCTGTGCACATGACAGATGTAAAAAATTGGGCTGGACATTGAATACTTGTAGCCAGCATTTTGCTTTTTTAACTGCCCATTTATACCTTCTGCTTTCCTAATATGCTTATTTTATTTAGAATGAAAAGATACCACAAACATAAATCTTTACAATGCATTATGATAAAAAGATATCTGTTTCAAATTATAAAGTGTCTATTCTACTAAAACTCAACTTGTATTTGTATTGATCTGTTTGTTTGTAACTCAAGGTAGCCTAAATAGTATAATATACTGCCAGTTTTTAAATCAAGATGCTTAAAATCCATTAACTTAAGGAATCTAGGAATCTTTACTCCTATGGAACTGAAATTTGCATGAAGTTCAGACAAGCTTTATTTGCAAAGTGGCTGTTGCAATGTGGTCACACGATTGTGGTTTTTGACACCCCCTTACAGCTTCTAACAAGCAAAGTCAATGGGGAAGCTTACATAAATTTGTAAAAGAAAAAGCTACTAGAAATGTATTAACCAGAAGAGGGCATATTATGATTTCCAAAGCTTTAGATATCTATTATTATTATTTTTTTTTTTGCTGCCTTCATGTGGCACATTGTATAAAAATAACCCAGACTTTCCTAAATTGATTCTTAACAGCACTGTAATTTTTCATGTTAATTTTACATGTTGATTGCTACTGACCATTTTTTATATATAATATATTATACCACTGAATGATGGCTCATGAATAAAAGAAGCATGGCATTATGATCACATTTACCACAATTACGATCATAGGTGGGACATTGTCTGAAAACAGGGCCACAGCAAACGTAGTGAAGAAAAAAGAGGGCAGAGGGTAAGGCACTGGCAGGAGCCTTATAATTATTCTTATTTTTCTATTGGCATTGGGTAGATGGTAGAATACTTCCTTTTCTATCCTACCATTTTCTCCTTTGAAGGTCCAAGAAGTGATAATGTGACAGTAACTCAAACAATGTATAAGCAGCAAATCACTATGTAAATGCCTAAATTAGAGGTTCCAAACTGCTATCCTCTATGAAGATAAGTGAATTTGGATGAAACCCTCTACCACCTGAAAAAAAGTAAAGATTTCATTGGGCATAATTTAAAATTAGTTATTACAAACTACATTTTCAAGTAACTTTTAATGCTTAAATTCCAAGCAGTTTATCACAGAAGGTTAAGGTGATTATAATTCGCATTTATGATTATACTTTGCATTTTTTTAGTCAGTGATATTCTGAAGATATATTGAGCATATATCTGCTACTGGCATAATGACAGATTTGATATTTTTATTTATTTATCACATTTGTATAACCTATCTAATTAGCCTATCTAGTTATCTATTATATTAGAATAATAGTTATCTATTGTTCTATTAATATTGTTGTATGTACACCTCAGTGTAATTTTAAAAGGAGGGGAGATAGCAATGATTCCATTCTGTGCTTTTGAAAATGTATCCTATTTTTTTCCATGATAAATATTAAATACTACTATGTAGAGTTATCAATGCAAAATATTTAAGACTTTAGGCACTAATGTAAGTCATAATCATCACTATTGTTTAAGTTTAGACAACACTGATCTCAATTCATTTAATTTTCAGGATTAAATGCAAAGCAAGTCAACATTTGAGTTTCTTTTGTGGTGCATTAAAATGTTACTAGCTGATTTTCTCATTAGCAGTTGAGTGTTTTTGATGGTGTGGTTCATCACTACCTCCTTTGAAAAGCTAAGTGTCTCCATACAGTGCAAAAGCAGTTCTAGTTTGCAGCAAAACAGCATGTCCTTAAACATTAGCTTTGCTCAGTGCGGTAATAATCATTTCCATGTAGTTTATTTAATCCTTTAAGTACTCAAATATAAAATGATTCTGTAGGTACTTAAAAGATAAATGAGGTTAAAGCATTCAGAAGGACTAGAATGTTCCTGCAGCTCAAGCTGGCATTTTATACGTATGGCCCATCTGCTTTGCTTCTCTCTAAAAATTACAAAGAAATCTTTTCTTTTTTAAAGGGACTTGCTATCAAATTTCTATCTGCTTCTATTAAATTCTATTTGTGAATCAAAAGGAAATGTTGTTTTCCATTCTTTTTCAGACTGTAAATGTTCTGGCCTGATTCTGGTCAATATGTTGCATACATAGCAAGAAGGCTATGTCTGTGGTTAAAATATGAGAAATTTCCTCAGCCATGGAAATTTATTCAAGAATTCTTGCTCAGGTAGATCAACCTCCAAATATTACTATTTTGATATAAAATAAAGGGGAAGCTTGTGTAAGAGACATGCCAAATTGAAACAGACAACAGTTTATGCTATGCTTTCCTGTAAATATTTAAATAAATAATAAATAAATAATAATAAAGTTGGAAGGGACCTTGGAGGTCATCGAGTCCAAGCCCCTGCTCAGGCAGGAAACTCTACATCATTTCAGACAAATGGCTGTCCAGTCTCTTCTTAAAAATTTCCAGTGTTGGAGCATTCACTGCTTCTGGAGACAGGTTGTTCCACTGGTTAATTGTTCTAACTGTCAGGAAGTTTCTCCTTTGTTCTAGGTTGCTTCTTTCCTTGATTAGTTTCCATTAGTACCTTCAGGCACTTTGGAGAATAGCTTGACTCCCTCTTCTTTATGGCAGTCCCTGAGATATTGGAACACAGCTATCATGTCCCCCCTCATCCTTCTCTTCATTAAACTAGACATACCCAATTCCAGCAACCATTCCTTATATGTTTTAGCCTCCAATCCCCTAATCATCTTTGTTGCTCTTCTCTGTACTCTTTCTAGAGTCTCAGCATCTTTTTTACATCGTGGTGACCAAAACTGGATGCAGTATTCCAAGTGTGGCCTTACCAAGGCATTGTAAAGTGGTATTAATACTTCACGTGATCTTGATTCTATCCTCTGTTGATGCAGCCCACCACTGTGTTGGCTTTTTTGGCAGCTGCAGCACACTGCTTGCACATATTTAAGTGATTGTCCACTAGGACTCTGAGATCCCTCTCACAGTTACTACTATTGAGCAAGGTACCCCCTATACTATACCTATACATTTGGTTTTTCTTACCTAAATGTAAACCTTACTTTTTTCACCATTTAATTTCATTTTGTTAGATAGCACCCAGTGTTAAAGTCTGTCCAGGTCCTCCTGTATCTTAAGCCTGTCTTCTGGAATGTTGGCTATTCCTGCCAGCATGGTGTCATCCACAAACTTGATGAGTTCCCCATCTATCCCCTCGTCCAAATTGTTGATGAAGATGTTGAAGAGCGCTGGGCCCAGAACAGAGCCCTGGGGCACCCCACTGCACACTTCTGTCCATGTGGATGCAGTTCCATTGAGGACCACATGCTGAGTTTGGCCAGTCAGCCAGCTACGGATCCATCTGGTGGTGATGCTGTCAGAGGTTTACATGCAAACTCCATATTGTTTCCCTTTATTTGTTTTAGGTTGGGTGAACTCTGCATAAATGTCTATTAGAATTAGCTTGGCATAAGACCAGATATATTACTGCAATTTGCTTCATAAGAAAGCAACACCCTATAATAATGATTAATAGTGCATCAAGCATTGACCAAATGCTAATATACATTTACATTAAAATCAGATAATGTACGTACCATACTGTATATTGTACAGGATACATAAATGTGATAGTATTGTGGTCCATTGAATTTGCAAGTGATTGAACAACAGCATCCAAAGGTTGATTATAATTGGTGCCGCATTGTCCTGGAGTGGAATACTGTATCCCCAGGATCCTTAGGTTTCCATTCTTGGCTCAGAGCTATTCAGCATCTTCATAAATGACCTAGATTATAGATCCTAGAGGATGAAATGAAGAAATGCTTATGATATTTGCTAAAGGAGATGAACTAACACCTTAGAGGGCAAACTCACAGTTTCAAACAGCATCAACAAGCTTGATCTTAGATCATATTCAGCTGGAAGGTAATCAACTTTGATAAATGTAAAATCTGGGTAGGTAAAATCAGGAGATCTGGTTTGGTGGGAATTTAGATATTGCTGGACCACTAGCAGAAAATGAGCAAGCAGGTTACAAAAACAGTAATATTTGGGCTGCACTGCAATAAGATTCCATGAGATAACTGTTCCATTGTACAATATACATTGTACATTGTAAAAGGGACTGGTAGAAATTGGAATAGATTCAAAGGAGGGCTACTAAGGAAGGTGAGGAATATGGGACTCAAGCTCTATGTGAAGGAGCTGGACTTGTTTGCTCTGAAAAACTAAAGGGAAACTGATGAGAGATATAATAGCGATCCACACATTTCCAAAAGTCATGTGAAAGTGAAATCATAAAGAGGACAAGGATCCCTAGGCTGAAATTGAAAGAACAGAAATTCTGACTGAATGTTAGGAAACATTTCCAGATGTCACAGCAGTTAAGCCATAGAGAAGTCTGTGTAGAAATTCCTCACTGCCATTTTCCAAATGGGGGATAATTTAATCTGTATTTTAATGGATGATGCATATAGTAGGGGATTGGATTAGATGACCTGTAGGTCAACTCATACATTCTGCAGTTCTGTGAATCAGGCATATGCTAGACAAGCGTTTTATAAAAGTTGCAATTTATCCCATTAGGAAAGAGAGAAATTTTCTGCTACAGAAAATGATAAGGGCCCTACAGTATAAGCCACAGGACTGCATTTCCTTTAGAGATTTGTTTTCATGTAGCCAAACTTGTAATGTTTCAGTAAAGGAAAGCAATAGTTTTTGCAAAATTTGGAATAAAATTCTATATGAAAAAGTAAAAGAAAAAAGAAAAACATTATGCTAGAGATTTTTTACATGAATGGAAACCTTACAAATCCCATTACAATAAGAGTCGTTGGGGAAGAATGATTGTGAAATATTGTCATATATAAAAACCCTACAGTTTATATGCATATATCTGCATCAGAAAGAAAAACAATTCTTTATAAAATATGGCAGTTGCTGAGGATGAAAAATATGTAGAATGGAGCTACAGATTTGAAGCCAGTCCTTTTAATCTTCTATGACTGTGGCTCCTTCCCTGTTAAATCCAGACCATTCCTTCTTGAGAAAAATATTTGAAGAGAATTTTGCGCATATTCAAGACATGAAGATTACAGTTCCACCAAGAACTGTTTTCATATTCACTTGACTGTCCAGTTCCCCTCAGGATCAGTACAGCATGGGAATAGCCTACTGTGTACAGCGTAGTCTCTCTATCAGTGCAGAGGTTGGTTCAAAATCTTCAAGATGGAGGTTATACTTTGTCATCCAAACTCCAGGACTTTTTAAAAGCATCAACACTGAATACATATAAAAAGGGTTGGGCTTGGATCATAACATTGAATTTGCTGTGTTTCAGCTTTCTATCATCTACCTCCTCTAAATCTTACAGATGCCCTGCTCTGTAAGCAATTTAGCTGTAGGTCATAAATTTGCCCAGATACAGGGGAAAAGGTTTTGTTTTTGTTTTTTTTAAAAAAAAAAAGAATTTAACTGCTTCCTGATACTTCCCCTTCTTTCCAAAAACTTCAACTAAGTCCCTTTGCCTGATTGTTCCTGAAGTTTAAGCTGAATATTTTTATGCCTTATTTAACAATGTGCAAAAGTCCCAATTATATTGGGTCACTGTCAGGATGCCACTGCAAACTGACTCACAAGGTCTTCTTTTAAACTAAGCTGGTCTCGCAACTAAAAAAATGGCAAAGTAGCAGGAATTAATTTGATCCTGGCAGTAATACTAAATGCATTTGTGGACTGATTGCATCATACATATACAGTTCTTTTTCTAGATCAATGAAGAGTGAAAAAATATACCATTATCCCAATATACAAAGGAGGAGATGGCTAATTTCCAATCCATCATTTTGTTCAGTATAACAAGCAAGTTGTATACTAGGGACTGCTACAGGAAATTTATAGATTTGATGATGCAGAATATAAAATCTTGGCAGAAAACTGATGTTAAATGGTTTATTTTTTCAATACATTTCAGTATAACATATTTGTGACATCCTCTAGGTTTCTCATATTGATGTAAAGACAGCTTTGAATTGGTTTCTGTCACTAGACTGTGGGATAAAGTAGCTGCTGTTTCTACGAAATTACGTGAAAATAGTGCAGCACAGCTTTGCTATGCGTACCTTTCACCATAATTCATGTTCAGAAATGAGTATGTAAGATTAATCCCTCTTCTTTTTAATTTTAACTTTTTTATTCAGTTGCTGGCTTAAGCTTTGACAAAACCTGAGTTTTACTCTGTCCATATCAAGCAAGAGTTTCATTTCCGTCCATCTATGAGTTGAAAATACAGTAATCTTTTTTGTAATGCCAGTGGACCTGAGAAGGAAGCTTTGTGTTTTTGTCCATTTGCTGACAGGACGAACAGCTAGGTTACAAACTACAATAAAACTAATCTTGTCTCATTTTGATCAAATTAAGGTCTTTAAATGTTTGGCCATATCTCTCCAAGCTTCAGTGACCTGGAATCATCAGCAAAGACAGAATCATTGGCTAAGGCTCATAGACTTTGCAACACAATTTTGCATTTTGCTAACTTCAGTTACAACCACCATATCCCAAGGGCCACAAAAATTGTAGCGCCAATCTATTAGCCACCTGTTACATGGTATGCAAAATTGTTATTATTCTGACTTAAGCTTTATACACATATATAAAGCATTATTTGTATTCTTGAGAGCTTCACTATGATGGCTCATAGAATTCATTGTTAAGACCAAATTTTTATGAAGACCACATGCATCTTTGAAATAACATTTGAAATGGTGGTTGTGGTGATACTCCTGGTGGTGATGGTGGAAGAAAGGAGCAGGTAGACTCTTTTTAAACTGATAAGAACAGATACTACACTTGATCTTAGCCAAAAGGCCGAGAAGCGAGACTCTTTTTGGAAACATCTTGGCATTCATAACCTTGCAGCACAATTTTAGGCTGCCTGGAATACAGACATCTTTAGAGTTATAATATATTGTAGATAATAATTTCATATTCTCTTTCATACATTCTCTCTGATATTTAATTCCCTCAAATTCATGAAAAGTTGTTGGATGAGCTGAAGGAATAGCAAACAGATTTTTTTTCCTATAGATTTCTTGGGCATTCAGCAATGAAGATGCAATATTCTTTTTTAGATAGAAAATCCCATTTAAATCTGATTTTTCCCCTTTTGGTTCTTCTTGGCTCATACTAAATACTCTGATAAGCTATCTATAATATTTTTCACTTATAAGAAGTCAACCAGACATATTTTTGGTTTTGTCCCTGTACTACCTTCTTTTTTAATCTAATAGCATTCTATGACATTTTAGTCTCTTAAACCAACATAGCTCCAAAATAACATGATGAATCTGTAATTAATATGAATACTGTAGAAAAGGGCTTTTCAACCAGTGGTACGGGTACCACCTGTGGTACATTGGCACCTGGCAGGTGGTATGTGACTATCCTAGAAAAGTGGTAGCGGGGGAGGGGAATGAGCTGAACTGGTGGCAGCACCGCACAAGCCTGAGCGAGATGGCTGGAGCTGGAGGACTGTCAGGGCTCAGCGGAAGTGCCAGGATCAGTGCTGCTTTCCAGCTGATCGGTGCTTCTTTGGGGCTATCAAGGCTCAGTGGAAGTGCCAGGATCAGTGCCAGGCTCCAGCTGGACCTCGACGCTGATTCTGGTGTTTCTGCTGAACCCAGAAGAAGCACCAATCAGCTGGAATGTTGCAGCATCTCCAGAGTCTTGTGATTTACATTCAGATGCTTGGCAACTGATTCATATTAATACGGTCACAATGTCCCAGAGTCAAGTGAAGTGACCAAAACCTGCTGCAACCACCCAGCAGACAGTGGGAATAAAAAACAAACACCCCCACTCCACCCCTGCTGCCAATCCTCAACAGAAATGCTCACAACAACAATGAAAACCTCGGACATGAGGAAGAGCGCCACCAGGCGGGCAGGCAGGCAGGCTGTGGTTTGGGGGGCACTTTTTTCAGTCTATACTTCTCAAGATTTCTAATTCTACAGCAGGGCTTTTAAACCTTTTCACCCATTGTACCACTTTTAGGATATGGCAACATCTGAGTACCACCAGTCTCCTAGCAAGGTGTCAAAAACCTGATGACCCCCCCCCAAAAAAGGAAAAAAGCGATAAAGTACAGGTAGTCCTCAATTTACAACAGTTCGCTTAGTGACTGTTCGAAGTTACAATGGCACTGAAAAAAGTGCCTCCCAAGCCACAGCCAAGTAAGACACCTGCCTGCCCACCCGGCAGCGCTCTTCCTCCTGTCTGAGGTTTTCATTGTTGTTGTGAGCATTTCTGTTGAGGATTGGCAGCAGAGGTGGGGTGGGGGTGTTTGGTTTTTATTCCCCCATCTGCTGGGTGGTTGCAGCAGGTTTTGGTCACTTCACATGACCCTGAGACACTGTGACCGTCATAAATATGAATCAGTTGCCAAGCATCTGAATGTAAATCACAAAACCCTGGAGATGCTGCAACATTCCAGCTGATTGGTGCTTCTTCTGGGTTCAGCAGAAGCACCAAGATCAGCGCCGAGTTCCAGCTGGAGCCGGGCGCTGATCCTGGCACTTCCGCTGAGCTCTGAGAGCCCTGCAGCTCCAGCCATCTCTCGCTCAGGCTTGTGCAGTTCTGCCACCGGTTCAGCTCATTCCCCTCCCCTGCTACCACTTTTCTAGGATGGTCATGTACCACTTGCCAGGTGCCAATGTACCACAGGTGGTACCCATACCACTGGTTGAAAAGCCCTGGACTAGAAGACCCTCCCTTCCAATTCTATTGTGCTATGTTCTGTATCCCCTTTATGGATTACTGCCTTGTCGTGGCGAAGGGGCTTGCATAACTCAATGAAGCTATAAGCTATGCCATGCAGGGCCACCCAAGACGGACAGGTTATAGCAGAGAGTTCTGACAAAATGTGATCCACTGGAGAAGGAAATGGCAAACCACTCCAGTATCTTTGCCATGAAAACCCCATGGACAGTACTAAAAGGAAAGGAATGTTGGTCAGTGGAAAGATTTTCTGTAGTTCATAGACAACCAGAAATTTCTTATTCCTACTAAAAAATGTACAGAGTATAAAATACTTTTGCCATTTGAGATTTCCTTAACTAAGGACAGGTTGTTGCATGCAGTTTTGTTGTTGCTGTTGCTGTTTTTTTTTTAAGCATGTGATAAGTCATGAGTATGGGCAACATTCAAAAAAATAGACATATCTCTATAGAAAATTTTGTGGATATTTTTTCTGTCACTCTGACCTAGCATCAGTGCAACAATGTAATTGGCAGAAGATCAAAAGAAACTTGGACTAATAGAGCTTTTATTCTTTTTTCATTAAAAAAAATCAAATGGAGCTTGCAGAGTTACTTTTAAAAGCAATAAAAAGAATAAAAAGAACGACGATTGGAATGATCAAAGTTGTATATACTGTATACCCTTATTAGTGGCTATGGCAATCTCTCTTATGGTTCCAAAATTTTCCATCCTTCTATGTTCAAGTCAGAGTTGGATAGGAAGTGTTTCTCCTTCATATTAACAGTCTATAACCTATGTTATTCTTGTTCTAAGCTTTTATCAGCCTACAGCCTACAGCCCACAAAATCACAGAAACTTAATCAGTAATTCGCAGGAATATCCAGCAATTCATATAATGCCTGAGAAATTAGGGTTCTCACGATCATGATAAAATGTGAGAGTAAAGTCAGATGTACTTTCTTGTGCTCACAGTTGGGCACTGCAATGAGTAATTGAGCACATAAAAAGTTAGTGAGGCATGAAAAACTCACCACATTCCTACTCCTACATTCAGGGAACCCCATTGTTTTAGTCTATAATTAAAAGGAAAAAATTAAAAAGAAGTCAGAAAGGAGTTTATTATTAATATTTATTATCCTTAAATGAAAAGACTGGCATTGTGTTTTAGTATTCCTTCATTACAATTATTATTATTACTGAATACATCCATACTGACAAAGCTGCTGCTCCTCAAGCAATCTCATCCTATTACTAATTCATGGATCACTTTATTGGAATTATTGTGCACTAAACTAATTCCAACAGTGTAATTTTAAACAAGTTTTTAAACTATTTTCATTAGTAAAAACAGAATTATTGGCAGAAGTCAACTTCTACCTGCCCAATCTTTAAGTTCATGTATCCTGTACAACTCTTTACAATTACAATTTAGCTATTGCAAAGATATATCAATGTCATTTTCTGTTTTGCTTCTGCTTAATTTCCAATTCATATCATTAAAAAACTCACTAAAATCTTATTTTAGAAAGGAATGCAATCACTAAATATCAATTTAAGTAGAGCTCTGAGTATGGGAAAACATAGTTCTGTGAATTGTTCTGCCAGTATCCATTAAAATTTGAACCATAGAAGAAAATATGCATACAAATTTCAGATCTAGTGTCTCTGGAGATGCAGGTACATCTCCAAGCAATAACTGATATTCTTCAAGGACACAGTTGTCTGCTATGGCTGTAGGCCTCTTCTATTCATAAGACTCTGAAGATGAACTATAGCGAAGAGCATGCCCAGCCTTGTTTTATTGCATTATTGATCCTTACAAGTTGAGGTTGCATTGGGGAACTATGAGTCTATTCTTAAATAACTCAAGGTCAATAGATGGAAAGAAGAGAGGAAGCTTTTCTTCATAATTAAGCAAATAAATTTCGCTGTCACGAGATGCAAAGATGCTAATTTGTTTTGATGGCTTTCAAGATAGTTTATGAGGGTGCTAAAGGTGCCCTTTCTGCATCCCAAAAATGCATTTATTGCTGTTAACCAGGACTGGGGAGAAATTGCTTTTTTGAAATTCTCTACCAAATTTGGGTAGTTTCTCTGCATTTCTCTGGGGGAAGCAGAACTTCTCTCAAAATTTGTCAACAGAATTTGTCAAGCCAATAATTTCCCCTAAGTGGTAATAAAAAATGAAAAACATAAGAACACATTCCTTCCTTTTTCTTGACCTGCTGTTCAAGTAAAGTAGGCTAAGAAATTACAGATCACTGGAATAATAACAGAACACACTTCTTTCATGCCTAGAGTAACTAAATAGGGGCAAGGACACCAAAGGTAATTCACTGAAATTATCTTCTCATTTGAATGAATTTCATCAAACGAAATGAAAAACATAAGTTTAAAAATCTGAAAAAAATGTCTCTACCCAAAAAGAAGTTAGAGTTAAGCAATTCATTTGACTACTACTTCTCCGGTTCTATTTCTTTAAACACCCGTCACCCTGCCACCCAAGATAAACACCTGCTTGGCTGATTAAAAAATATTTAGCTGATTAATAATATGTTATAATTCATTCATCAAGTATATTTGTGTTAAAATATCCTAGGTTTGCATATTCATATCAGTAAATGGATTATATTTGTGTATTCATTATTTTGAAAAGCATGTATAGTTTCTGGAGTATTAGTAACCACTGCTACTAGTATTACTATTACTACAATTTATCAGGGCTGCTGCTTTGGCAAAGAAAGAAAAAAACTGAATTCATTGCATGGGGATGCTTATGAACACTAAACGACAAAATTTTAAAAGGCTCCAAGCAGTAAAATGCAGAATATCTCTAATTACTTTACATTACCTACAGCATATTGCCCCCAACAATCTGAGTCCTCATTTTACTGATGTCGGATGGATGGAAGACTGAGTCAATCCTGAGCCATTCAGAATTGAAATACTGCAGAGAGCAGTGAGTTTGCCTGCAGTACTGCATTCTAACCACTGCAACACCAGTGATGGCACTCACATATTTCTCCTTGCGGGAAGGCATTGTTATACAATTGATTCTGTAGTGCAAGCAATCTTCCTTCATTTGAAAGCAAATGATCAGCCTGCATTGTATGACCTACTGAATTAAAACAGAGTTGAGCGCTTAAAAACTGAGATCCTCAAATATAGAAAAATTTGACCTGGAGTTTGAAACATTTATAATATCTCATCTTATATCTGAATAACCTCTGTTCCATGAATTGAAATAATCTCAATTTTCATTTACTAACTATTCAGTGGGAGGACTACAAATTACTTCTCCCAATGCATCTCCTATCCCCAAAGTTCTACACCATCTGCTCCTTCACTATGATACAGCCATGAACTTTGCCCACCACCCACATTTTTATATTAAAGTGAGTCAGTGGCAAATTACCACTTTAAACTCTCTTGATACTTTTAAATATTACCACTCCATGGCTTTGTCCATCTGTTGTCTGTTCCAATGGCACTTAATCATTAAAGGAGGTTCGACTTCAAGGTTTTTTCTTGAACATGAGCACAGCTTTCATGAAGAAAAATGCAAGGGATACGCATTGCAACATCACTAGCACTTGTAAGTAGCTCTCCTTGCCCTTCACAACAGGAATAAAGGAATAATAAAATAGACAAGCCCTGATTTCTCTTTTATCCTTGTGAACAGTTATGAACAAAGAATTATCTTGCTTCAGAAGCCAGATTAAACTAAAACAGTCTTCCTTGCAAAATAACATGCTTTTGAGTCATAAATAGCCAGGCATGACCCAAACTTCCTTATTAAAGTTTTTATTTTCATTCTTTTTCTTTTTTCCTTTACCCAAGATACTTTTGCTAGATAAACACTATAGCCTCTTCCCATACCTATTGTTAATGGTGTCAAAATCATTAAAAAATTAATGTTCATCAAAATCATATTGCATGTTTGCTACAAGCAAGCTGGATATATAACTCCTTATTTGCTTTTTATTCTTTCTTAGTATATGTTCTGTGCTGCTTCAATTGAACTTATTCTAATCATTTTAGTATTCTTTTATCTAAAATAACATCGGGAAACAATGTAATAACACAAAATATCAGGGCTTTTTTTGTCATAGAATTCTCAGAATGGAGTTCCATCACCTTTTTGGGATGGAACCTTATAGGGTAGGCAAGGCGGTTGTATGAGATGTGTGAGTTCCGGTACCTTTTTTTTTTTATATAAAAAAAGCACTGCAAAATATTATCATGCATATATATTCCTTAGACTCACACCATTTCTTACTCTGACAAACTCTCTAACATCATCAATACCATTTCCAAAGCCTCTTTGAGAAAGCTGGAAATGTACAAATTTCCTAAACATAATCAGTAACAGAGCTAAAATTGCCATAAAAATGAGGTCTCCAAAATAATATTTATTTGTCATCTTGCTAAATTTCTCAGTAGGTTGGGATTCTAGAGTTTCTGCCTAACATTCACTGAGTACACAAGTACCCTTTGGACCAACATATTAAACTGCATCCAGAACCAACCCAGAACCAGACTAGTAGCCGGTGCAGCTTCTACTGCATGGATATCCCATGATAGTAGCCAGTTTGTCTCTTTAACAAATGGTAATGGAAATAGAAATAGCATTTAGGCTTATTCACCATTTCATAATGTTTTACAGCAGTCTCTGAGCAGTTTACAGAGTCAGCATATTCCCCCCAACAATCTGATCCCCATTTTACTGACCTCAGAAGAATGGAAGGCTGAGTTAACCTTGAGCTGGTCAAGATCGAACTCCTGGCAGTGGACAGTGTCAGCCTGCAATACTGCATTCTAACCACTATGTCATCATGGCTCCTCATTTTGCACAAGATGAGGCTCCTGGATGGTCTTGATGGACCAATTATGTCAAACACAAGCTTGTATATTACTAACTTGTTTCTAGCCTAAATTAACATTTTCTTTTTGATTATATGTCATCAAATCAAATATTATATGCCATCACATCCATATTATTTCTGTAGGATGATATTCAGGTCTTCCAACAGTGTATCCATCTCTACTGTCACTGAGTCCATCCATTTTCTTACTGGTTCTCTATTTCTCTGCTCAGCTACCTCCTTACATGTATCCTATTTAGTTCAATCCTTGGTGATTCATTGCTGATGTACTGATTTTGCTCAGCTCATTCCTTGACTGTGGCATGGAGAATTAACAAGTTATGGAAGAAGAAATTCAGAACATTAGGATGCTATAAATTTAGAAAGGAGCCTATAATATTGTATATAATCTTTTTTACCATAACATTAATTCATAGCTTTGTCTGTCAAATGAACTGACAGGATCAGTATCAGTACTGCATTCTTTTGGCCAATAGAAGTAAAAACAGAGGAATTCCTCCTCTGCCCCCCAAAAGATATAGTGAAAATCATATACAAGTTTTTATAGGAGGATGTAGCATAATTAACATATGTATTTCTCTACCGTGGAAGTTTAAGAGAGAAGAACTGTAAATACAATACTAAAGATGGATATTGGATGGTTACAGCTAGAATGTAATTTTCTCTCTGGTACCAAGTGATGGTAATGCATTAATATATCAAAATGTTGGGGCTTCCGGTGGTGACAGCTGCACCGATGACGGCTTTTCCTTAGCCGTCTGCCCTGGGAATGTGTCAAAGCCTGCGGAGACGGCGATCAACAGCTGTTTCGGGCTTGAAGCCTCTCTCCTCGGAAAAAGGGGAGGAGGTGAACCTGCCTGGATAGTAGTGCTCTTCGACATCTTCATCAACGATTTGGATGACGGGATAGATGGGGAACTCATCAAATTTGCAGATGACACCAAGCTGGCAGGAATAGGCAACATTCCAGAAAACAGGCTTAATATACAGGAGGGTCTGGATAGAGGAAAACTGGGTGCTATCTAACAAAATGAAATTCAATGGTGAAAAAAGTAAGGTTCTACATTTAGGCAAGAAAAATCAAATGTACAGGTATAGTATAGAGGGTACCTTGCTCAATAGTAGTAACTCTGAGAGAGATCTTGGAATCCTAGTGGACAATAACTTAAATATGAGCCAGCAGTGTGCTGCAGCTGCCCAAAATGTCAACACAGTGCTAGGCTGCATTAACAGAGGGATAGAATCAAGATCACGTGAAGTATTAATACCACTTTACAATGCCTTGGTAAGGTCACACTTAGAATACTGCATCCAGTTTTGGTTACAATGATGTAAAAAAGATGTTGAGACTCTAGAAAGAGTACAGAGAAGAACAACAAAGATGATTATGGGACTGGAGGCTAAAACATATAAGGAATGGTTGCTGGAATTGGGTATGCCTAGTTTAATGAAGAGAAGGACGAGGAGAGACATGATAGCAGTGTTCCAATATCTCAGGAGCTGCCACAAAGAAGAGGGAGTCAAGCTATTCTCCAAAGTGCCTGAAGGCAGGATAAGAAGCAACAGATGGAAACTAATCAAGGAGAAAAGCAACCTAGAACTAGGGAGAAACTTCCTGGCAGTTAGAACAATTAACCTGTGGAACAACCTGCCTCCAGAAGTGGTGAATGCTGCAACACTGGAAGTTTTTAAGAAGAGACCAGGCAGCCATTTGTCCAAAATGGTATAGGGTTTCCTGCCTGAGCAGGAGGTTGGAGTAGATGACCTCCAAGATCCCTTCATCATCATCATCATCATCATCATCATCATCATCATCATTATTATTTACATATACATGCATGTATGTACATATACATACATATACATATATTTAATATGATGTATTTATATTATGTATGTATGGTCTGATGTATTTATTAAAATATATTGAGAGACTGAATGAATTTAACATTTAAAACACACTAAAAATCTGGAAAATGTAAATCAATAGCAGAGTAAGCACTTACACATCTGCTTAAGTTCATAATTTAATGGAGCTTATAAAATATGTTCCCAATGGTTATAAAGTTTGGTTATTTGCCTATTGGAACAAGAATTTGCACTAAAATTTGTCAAATTTCAGGTAGTCATTGTAGTTTATATAAGTACAAAGGTTAATAAGGGGAAAAGTCCTAAAAAATAGTCAGATTCTTCACAAGTACAATTAAAATGTGGCATAATAGCTTTTTGAAAAAGTCAATATGTCTTTAAAAGTTTAATATCAGCATATAAGGGAACATAGTCTATAGTGCAAAGCAATAATGTACAATATTAAAAAGCAAAATCAATGTACAGTATTAAAAAGCAGAATTAATTAGATCTATTAACACAGTTAATTAGATGAGCATATAATGAGTTATGGTATTTCTGGAAAGGAATCAATGAGTGGTTTATGAGATAACACATAATTTTTATTAAGTAAATATGTGCCAAGGCAATACTTTTCCAATAAGAATGACTTGAGTAAGCTTTATAAATATCAAGCTTATAGTTACTGATCAAGTAGGTTGAATTCAGGAACCAACAGCTATCCATTGATGATATCAAGCACTTTATTTATTTATTTACATTTATATGCTGCACATTTCACTAACAATTGAGCCTGGGTGGGTTACAATGTCACAAAATAACAATATAAAACAATTAGAATATGTAAAACATGAAAAACATTGAGTATGAAAACTTAAAACATTAAAGTTAATGACAAACTAGATCAGTGGTTTTCAACCTTTCTAATGCCGTGACCCCATAATACAGTTCCCCATGTTGTGGTGACCCCCAACCACTTATGCATCACTGGGTGCCAGGGGCGTGGCCAAAGAAAAGGGAGAAAAAAATGGCGGACAGCCTTGTTTGGTGACCCCCGTGAAATGGTCATTTGACCCCAAATGGGGTCCTGACCCACAGGTTGAGTACCACTGAACTAGATAAAAAAGACCAATATATAAACTATTAAACACCTCCAGCAGGGGTCGTCCTTTCATAGGGGCCCCAAGCCAGTTAACAGAGTGAGATTTTCAGGACTTTTCAGAAGGCCAGGAGACTGGGACAGATCTTACCTTGAAAGGCACTATATTCCAGAGCATGGGAGCCATGGTAGAAAAGGCTCTTCTCCTGGAACCCACCAGCCAAGTGAGGAAACTCTTGTGCAAAATCCAAGAACCCCTTGCCATTCACCTCAGAGAATATATCTTTGGCTGGATGAGTACCCTGGTTCCTATGCCCCTGACACTCTTTTAAATGTCTTATCAACACAGTTTCCAGTAGGAACTGAGAACTAGTTTCACAGGTTCAGAATTTCAAAAAGTTTAAAACTAAGAAATAAGAACTTGAGAGAGAGTGAAGTAAAGAAAGGTAGCAAAGAAAGAAAGAAAAATGATTAGTTGCTTTTGTTTGGACACTGTGTTAGCAGTAAGGAAATCAGTGCTGGCAATCATTAGAAAGAAGGATCTCTTTCTCAAAAACTAGAGGGGCAAGTAAATGAAACGTAAAAGATTTCTGAGAAAAGGAGAAAAAAAGTTAGAACTTTGGCTATACATAGATGTATACACATATACAGAGAAACACAAAGATTGAAAGGGCAACAGCCTGAGGCCTGACTACAAATGTGTAGGGGCAAGATAACCTAATAAGAGGTAAACTAAAAAGATAGAATAAGTAGTAAAGCAAACAAAGCATTCAGGGGAAAAGAACTTTATATTTGTAAGCAAAAAGTAAAGAGGAAAACATATTTTTTCCTTTAATGTTTTGCCCACTTGAGAATGCATTTCCTCCAACTAACAAGGGAGAAAGAAGCAGCCTGGGAGGAGTGCAATGAAAAAATGGTCATAGTTGCTCAGCCAATGGAGATAGAAAGCATCAGTATCTGGAGTTGGGGTTCAAGTGGTTAAATGATAATATATGTATTGCAATGCCATAATGCAATTCTTTACTTTTTCTACGTGCATTCTTTATTGCTTACAAGCATGTAAGGACTGTAACTTATATAATGACAACAGAATAAGGGACATTGTGCTTTTAAAATGTACTGTACCTTTGGGAAGCCTGCATGGTCTGTTGGGTATGAACTGCTAGCTATGAGTATGTTTCCCCTACAAGGAGATTCATCTCACTGAAGAATAGCCTACTATTGAAAGAAGGCTTATAGTTTAAATCATTCTTCAGTCATTCTTTAAATCCATCAAAGAAGGGGTCCCAAAATAGAGTTTAATAGAGGCTATGAATTCTATGAAACAAATTGAATTTCACTGTGCTGGGGAAAGCATGGGGTTACCATACAGGCAAACATCTGCTTATTCTAAATGGCTCAATTTGAATTGATAAAAAAAACTGTAATTGTAGGCCATCTGGAAAGCCAATGATCATGAATAGATGATGGTTGCCAAGTGCCTGAATTGCAATCATTTTTGCATAAGGATGTTATGATGATTGTAAATGCAAAGACCAGTCATAAGTCAGTTTTTTCAGCACCATTGTAACTTTTAATGGTGGCTGAACAAATGGTGTTAAGTTGAGGACTAGCTGTATACGCACCTGCTTTCTGAGTACATCCAACCTATACTCTACAGTCAACTGAGGAGATTCTGCTTAAGCCACTACTAATATATCATAGTCCTAAAATGACTATTCTCACAAAGATCAGGAGAACAAGGAAGAAATGTTTCAAGAATCACATCCTATGCTTCCAAAAACAAAGAACTACTCCAATTATCTCTGCCCTGGATTTAACAGATTCTGAACTTGTGGCAACCAAAACTTCCCAAATTTGATACAGGTCTTTTTATCTGATTCTTGATTCCTTTCCTCTCTATTCTTCTTGACTTCTTTTCTGGTGAGTTTATTTTTGTATGCTGAACCTACCTTTAATTTAGGATCAGAAGATAAGCCTTGCAAATAACACATAAATAAACTGCTGTTCATAGGACCAGGATATTCTGGTGGGTTGACAGAAAGCAATGGTCAGGTGGCAAGCCCTTTTGATGGTAACCCTCCATTTATAAGTCTAAAGTACAGCTGTTCCCACAATGTATCATTTTAAATAACAATCTTCATTGAACTTAATATGGTTCCTTTCAGAATTGCAATTTCAGTAATATTATAGAAAATTATTGTTACAATCATGTTCAATTGACATCGCCCAGCTGTAGCTGGGTGATTAAAAATGAGTTAATAGCAAAATTAATTCACTCTTTAAGTCACTAAACTATACAATGATAGGAGTATTTCACTGCAAAACTAAGACATAATTTCACTTCTCTTCACAGAGAATATTATCCATTCATCTGTATAGGCACTATATCATGACTACAAGTTGATATAATAACCATTTCAGGATCCTGGGAAATACACTGTTATGGTGCTCCTTGCAAAATTACTAGCAATTGTTGTTTGGGAACTTTGAAGATATAGTCTGAGTGTGGAATAAAGCTAGAATCTTGTTGGTGCAGAACTTAACTTTAGAGATTGACTTTCTATTGACTAAAATGGAATCTAATTATAAACAAGTAAATTTTTTGAGAATCTCCTATACTTTCCACTCAGTACTGTAGAATAAATTCAAGATATGCCACAGATATTCCAGATACATTTTGTCAAAGATAGATGGGAGGCATTATTTTTTTCTTTCCATATTTCAAGCTCAAATATCTATCTATCTATCTATCTATCTATCTATCTATCTATCTATCTATCTATCTATCTATCTATCTATCTATCTATCTATTCTAATGCAGGCATGTCAAACTCACGACATCACGTGACGTCGTGCGACGAATCGGAGCTTTTTTGCCATTGCTGGCAATGGGGTGAGCGTGGCTCTGATATGATGAAACCGGCCCATGGGCCAGCGGTTTGACACTCCTGATCTAATGTATAGCGCTTCCCATCACACAAGAAAGTGCAGAATTAACTCTTATAGTTATTATATTTACAATTGCCATCTTAAGGATTATCATAAAAAGATTAAAATGTCATACTGTATCTATGCTAACAATCAGAATTGCAATGCTTTATATAATATCATGGGTAGAAATTCCTTACATAAAGGTTGTTATCCAACCAAGGTATGCTTAAATTAACAAATTAAGCCACAAAAGATACCAAAAGCATTGCTCAGAATGATTAGAATCTGCTACAGACTTTAATAGGCATTACATATAAGCCACGTAATTTGATTAACATACCCTTAAGCAAATAATTTCTAGGCCAGTACGAGGTAGCTTGGATTCATGACTCATACAATGAAGACCTGTAAATGGTTTCTCTGTTCTCATGTATATTCACAAAATGAATTTTGATTGAAGCTGCATAGCCGTGTAAATATAAGCATAAGGCAAAATCCAATCTCTGGTGCATATTATATGGAATATTCTGTTCGTCAAAATATGCATTAACTTAATTTCAGTTTAGGCACCTGCTTATTCATCTTGGCAAATTATAGTTCCTGATAGTGTTTTCTTGATGCTTTATACAATTTAATATCTTAATTTTTTTATTCCTTATATTTGTTGCACACTGCCTGAAGATGCATAAGGTGACAGGTGTTATTGAAGTGTTTTAAATAGCTATATAATGGGGGAAATAAACTAGCAAATTAAATGAGAAATAAATAATGGAGATCTGCATTGAGCCATAGGGAGAAGTTCTGCCATCTTTAAAAAAATCCATCTATACTCTGGAACTGTCTACTCCCACTTCTATATAGTTCTAATTTCACATTTTTTTAAAGAAAAGAAAACTCTTTCAAAATGTATATTTAAATACATTTTTCCAAAATACATATTTAAATCTGCTTCTCAAAAATGCATATTTATAGGATTTGGTTTGCCTATGGAACACCATACTATCTCCATCCCACCCCCATCATTTGCATAGCCCTGATTTTTCTAGTTTGAAAAGCATGAAAGACCTGTTTCTACTGTTAAGCATTGGGTTTCAATATTGATTGAACCTGTTTGCTTATGGCAATTATTGGTTGATGAATTTTGCTCTGTGAGGATTTATTTGCTTGCTTGCTTTTAATGCTTTTTACCTTATTGCATGTTAGCTATACAGAGTTGTATGTTCATGGAAAGGGAGGGAGGGAGGGAGGGAGGAAGGAAGGAAGGAAGGAAGGAAGGAAGGAAGGAAGGAAGGAAGGAAGGAAGGAAGGAAGGAAGGAAGGAAAACTTTCAGAAGAAACTTTTTAATATAAAATGTTATGCCACAGTATACTCTTATTTATGGAAAGCATTTAAACAGACTTAAGAGTCCATATTTTGTGCCATGAGCAGCTTGGAGAATTCAAATGCATTAATTAAAATTAGTTATATAAATAAAAATATAGCTTTTGCCTATCTGAAAAAAAGGGAAGCAACTTGGTAGACTATGAGAAAACAATTCCACAAAGTCCTACATTTCCAGAATTCATCAAATATCATAATTAACGAAGAAAAAAAAGAGGAAGAAGATTTTTTTTAAAAAAAACAGCATTTAAACTGTGTTTAAACAGCTTATGCTTACATGGAATATTGAAGAACTCTGCAGACTATGGCCTGTTAAATAGAGAAATAGGACTCCCTTCTCCCTTAAGCTCTTCTAAAGTGTTTTGGCATGAAAGAAATGAAATTTGTCTCCTTTATAAGCAAACACATTGTTTGATAAGTGGATAAACAGCATGCAACTTTAGCAGACTCAACAATCACGTTTGAATTTGAAGTATATACTGGGGGCAGATGCCATTTTCTAAGAGGAGGTCAATGGAAAACAAATAATGGACAGATACAACCCAAAACCTACATTTGATTTAATTTAAATATATGTTTAATGAAAAGTAAATCAAAGTGAAATGCAGCATGCCTTTACAGGGACCATAGTTGCTGAGATTGACCTTCTATGCAAAGCCAGGGGAAAGGTCCTTCTTTGCCATGCTGTGGAATGCCTTGCTTCCTGAAATACCTTAATTGGAGACATTTAATACCTGGCTGTTCCACTAAATATTCAGATTCCAACAGGTAGCCTGTTAGATTGCATTTTATGTTGCATGTGCTAAGACTTTTTCTGCAAACATTTTTAATAAAAATATTATAAACCTCCTTGAGTCCTATGAAAGTGGATGGCATATAAAATCTTGCAATAAACAAATATGTATATTTTCTAATTGTTATTCATTTTTATTTTAATTACATTAAACATTACAATATGGCAGCAATATCTAAAGATGCTACCCCCTAATATTCTCTAACTTTCTACTGGGCAAAGCACAATCAACTATGTAAGTGTTTACATGGCCTAGTTAAATCAAGATCAAGTATTAAATCAATACTTTCCTATTTTAACAGTGTATTCTCATATCATGGCATATAAAGAAATATAGTAATAATGATTACTGTAGACCAGACTTGGCAAGCTTGCGACATCACATGACGTCACGAGACGTATCGGGACTGTTTTGCCATTGCTAGCAATGGGGTGGGCGCAGCTTCCGGATGATGCATCTGCCCCGTGGGCCGGCAGTTTGACACCCCTGCTGTAGATATAAGGCATAAAATATAGTTAAATTTTTAATTCACACATACATAAACAGTTTTCAAAATTTTTTTTTTCACATAGTGGGAACCATTTTAATTTCTTAAAATTCTCTGGTCAGGTTATGGTGAGAAAGCAGAACTTATATTTGTATGTGTTTTCTCTTGGAAAGGAAAAGGACACCTAGCTGGCCACCATTATATCACTAGAGTTTTCTAGGCCAAATCGACCAAATTTCAGGGTACTAAAAAAACTAATAGAGATGAATATAGAATGAGTCTCAGTAGTCCCCAAAATCTGGAGATCACAGATGATAAATGGATTCAAATCTTCTAGATCATGCTTCCACAGAAATTGCCTGATCTTCCTGGAAATTTACATATTAGGAGCAGCATATAAGCAGAGCTGATATCCCTGTAGAGTTTACAATTTAGTAATATATTTAAAAAAACAGTTTTGAACTTCTTTTTCATCACATGAACAGATATGCTGGTTTAATGATGTTTTGGAATATCTACCTTGCAGATGGCAAGAACTTATGATTGGCTTTAAAAAGTATTATTCTCTGTATATACTGGAATGTCACGTTAAATCCAATGTTTGTTTCTTTTTAACTGTATTATAAATAAAATTTGTAAAAAAAGTACTATTCTCAGCTTGGGAAAAATTAATTGTATAGATATTTTGCTGGTGCCCAAGTGCTCTTATTTATTCAATTTTTTGCCATGTTGGTGAATCTTATTAACTTCAATATGAAATTCCATATTTCTTATTCTTTCATTAAGCAGTTCTTTGCCTTGGTCATACCCTAAATAAATTAGGAATGGTACAGAAAGCCCATAAGCCAACTGATTACTCTAGTCCGTTTCCAGAAAGAAGGAAACTGTCTATTAAAAATAAAGGGCTCAGTCCAACTGGGAAGAATTAGATTTACAGCCAGATGTTTATCATCATCCTCCATTTCTGTCTCAAACATCAGCTGGGTGTTTGCTGTTCCAATGGGCACAGCAAATATTGATCTCAAAGGTTGTGTCAATAAGTGGCTCAGCAGGTAACCAATAAGATTTTCTTAAGATTTCCAGTTTTTCCTAGCTTTCCTAGGAAAGCAAAAGCACTTATAAGGACAGCTTCAGCTGATCTGACAGACCTCTTTAATGAGATTGACTGATTGTCATACTCTTGCTTTTTCAAGGCCAGATGTGGGAAACAGGCAAGCTTGATGGCATCTGGTAAAGTTTTGAAATAAGTATGGAATCTAGGCCAGACATAACCAAATAGGGAACTAATTTTTATTTTGTGAAAGACTCTGGTGGGAAATATTTGGAATGATGCTAAATATGACCTCATCTTGAATAGCTTCAGTAGGTTAGTAGGCTGATTAAAAGATAACAGAATCCATTTTCAGTTTGAAGCACTTAGAAGCATTCAACAGCACATAAATCTATATGTCTATCTTAGTAAAGAAGTTGTCCTAGCAAAGTTACAAGTGGTCCTCTGGAATCCTAGCACCCAATACTGTTCTGGAAGATACAGAGAGCAATCTGTTGTGTTGAAGTGAATGATTTAACTTGCAGGAAAATATTTTTCAGTACAGGCTGTAGTATGTATGAATTCCCCCCCACACATACACAAATGCACACAGAGTAAGAATTTATTAATACAGACATTTGACTGTTGCACATTTTGTCAGTTTGATAAAGGCTATCAAATTAAAATTAAAGCACATGTCTGCAATATGTAGCTTAGCAGAGTTTCTGCATAAACCTTTATAGAAGAGTAGGACTAGCTTTGAATGAAAGCCTCAAAGTCTTTTTCTTTCAGCAATCCCAGATTATATTGATACCTAATAGTTGATAAAATAAGGAAATAACAATTTACACTGTAAGGAGGCATTGCTTTCCCATAAACTGTGTTGAATTTTCTCCTGGGGGCCTTTCCATATTCTGATTTTGCATCTTATTTTTATTTCCCTTGAGGTTAGCAGGTGAACCAGCAAGTTGTATTGGAGATACACAGTGAGACACTGGGTGAGAATCCAGATTTTCATTTACCTCAGGGTGTCAAACTGCTGGCCTGCCGGCCAATTGCATCATGCAGAGGCAGCGCCCACCATAGCTCCAGCAATGCAAAAAAAGTCGCAAAACTTTGTGACATGTCATGTGATGTGGCGAGTTTGACACCCATAATCTAGCTTTTGCCTGGCAGATAGTGAAAATGAAAGATCTAGCAGCTGTTATTTTTCCAATTCTGTTTGAAGGTCCAGTTCAGGTGATTCAGGGCTGCAGAAATTTGTTTTACTGACAGATTTTTTCATATAAAATGTTTTTCTACCTTTGGTTATTTAGCAGATTTTGATGAAAAAAAGAAACACAGTCTGATACCATCACTTGCTCCCTTTTCCCCAATTAATTCAAATCCAGTAAGAATCCTTTGCTTACACATTTTGCCTCCAGGTTAGCATGATTAAATTTAAAAATATCTAATAAGTCTAATAAAAATCTATTGCATCTCCTGTAATCCAGTTGTTGTTGTTGTTGTTGTTGTTGTTAACTGCAAAGTCGTGTCCGACCCATCGCGACCCCATGGACAATGTTCCTCCAGGTCTTCCTGTCCTCTACCATTTTCTGGAGTCCATTTAAGTTCACACCTACTGCTTCAGTGACTCCATCCAGCCATCTCATTCTCTGTCGTCCCCTTCTTCTATTGCCCTCAATCTTTCCCAGCATTAGGCCCTTCTCCAGTGAGTCCTTCCTTCTCATTAGGTGGCCAAAGTATTTGAGTTTCAACTTCAGGATCTGGCCTTCTAAAGAGCAGTCGGGGTTGATCTCTTCAAGGACTGACCGGTTTGAATGCCTTGCAGTCCAAGGGACTCGCAGGAGTCTTCTCCAGCACCATAGTTCAAAGGCCTCAATTCTTTGGCTCAGCCTTTCTTATGGTCCAACTTTCACAACCATACATTGCAACTGGGAAAACCATGGCCTGGACTATACGCACTTTTGTTGGCAGGCTGATGTCTCTGCTTTTTAGTATGCTATCTAGATTTGCCATAGCTTTCCTCCCCAGGAGCAAGCGTCTTTTAATTTCTTGGCTGCAGTCCCCACCTGAGGTGATCTTGGAGCCCAGAAAAATAAAATCTGTCACTACCTGCATTTCTTCCCCATCTATTTGCCAGGAATTGAGAGGGCCGGATGCCATGATTTTGGTTTTCTTAACATTGAGTTTCAAGCCAACTTTTGCACTCTCCTTCTTCACCCGCATCAACAGGCTCTTTAGTTCCTCTTCACTTTCTGCCATTAGAGTGGTATCATCTGCATATCTTAGGTTGTTGATATTTCTCCCGGCAATCTTAATTCCAACTTTTGTTTCATCTAGCCCTGCCTTTCTCATGATGTGCTCTGCATATAAGTTAAATAGGCAGGGCGACAGTATACAGCCTTGCCGGACTCCTTTTCCAATTTTGAACCAATCAGTGGTTCCGTGTCCAGTTCTCACTGTTGTTTCTTGACCCGCATATAGGTTTCTCAAGAGACAAATAAGATGGTCTGGTACTCCCATCTCTTTAAGAACTTGCCACAATTTGTTGTGATCCACACAATCAAAGGCTTTAGCATAGTCAATGAAGCAGAAAGTAGATGTTTTTCTGGAACTCCCTAGCTTTCTCCATGATCCAGCGTATGTTGGCAATTTGATCTCTAGTTCCTCTGCCTCTTCGAAATCCTGCCTGTACTTCTGGTAGTTCTCGATCCACATACTGCTGGAGTCTAGCTTGTAGGATTTTAAGCATAACTTTACTAGCATGTGAAATGAGTGCAATGGTGCGATAGTTTGAACATTCTTTGGCATTGCCTTTCTTTGGAATTGGAATGTAAACTGACCTTTTCCAATCCTGTGGCCACTGTTGAGTTTTCCAAATTTGCTGGCAAATTGAGTGTAGCACTTTTACTGCATCGTCTTTTAAGATTTTGAATAGCTCAGCTGGAATACTGTCACCTCCACTAGCTTTGTTGTTGCTCAGATTTTCTAAGGCCCATTTCACTTCACATTCTAGGATGTCTGGTTCAAGGTCAATGACCATCTCATTGTGGTTATCTGGGACATTAAGCTCATTCTTGTATAGTTCTTCTGTGTAGTTTTGCCATCTCTTCTTAATCTCTTCTGCCTCTGTTAGGTCCCTGCCATTTTGGTCCTTTATCATGCCCATCTTTGCATGAAACGTTCCCTTCATATCTCCAATTTTCTTGAGGAGATCTCTGGTCCTCCCTATTCTGTTGTTTTCTTCTATTTCTTTGCACTGTTCATTTAAGAAGGCATTCTTATCTCTTCTAGCTACTCTCTGGAATTCTGCATTCAATTGGGTGTATCTTTCTCTTTCTCCCTTGCCTTTCGCTTCCCTTCTTTCCTCAGCTATTTGCAAAGCTTCCTCAGACAGCCATTTTGCTTTCTTGCATTTCTTTTTCTTTGGGATGGTTTTAGTTGCTACCTCTTGTACAATGTTGCGAACTTCCATCCATAGTTCTTCAGGCACTCTGTCTATCAGATCTAATTCCTTAAATCTATTTGTCACCTCTACTGTATATTTATTAGGAATATGATTTAGTTCATACCTGAGTGGCCTAGTGCTTTCCCCTACTTTTTTCAATTTAAGCCTAAATTTTGCAATGAGAAGCTCATGGTCTTGTTTTTACTGACTGTATAGAGCTTCTCCATCTTTGGCTGCAGAGCACATAGTCAATCTGATTTCTATGTTGACCGTCTGGTGATGTCCATGTGTAGAGCCGTCTCTTGGGTTGTTGGAAAAGAGTGTTTGTTATGACCATCGTATTCTCTTGACAAAATTCTATTAGCCTGTGCCCTGCTTCATTTTGTACTCCAAGGCCAAACTTGCCTGTTATTCCGGTTATCTTTTGGCTTCCTACCTTAGCATTCCAATCCCCCATGATGATAAGGACATCATTTTTTGGTGTTAATTCTATAAGATGCTGTAGGGCTTCATAGAACCGGTCAATTTCATCCTCTTCAGCACCAGTGGTTGGGGCATAGATTTGGATTATTGTGATATTGAATGGTTTGCCTTGGATTCGAATTGAGATCATTCTGTCATTTTGGGGATTGTATCCCAGTATTGCTTTTCCTATTCTTTTATTGACTATGAAGGCTACTCCATTTCTTCTGATGGATTCTTGCCCACAGTAGTATACCTGATGGTCATCTGAGTTAAATTCACCCATTCCTGTCCATTTTAGTTCACTGATTCCTAAGATGTCGATGTTCAGTCTTGTCATCTCTTTTTTGACTACGTCTAGCTTGCCTTGATTCATGGATCTTACATTCCAGGTTCCTATGGAGAAAAAATCTTTACAGCATCAGACTTTCCTTTCACCACCAGATATATCCACAGCTGAGCATCCTTTCGGCTTTGGCCCAGTCGCTTCATTCTTTCTGGTGCTAGTACTAGCCCTCTGCTCTTCCCCAGTAGCATATTGGACACCTTCCGACCTGAGGGGCTCATCTTCCAGCATCATATCTTTTTGCCTGTTAGTACTGTCCATGGGGTTTTCATGGCAAAGATACTGGAGTGGTTTGCCATTTCCTTCTCCAGTATATTTATTTTGTAATCCAGTATATTTATTTTAACTAAAATTAACTAAAAACAAGCAAAAGTAACTAAAATATACTATTTTAGAGCAACATGAAATTGAAAGGCATGTCATCAACTAAAGTTTTTAGTTGATGAAAATCCTGCCACAGGAAGCAATGAATTTGCCTTTACCAAGGGTTTTCAATCAAAGATTGGATATCATCTGTCAGAGATGCTATAATGAAGTCTGCACTAAGCAGGAAGTTGAAGTAGATGATCTCTATAGTCACTTTCAACTCTAACTGAAATTCTTTTTATCACATTCTAACAGCTGCAGATGCCAATACTCTGTTATTGTTTATTTTCTTAACTTTATATTTTGGCAAGATTTTCTGTACTATCAACAAAAAGCTTATATGTCTCCTCTGAGACAAGTCTGACTCCAGGTAATTTCATAAATAGGGATGTGCAGTTTTCTTGACAGCAATACCAAAGTGGTTTGCCATTGCCTTTTTCTGCATTTTTTACTTTAAGTCCTTCTTTTCTCTGCAGTCCTCCTAAAGCAATCTTCACCATAAGTGAAAACAAGTAAGTTGGTACTATCATAATATGCCTTCTCTGTAGCTGCCTCATGCTGTGTAATTTCTTACCAATGAAGAGGCAGTATGTGCGATGATTAAGGCATTGACTTGACATTTGGGAGAGTCAGCTGCTAGTTTATTCTCAACTGGAGAAGATGCCTGGGTGATTGTGGGTCAGTTTTTCTCAGGCCAACCTACCTCAAAGGATTGTTTTATGGTTAAAATGGGGTGGGGGAGGTAGCACTAAACATATTGCCTTGATGTCTGAATGAAAAGTCAGGACTGAAGTAAAACATACCTATTTTTGAACCTTTTCTCCTTAAACTATGTTACAGTTTTTATTTCATAGCCTACTAATATACAAACCCAGAATTTTTTTCCATGCTGACCCACTGCAAAGTAACTTAATTTTGCCCTGATAAAGAGATTTGGGCATAGTCAGTGACATGATTCTCTTTAATCAAATGAAGTAGGGATAGAGTTTACCTCAATAAAGCAATTTGTTGCTTGACAAACCTTCTTTCCTCAAGGAAGACTAAAGTTTCCCAAATAGAAGTATTTTAGCATGTGGCAAGATGTAGCCAGTGCAGAATCTGCCCACTTTGGAAAGCCTTCAATTCATGCCAAGGCTGTAGGCAAGATCTGTGGAGGAGGATTTTAAAAAAGCATAAAAAGGCATATCAGCAGCTGTGGCCATGGGAACAAAGCCTCACCCCATTTTTATAGGTGTTGATTACAGGACTTCTGGAAGGATAGCCCCAAATATCCCTGTTCCAGGTTTGATAGTTTTACTTCAGGAAGCACCACTAGAAAAGCCTCTTCTCCATTTTCTTCTTCAGTGGGGCTTCACTCTCAAAACTGAGGCCACAAGAGCTTAATGGAGCAGCTGCAAAAGGCACTTTTGCCAAAGTGAAGCACCCTTTTGAAGATTTATCCAACCCAAAATAAGTGTTCAAGAGTGATGTATCCTTCTTCACCTCTTTGACAGAAATAAATTTCTTCTTTTACTGATTCTTCTTTTTACAGAATTAGTCAGTAATCACTGGAGAAAAAGAAAGGTATCAATTAATACATTATAACATTTGTACAAATAAAAAAAATGAACCAAGTGGCCAGCTTTGACTATCTTCTTTCCCTTGTCTGAAATATTTATATCTGTTTACCAAAAAAAAGCCTCTTCCATCTTTCACTGTTGAAAATATTTGGCATGTTGTCTGTGTAATTCATGGCTTTAGTTTTATCAGGACAACTAGTTGTCATTCTTGTTGTCTTTCAAACAAAAGAGTGATATAGCTAGATCTGCAGCACAAAGACCAAACTGAAAAGCCAGATGTGCAGGGCTCTGCCCGAATTATGTCTGTTGATCCAGAAACCTGCATTTTGCCTGCAAGTCTGAGATGCTGACACTGCTACCATGGATACTGTTAGCTTTGGTCCTCCAGTTGGAAAAGATCAGGCTGATAGCAGAAGGGGAGGTCATGTTCATAGCACTGTGATTTATTATTTACGGTGTAGGAAAGTGAAGACCAATTAAGTAGTTTTGTCTTTCTGAAACAGCATCTGTTTAATTTATTATTTCTTTCTTGTTGCTAAAACAGTAAGGTTGGTAAACAGGGGTCAGTTGCTGTGGTTACTTGATGTAACTCTTCTTTTTGCTCCTGTTGACTCATTATGATTCATACAAATGTATTTATATTTCACATTGAACAGAAAATGAGTACTCCCTTTCAAAGGGACAGGGTTTCTAAATTTCTTTTATGCAGTTGAACATGTCTGCCTCTACCACATAACAGAAGTGGGTTGTTTTTCTCCTTTTAAAGTAAATTAAAGCATCTGTTATGTCTCATTCTTCAAATGATGGGTCATCTGAATCCTGTAGAAAAGTGGGGGAATGAGAGGGTAGCATGGAAGGAAAACAAGATCTCTGCATTCTCTCTCCACCCCTCCCAGTCAGCTGCAGCATTAAATATTAGAAGAGGTGGAAATGAATTGATGGCAGAATAAAGAATAAAATCAGAGTCCTAAACATAAACAGTAAAAGTAAGATATTTTGCTGTTTGGAAGAGACCTGCTTCAACTGACATTTCAAAAAAAAAAAAAAAAAAAAAATCAGGATGCCCCATTTATATAATAATCCTTCTTTCATCTTCATGACAATAAAGGTCACTTTATTTTTCTGCATACCTAGGATAGAACTGATTACAGAGAATGAGGAAGGAGGAGAAAGAAGAGGGAAGGGAAAATTATTTTAAAAAAAAAGATTATAGGAGGCATTTTATACTTATGCAGCAAGATTAATGAAATTGACTACTCACCTTTTTCTTCTCTGCAAATTTCATCTTATTCACTGAAAAACAACAACATAATCATTAGGGGATTTATTTATTTATTTTATTCTTCTCAGAGTGTGGATGGATTTCTGAATCACAGACCTTAAGTTTGATCAAGTTTCTTGCTAAATAACCCAGATATATTTTTTTCCCCAGATTTCCAGTTACAATGCTTCCCAAGAAGTTCAAGTGATCCCTCATGCAGAGTTGGCATTTCTTTTTTCAAGTAATTTTAGTGAAATAACTTACAGTAGTCATCATGATTCATAAAATAAGATTCCACTAATCTCTGCAATAGATAAGACAACCTCAACAGTCAAGTTCAAATTATGGTACCTATGTAGTTACGTACAGCCATATATATATATTCTGAGGTTTTCGCGGGTGTTTGTATATATTTGGCATTAGGGCAAAGGTGGCTTGGCACCACTTCTTCCAGGACATTTTTGTAACCTACAATCCTGGTAATAAGGTCTACCTCTCCTTAGTTCATGAGTCCAAGGACATCCAGCTTCTACCACCTGCATAAATATATTTCATCAAACTGAGCAGGATGTTCATAGAATAGGTGATATCCTGACTTTATTATTCATCAATCAAAATAAATTAAGAAAGTGTAGTTCAGTTCTACAATTTGATCAGCTCCAAGAAAAGTTGATGATTGTTGTGAACTGATCACACTCCTCAGGAAGAAATTGTTTCATGTGAACAGGGTACATTGTAGCCATTTTTGCATATTTTAATACTGAACTGTGGTTGGGAATCTTGAACTCTCTTCGTTATATGCAAGGATTCAATTACATACATCATCCAACAGAAGCATAGTACAGGCAGTTCTTGACTTACAACCACAGTTGAGCCCCAAATTTATGTTGTTAAATAAGACAGTTGTTAAATGAATTTCGTCCCACTTTATGACCTTTCTTACTACAGTTGTTAAGTGAATCATTGCAGTTGTTAAGTTAGTAACATGCTTGTTAACTAAATCTGGCTTCCCTATTGACTGTGCTTGCTAGAAGATCAGAAAAGCTGATCACATGACCAGGACACTGCAACAGTCATAAATATGAGTCAGTTACCAAGCGTCTGAACTTTGATCACATGACCATGAGGATACAGAAACGGACTTAAACAATGGTGGGATTCAAATATGTGAACAACTGGTTCTTTGTGTGGATGCCACTTCTGAAAGTCCATTCTGGGCCTGGGCAACAAAAAATTAGCTACTGGTTTTGCCAAAGCAGTGCGAACTGGCTGAATCCCACCACTAGTCTTAAGTGTGAAAAACTGTCATAATTCACTTTTTCCAGTGCCGTTGTAACTTTGAATGGTCATTAAATCAACTATGGTAACTCGAGGACTATCTGGTAGTCACACATCTCTATTCAGTGCTAACATCTGATAAATATTCTATTTCTTCTAATGTACAATTTCTATCACGCTTATCACATTCCAGAACCAATCTCCAATTTCATGTTTGATACAACATTCCATAATTCAAAGCTATTCAGTTTATCATACGCTTTCTCTAAACCAGGCCTGTACAACACACAGCTTGTGGGGTGCATGTAGCCAATCCATCTGCCTTGCAAGGCCCATCATTTTTTTTTAAAAAAAAAATCAATAAATTAACAACTGCTGCCTCTACACCAGAAAATGCACTGCTGGGCACCTCCAATGCCTCCAGACCTTTACATCACTGTCACTGTGAGCTCCATTGCTACTGCTGCTGTGCTAATTGCCAAACAGTTGATTGGTGCACCAGATATTCTTTTACAGCACACAGATTAGAGTTTCTGATGTGTCCATTTACTGAATTCAAGAAACCTTTCCTGATTTCATGCATGCTGAAAATGAGGCAGATAAACCAAAAGCAGATAGACAGAAGGGATGTAATACCAGTGAAGGAAACATACAGCAACAGGGAACTAGAACAGCCTGAGCATGTTTAGAGCAAAATTGGCCTTTGTGAATACTTGGGACATACTGGTCAAAATGTGCCAAACAAACTGTTGAATTGTGATCTTACGTTTAGTAGGCAATGCTGTATGTTTAGGGGTAATGATGTAATGTAGCTTTTCTTTATTGTAATGGCAAGCATTAAGTGAAAGCCTCTTTTTTTTTCCAGCCTGTGAAAAAGTCTCTGATTCTTAAACTTTGAAATGAGGATTTTCTCCCCCTTTTTATTAGAAATTTTGAATGTACTATAGTGATACATGAATACTATCACTAACAAGGATATGGATTTGAATGATTAGCCACTAAAAAGAATCAAAGTTACTAGAACAACGTTATTAGATACTTACTTTTCTATGCAGTCTTTTTCTTTTTTTGAACTTAGAGATTAATTACTATTATTTAAGAGAGGAGCATTGACATATTTAGGAGCTGCATTCATGGTTTATAATCTAAACTATTTGCCTTCAAAGCTGGTTTAGGTAAGACTACATACGATTCAGTCCCATCACTTAAGTTCTTTTACAAACATAATCCCTACAGAACAGACGTGTCAAACTTGTGATGTCACGTGATGTTGCTCAACATATCCCCATTGCCAGCAATGGGGTGGGCGCAGTTTCCTTGTGACGCATCTGGTCTGTGGGCTGGCAGTTTGACACTCCTACTGTAGAGAATCAAGTGTCCAGAGAAGTTTCTGATGTGTCCATTTACTGGATTCAAGCAACCTTTCCTGTTTTCCTGCATGCTGCAAACAAGGCAGATAAACCAAAAGCAGCTAGACAGAAGTGATGCAATACCAGTGAAGGAAACATACAGCAGAAGAGATTTTCTTTGAGTTCAGTTCCTGATTGTTAGGTAGATAAGAAAGACTATTGCTAATCTTGATAGAACTATCCAGAAAGAATGAATACCTGTCAGTAGATGTATTCTTCAGAGTTCATTCAGCAAGTTGATCATTGTTGCCAAGGGGCAACAATGTGCAATATGAAATTTAAAATATGTGAAGTGACTCTGGCTGTCTTAAAAGATACTCTCAATATTGTTCCTTTTGCTTTAGCATTCATATCAGACATTAAACAAAATAAACATGCGCTTAGGGCACCAAGGAAAGGCAGCACCACAGAGGTTTTTTTTACTTTTTCCCTAGCTATCATGTCCTTAACTTTTTCATTGTCATATTTAACTTTAGTTTTTAGTGCATTAGGTCTTAATGTCTTATCAGTCAAGCAATTGAAGGTCCAAGGGAACCATTATTGTGAATCGGTTGGACTTAAACTGCCCTGGTTCAAGTTCCCTGAAATTTCTAGATTGGGGCAAAGGGGACTAGGACTATAATGTGTATGTGATGACACAAGGAAAAGGCCATGAATTATGTACTTGTGTTCAGTGTTGAGAAGCAAGCATACAAAGCTGGGATTTTAATATTATTTCAGCATTGTAGTAAGAAGTAGAAACCTACAGTATGTTCATGTTCATAATTGAAAAAATGTGTCCATTCTCCTAAATTTCAAATGTTTGATAATGGAATCTAGAGATAGCAAATTATCTCCAATAAGGGCATATATGCACAAATATTTCAAAGGCACTTTTCCTCCAAATATAAGTGACAATAAAAAATAAGAATAAACATATCAAATACATTTTATTATATTTTTAAAATATCAGAACAGTTATTTAAACAAACATTTTTAAAAAGGATACTTAAAATTAAACATGGATTATTTACAAGAAAGCATCTATGTTATGAGAGAGAGTATTAAATCTAATCATCTTTGGACTATAACCAACTGCCAGTCACATTTCAACCATGGAGTCTTCCTTACTGGTAATATGTATTACTTAATCAGAATTAAATTCATTTCAACATAAATTAGAATCATATTCTTAAAATTAAAAATACTGCATGTAGATCATTACACTGTTTTTGACTTTAATTATTAATGAGCTGAACTGAAATTCTTTTATGATTTCATACTACCCTTAACTCTGAGATTGTATCTACTTTCCACTGGGTATGGATTCCTTTCCCAGAAGGAACCTCAAGAAGAAAATTGCAGTTTACTATATATATCAGTGGAACAACCTGCCTCCAGAAGCTGTGAATGCTCCAACACTGGAAGTTTTTAAGAAGAGACTGGACAGCCATTTATCTGAAATGGTATAGGGTTTCCTGCCTGAGCAGGGGGTTGGACTAGATGATCACCAAGGTCCCTTCCAACTTTTACTACTACTACTACTACTACTACTACATACTGATACCTAAAACTAGTGTGGGACAGGAACTACTGAAGTATATTATACAGAGAGTATTATTTATTTTACTTCTTTTATCCTCATTTTGATGTGCCTATGATGAGACAAATGGTCTTCCATAGCAAACAATTTAAAAATCAAATACTCTATCCTTTTTCATTTGATATATTGTCATCATAATTGCACATTTGAGACAAATTCTGCCAATGACCCATTTCATAATATTATACAAATTATATTAATTAATAAATAATATTAGATATTAATATTTTAATTTGATCTCCTTACTGATTTTTTTAAAAATAAATCATGCTATCTAAAGATTTACTAAGGTCAGAATTCATTTCTAAATTAATTAACAAAAATAAGAACTGAACTGATTGAAAGTAATGTAATGCCTCAGCATACATTAATCAGCAATTATTTTTGGTATAATTTCAGCTGGTATTAAAGACTAACTGCAAATTAAATCTGTATTTTGCCTAAATTGTCTATCAATTAGCCTTTGTTTCTCCTAGAACTGGAACTCCATTTTCAAGAAAACATCTAGTGGCTTAATCAAGGAGTCTTCTTTCCATTTTGGATGAAATCTGGAATTTATTCATGTCAGCGGAATATAAAATTATTACTGCTTTAAATAGATGTAATATAAAAAATACCTGATTTAAAAAACTTTCTATTTTGAAGTGTTATGTCTTAAGATACTTCCTCTATCAATTTGTTCACTATTGGATGCATTGAAAAATGCACTGAAAAATTTCTTCCACTCTTAGAATAGAGGAGAGATTACTTAGTGTCTCCTCTTTCCATCTTTATTCTGCTACCACCATGTATATTAAGGGATTCTTTTTTTCTTTTTATGACCCTTTAATCCTTTTATTCGGGGTGGAGTTGGGGCAACTGAATGGAGCTGAGCTTTTACTGGCCAGATGCCCTTGCTGACACCTGCATGGAGTTTGCAACAGATATTGTCTCTTTGTGCTCTGATAAAAAACCTCTGCCACTGCCTAGGATTGAACTCTCAATTTTCCAAATGGGAGGAAAACATCTCTAGCTCTAGGCTACTGTGGTACTCATGTACATTGAGGGATTAAAGAAGGAAAAGCCAGTGGTCATTCCATTTGAGACATCTATGCTAATTATCCATCAAATGTTTCTATACAATGTAGAAAAAATATGTAAACAATGTAAATTCTTGCCTGGGTTACATCTCGCTCTTTCTTCTTTCTTCTGCTTAACAGCTGCATAGCTGGATTTTCTCTAACGAAGGAATGGACACATGTTCACTAAGGCACAGTATATAATATAGAAGAAGGATATACTAATGCAGTTGCAACTTTTCTTGTTTCACTGGGGTTCATTAATGTTTTGTGATGGTTTAATTAACATTCATTAACGGTGTGTGTGTGTGTGTGTGTGTGTGTGTGTGTGCATGTGTAAATATGTATAGTTGGTCATAAGGAAAGTGAAGTTTGTATGCTAAAAACTCAAAATACATGCATATGCCAGTTCTGAAATTAAATACAAAAGTTTTCAGATGTTATAGGGAGTGAAAAGTAGAACGTATTAATCCCCTGAAATAAAAAAAACAAAATAGGACAGAGAACATCTGCTTATTTAAAAATTAAGAACAGCTAATTTTATTTGGCAATGTTTCTGCAGAAATGAAGTATAACATAAAGAGGACCAGAGGGCAGAATGACAAGTACAATGTGAATTATATCACTATGTTATGATTAACAGTGTTCAAAATCAGGTCCTTCTCTGCAAAGCACCATGAGCTATTCCTTGACATAGAAAATTCCAGCATATGAAGAGTTATCATGCTTATTTTATGCACTGCATAATGGAAATGCTCCAAATAAGTGCTTAGGGAAAAGTGATTTGCAATAGAGATGGGCCTGAGTGAAGTTTATAACATGAATAAATAAACTTTGTAAACATTGTTTTACCAAAAATATCCCCTTGTTTTATTTCTATAGTAGAAAGAAGCTTTAATTCCGAGCACTATACTCATTAATTGTTAAGAAAGACTTCATAATTGAAAATAATTCACATCCCCTATTTTTCCTAAGACAATCATGTTTCTGCAAAATAGTCTCCACACTGCAGTTGCCTCCTGTAGGATGAATTCAAAACAGGCTTCAGTATTTGAAGATTTTTTCATCTTGAGCAATCCTGATCCCTGTTGAGATCATTGTGAAATGCCATTATAGAGTTGCTTCTGTGAAGTTCTTTGCTTCTTGAAATGGGTTTCTCTAAGTCAGCGGTTCTCAACCTATGGGTCGTGACCCCATTTGGGGTTGATCGACCATTTCACAGGGGTTGCCAAGCAAGGCTGTCCGCCATTTTTTCCCCTTTTCCGGCGGGTGCCTTACCTCCCTCGGGCTGGGCCAGCTGGTGGCCCAGCCAGTGGTCAGCCTGCTCCATCTCTGCCGCTTGCCAGCTACACCTCGACTGGCGCAGGGGGAGGCACCACGCATGTGCGGCACTCCTGAGCAGGGAAAGTCCTCGACTTATGACCAGTTTAGTCCTCGACTTACGACCAGTTGGGGGGGTCACGGCATTAAAAAGGTTGAGAACCACTGCTCTAAGTTAATTCTCATTCATGTATGGTGATTTCCTCCCTGGTCCTATTTTCATATCTTTCAGGCACTGTGCATTTTACTCCTTGTAATTTTTAAGATGAAGGTGAACGTTCGTTGTCCGAGCTTGTGGGTTGGTTTCCAAACATTTCATTACCAAGGTAGCTAACATCTTCAGCAGAGTTTAGGAGATATCTGACTCAGAACGAATCTTCTGACTAATCCTACACTTGAGATACAGGTATTCACCATTATTGCAAAGTTTTTAAGATCTTTGCACTGGTTCCTTGGGATGCTATGCTTTAAGTCCTTGTTTTTCATTTAATGCTGTCTTGAAATATGCCTTGCAAAACAGGCTCCTCTTTTTTACCTTACTCTCAGGATACTTGCAAATGTATTTTTAAATTTCTCTTAAGGTATTTTTGAAGCTTATTTTCTTGTTGGAGAGGACAGAAGCTGCCATCATTAGTGTTGTTCTTTCCTGTTACTAATCTTTATATCTATCCAGAGCTTTATTGGTTGCTCATACCTCCCGATCTTGGAGCAATCACCCCAAATGGGGAAAGTGCCTTTATCATAGCTTCTATTGGGATATAATTGAAGTATGGAAAGTCAGAAAAGTTGTTGAAGAGATGAATGTACAGTGAAATTAGGACAATCTGTCTAATTTTAGAAACACTGCATCTCATCCATGAGGATTTCATCAAAATTATGTTGGAGTTTCCTTCAAAACACCTTTTAAAAGCACATTTATTCCATCCAATGGAATGAGAAATTGTAGAGATAAAATGAAGAATATAATTCAGAACCTATTTTATTGTTTATATTGGCCATTGATTGCAAGGTGCACACTGTGTCTGTTTGTGTGCCTGTGTGTGTATGTGTGTGTCTCTCTCTGTGTGTGTATGTATGTGTGTGTGTGTGTGTGTGTGTGTGTGTGTGTGTGAGAGAGAGAGAGAGAGAGAGAGAGAGAGAGAGAGAGAGAGAGAGAGAGAGAGAGAGAGAGAGAGAACATTGTGAACCATGTGCATCATTAAGTAGAACAGAAATGAATGGAAGACATTGTGGGGGGGAAGGACAAAGACAAATGTTAACTTTTCAAAAGCCTTTTCACTTTTAGATTTAAATAATCCCGAATGAGACGGAGGATTTCTTCTGCCCTTCAGAAATGTTTTAAATTGCAGAATATTTCCACCTTGCTTTATTTCTTTCCAGCAACCAGTCGCATACATTCTATGACTTGTACAAATACAGTGGAGGATAATGCTTTCCTACTGAGATTGAAAAGAAATCCTCATGTTTGTTCTAGAAAATTCAAACCTTTGAAACTTTTGAAACTTTTTGTAGATATCTCTGTTCAGTTCTAAAAATTCAGAGATAATAAATCCGTGAAGGAGACATGTGTTGTGCCTATTATCTCCTGAGTGTCCTGGCTTTTTGAGCTCTATATGTATAGTGCTGTAGTTCTTAAAGGTTCAGCTCTTGCTATATCTCATTATACTGAAGCTGATTTATATTGTAACAAGCTACTTCTTCATCCATCCAGTACTTTCTACTCTGACAATAATGATACAGGTTTTCCTGTAGAAAGGTATTTTCCATCACTTGCTTCCAAAAATGTTTAAAACACAGGTATAATTAATTGGATCCGAAACCTTCTGAGGGTAAGTTAAATGTTTTGCTTCAAGCACTTTTCAACTCAACACAACTCAGTTCAATTTGCTTTGACACAATTAATTTAAGATTGCAATAAAAATATTTGAGATCCAATTTGGATATATAAAATTATGAAAAAAAAGAGTGTGTAAAAGATGGAAACCACATTCACAATGCACAAAATGTTTTTAAAAAATTGCTAGAGAAAGAGATATGTAGGGTCCTTGGTACGCTCTGAGCTTTGTTCACAGAGTACCAGGAATCCCACGTTCAACCCTGAGCTACAAATATTCTCTTTTATTGGTAGAAATGTCTAAAATATTATGATTTAAAGCCACAACAATTAATGATGGAAGTGGGCATGTAGTTAGTGTGGATATTATCAGTCTTCTTGTTGACACACACACAAAGGTCTTTGAGTGCTATAGTACTTACTCAAGAAGGAAGGAAGGGAGGGAGGGAGGGAGGGAGGGAGGGAGGGAGGGAGGGAGGGAGGGAGGAAAGGAATTCTTGATATTTTTTCATCTTTTGCTTACATCAATAAGTCAGTATCTGACTTATTATAAAATGCAATATATTTTTTGTCACCCAACTAGACAATATGTTATTACTGACACTGGAAGAGGAAACACTGTCTGAGTCCTATTTTTTTTAAGATGTCTCAAATTGTAAAGATTATCCAATATTGATGTACTAATGTGTTTGTACAAACTTGAACCCAGAAAGATGTTAACCTTTTTGTGATCCAAGCTTATATAATCATGTTTAGTTTTTATTGAGTATATTTTTATCATAGTCAATGTTTAAAAGGAACAATTATATTTTCTGACATGAATGTTGCTGCTAACAAGCATGTAGAGAAGCAGTTGATGGAGAAAGAATCAATGATGTTGAACTTTAAACAATATTCCTTTGGCACATACTGTAATGACTGTCTTATTGAATCAAATAGTAAGATTTCAGGAATATGGAAATGTCTTTTGGTCACTGTTTTTCATACTCTTTAAAAAAAATTACTCTCTTTGATAGATCATTTTTCATTTTCATTTCTTTCTAAAGATTAGAGCAGAAGATTCATTTTTTAAAAAGCAATAATATTAAAATGCAGGAAAGGAGGAGCAGAAAAAAAAGGGAGAGGGGGAGAATTGTTTACCCAATAGTTAGAAATTGCTGCATTCCACTGTACATAGTCTATTATGGCATGTGAAGATTCAAAGAGTACTGTATTTATTCATACTGGCTTTTTTAAAAAAATCTTGTCATAAAATTTCAAAAATTGCCATTACCATAATGCAAAAATCCATCTCATTTTATTTTATTTAGATCTTAAGTAAGCATTCCAGCCCAGCTGAGAGAATGAAACCTTTATTTGACTCTGGACTCTACTCTTATTTCTTGTTCATCCTTTCAGATGCATTTTAATACACCACATCCCTGTACTTTGAGGGCTTCTGTTCTCAAGATAAAGTTTTAAAATACAATTAATAAGAATTGTGTCTTCCTGTAATGAATGAAGAGACATCAGTTGAATACCTTTTCCACATAATCCCCTGCCCTTTGGAACATCTTGCTCCTGGGAGTGAGGTTCACTCCAACCCTCCTGAACAAGAGTTGGGTTTTTAGGGGCTTCGTGTTGAAAAGGGTTGATAGACTAATACAGGTAGTCCTCAACTCATGACCACAGCTGAGACCAAAATTTATGTTGCTAAGGGGGACATATGTTAAGTGAGTTTTGCCCCATTTTACAACTTTTCTTGCCACAGTTATTAAGTGAATCTCTGCAGTTGTTAATTGGCTAGCACAATTGTTAAGGGAATCTAGCTTCCCCATTGACTTAGCTTATCAGAAGGTCGCAAAAAGGCGATCACATGAACTTGGGACACTGGAACTGTCATAAATATGTTGCCAAGCATACAAACTTTGAACACGTGACCATGGGGATGTGGCAATGGTCAGAAATATGAAAAACGGTCATAAGTCACTTTTTTCAGTGCTGTTGTGACTTTGAACAGTCACTAAATGAACTATTGTAAGTTGATGACTATCTGTACCATATCCCACCACCTCCCTGCTCCCTCCCTCCCCATCTTTTAGCTAATATATTTTGTATTTTTATATTTTTGTAAAAATAAATAAACAAATAAACAAACAAACAAACCCACCACTTAGGGCAAGTTTGTATCTATGTGGAGCAGGCAAAATTTTCTGCAACAATTTATATATTTATTTGTTAGATTAAAGTCCTACATGTTTTCTCATGTTTTTCCCCTGAACATACCTGATCCTGGGTGCTCTGGCTATGACTGTGAAGAGGATGCATTCTCAATGCAGAAGTCTAAAACCTGGGAGTTCTCTTGACTCATGACTACTGCTGGATTCACTGGGCTTGTGCATCTGAATATGCAGCACAGCCTATACAATAGTATTGTTTGAATGTAGCTACCTCAGCTGTGGATTTTGTTTTCAGTCTTTTTTGTGGTTTTATATTTTATTGTGGTTTATGATGGCATTTTGTCATTTTGCAGTTTTTTGTTGTTGGAAGCCACCTAAAGTCAGGCAATTGAGATGGGGATGAATTGAGAAATCAAATCAAATCAATCAACAGCGATAAGAGCTTTCACTCAGATTCAGCCAATGAGTGAGTTGCAGTCTTACCTGGAAATTAGAGGCCCTACTGATGGTGATTTTTGTGTCCTTATCATAAAGATAAAATTCACATGGAGCTTCTTTTGAAAACTACTTGAAAAATACATTGACACAAAACAGAGCAATCTTGGATGGGGATGGTTTGGATTCCCCATATATTTGGGAAATATGGGAAGCTTGGCCTGAAAATAATGCTTTCCTATTCTTATGGAATAGTCTCCCTTTAGAATTCAAATAGAACCAGCTCTTCACTTTTGTTGCAAAGCTATAAACACAGAGCTTTCAATAGGCTCTTTATGGTCTGATTGCTTCAGTTACCATTTATTTATTACATGGTTTTATATAACTTTTATTTCCATATAACTACCTATTTCAAGGTAGTTTACAAAAGCATAAAAACAAGGGAAAACAATAACTAACAGTCTTTCTAAATGAGATTAATGTGTTGTGGTTGGCACCAAAGTTGCAATCTAGTTATTATTTTTACTGTTTGCTTTTTTAGATTTGGTTGTGTATATTGTTCTTAACCATACTGCAGGCTTGTTAACCGATTACAGTATTCTCAACGATAAGAAATATATGAATTTAATTGATGATACTGTTTAAGGCAAAGCAACCAAAGAAGCAAAGAATATGAGTAAGCAGTAGTAAACAATTTAAAAGGAGACTTTTCTGGTTTTATCATACCCACTCTTTAAGTACCCTGTGTTCACAGTATTTATCTTTATGTTTTTCCTGACATACCCATTTTTAATCATATATTGCTCTTATCTCAGCCAAATTCACCTCTATATTCATGTAACACATATCATAATTCAATCTTATCTACTTTAGCACTTATTCTCTCTAAATCCAACATATGCACAATAAACATTGTTTCTCATTAATTTCTTATCCAATATGTCACAGGCTTCCAATTTTACCCCAAATACATTCAGGCTATTTTCTGCAAGCCAGGATCTCTTATCTAAAGTCTGTTTTACAAGCCAGAACTGTTGTCCAGTGAGGAGATATGTGTCAAGATTTGACATACTCAGGCTTACAGGTAAATTGCAATCAAACTTTTACTATGCAGTTCATTTTAGACTTCCTCCAGAGTCTTCTTTTCTCAGCCTTCTTGCGGTCACAGGTGAGAAGTAGATGCAACTTTATTCAACAGGTATGTCTTGTGTAGGTAGTTAAACCTACAAATATTCCTATACATAATTAGGGATGCTAACACTTTCAAACCTTTTCATTTCTAAAATGTTTTAACACTGACTGTGTGTGGAGCAGACAGTTAAGGCACAATTTGTAGAGCTCCTGCTTATGTGTTGTATTTCTAGGCATGGTGCATTACGTTCCCTTTAGTTTTATACTCAGAGAAAAAAGTGACTCATAAATGAGATATGGCATCCCCTGATGCATCAGGATGGAAATTGGCACAACCGGTACAGAACATAATAAATCATTCTGTTAATGCAATGTTATTTTTAGGGTCTTCTTGCCATCCCATTTCCGTGTGCTACATAGAGGTTGGGGAAAGAGGAACAATAGCAGTAGATGGGAGCTTTTTGCATCTACATAGATCACAGTAGCAGCACTTTTTATGGGCTGGGCAAAAATCTAATGTTTGAATTTTCCCATTTCAAAGGAATGAGAAAGTCTAGGACAAAAAAGTGAAATTGATTTGATTAATTAAAGATTAAATACAATTAATTATATTTAGTAGGAATGATTATTCCTCATACAGCCTAAAATTTTGGTTTAAATTGTATCAACAGGTATATAACAAACTTAAAAGTTTGATGAGGGACTTCCCACTGTCCCCAAAAAGTACGAATAGGCATTTGCTGGTGGAGGTCAAAAAGTGTCTCTATGTAATTGAAAGCAGTGCCTTTTAATGTGCATTACAAACATTAAAAAGAAATGTAGCATCAATCATGCAGTCCTATCTACCTTTTTTAACCCCTCTTGTGGAAATTCTTGAGTTTTTCTATTCCTTTTAAATCTTTTCTATTTGCATGGGAAGGCAAGTGTCTTCAACAAGGAGACTGTGGTGTACACTACCTGTTGGATGCTCATGCAATTTAGAGCCTTTAAACTCTGCATTAACACTGACATAAATCCTCAAAAAAAAAAAAAACCCTAAATCCAGCCCAACCATAATGTTTTCCACACATATAAATACACATGAACATCAAATTAGATTGATAGAAGGTTTCAAATAATGCTGGAAGCAGGTAAGTATTTTGGGACAGGAAACACTCTTCTTTATAACTTTGTCCCACAATAATGGATATTTGGATGAGGGAATGATGTAACAGGGTGGGAAGAATTGGGATATTTGAAGTTTTCAAATATTTGAATGGGGGTGAGTGAGAGAGAAAAGAGAGAGAGAGAGAGAGAGAGAGAGAGAGAGAGAGAGAGAGAGGTGTAGTAGTAGTAGTAGGCTGCCAGGAATAAACTATTATTAGACATGATTTGAGATTTTTGAATTTATTCAGGAACCAACTGGCATGAAGGATTATAGCAGTCCTCTTTGACTCAAATGCAGCTAACAATTGGAGAATAAATGTAGTTTGAAAGGTTGGGAGATTTCACCTTTGGGCTAATTCAGCATTTTTTAGAAACTTCAGTTCAATGCTAACTTTAACATCAATGTAATTTTTTTATCCCAATTGCAACTCAGCATTTTAAAGAATATATGGCCCTGTATGAATTAGAAAACTTATAAATCTTTGAAGGCTTGAAGGTTCCAGTGATTGACTATCACTGACAAAGACAGCCATATTTTCAGAGCAAAACCCACTAAATCATAACCATTGCTAAACAAATAATAGTGAGAAATGCAGATCTTTTAATTTTTGCTCATCTTGTTATTGTTGTGTGTTCTGTAATTGAATTACTGCTATTGATGTGATTTCCATTAATGATCCAGACAAATCTGAATGAGGCTAATTGCCTGGGCCTGTTTCAATAAAACTTTGATTACTTTAGTCACTGAGATTCTCAGTGAATATGGTGCCATATGATTGAAGCTGGATCTTGTTTTAACTCTATCAAGCCTCTTTATGGTTGTTTTTTTTTTTGTGCTGCTGGTGGTGGAAAATTGCAGCAATGGAAGGGTGGGGGGATTCCAGGCAATTCAAACTTTGAGGCTGACATGGTCTCTGATCAAACTGAGTTCTTATCGTAATAGAATTAAATGTAAAAGAGATTTGAAAAAGTGATTTCAAATAGCTAAATAGAAAGAGTCTTGCCCAAAAATGCTAAGCTGAACAGGCCAAGACATACAATTTGAAGAAAAGATTGGGGAAACTGTCAGGACATAAAGAAAGAATGAGTTGTCTTATCACAAAGAGAAAATATACAGTCAAGATGTATTTCTCAGCTCCTTATATCAAGAGCTATATTTCTGTCAGATCCAGGGTATTGCTGTGGTAAGGATAAATTACATACATTAGACAGATATATAAACTTACAAGTTATTTTGACTCCATATTGTGGCATGCCTCTGACTTAGCAATATTTGTTTATTGGGGAAAAAAGGGAGAGATAGGTGTTATCAGATTTATTAGGCAACACAGACTTTCAGTTTAGATTTATTTCTGGGGAATAGGTACAGCACATTGATTAGGGAGAGATTACAAATGTAGTTAGATGAAAACAGGGAATGAATGGTTTATATGTATATATATATATATATATATATATAGGTCTTTGGTTGTTCGGGTTTTCTCCCACGTAAAATTGGAAGTGTCTTGGCGACGTTTCGACGAAGTCCCATTCGTCATCTTCAGGCTGGTGCTTTCAGCTTCGTGCCTCGAGCAGCAATGTGTGGTCTTAGCTGTTTCTTCCTTTTAACTGCCAGGCACGAAGCTGAAAGCACCAGCCTGAAGATGACGAATGGGACTTCGTCGAAACGTCGCCAAGACACTTCCAATTTTACGTGGGAGAAAACCCGAACAACCAAAGACCTACATACAAATACCCGCGAAAACCTCAGAAAACAAATATATATATATATATATATATATATATATATATATATATATATATATATATATATATATATATATATAAACTTCCACTACAATGTCATTTCAGTACTGAGTCTTCTGATTGCTTTGATAATCCAATCACATGAGGTCCACAGGAGCATTTGAAATATCAACATGAGATATATCCCTAGCGTGCCTTTTTCTTCACTACTTTACTCATGCTAGGCTTGGTTATCTATTAGCATCTGAATGAATTGTTTGTTTTTTTTTTAATCAGTTGAGTGATGCTGCTATAAAACATGGAAGCAAAAAATAATAATAGTAGCAATTATTTCCAATAGAACAATATATTTATAAATTGCCCATAATTTGTATAAATTGAAGAGTAAAAGAGGGCTTCAGACTTGTGCTAGAAAGTAATAAATTATGTTATGTTGTTTTGACAATGCATTTCAATTTTACCTTCTAAAGAGCATCTTAGAATTAAGCATATGAAGACGTTATACTTAGTTTGGTGAATCGTGGCCTCTGCTTTCAGAATTGTTCTGCTCCTATAAAGGTTTAACAGGGGTGGGGAACTATGGTTCCTTTATGACTTGTGGACTTCTGGTTGAATCCCCATAAAAAATGGTAAAAGCATAGCTGGCTCAGGACTTCTGGGAGTTGAAGTTCACAAGTTATAAAAGTACCATAGTTCCCCATCCCTAGTTTAGGAGAAGATATTACTCAAAGTTTCATTAAACAGGGCTCTTGTTTTACGAGACCCAAGCATGAATTATTTCTAGTCTCAGGAGCTTGCTTTCAGCTAGCTATTTGGAATGATTAGCATTCAGATTCATTCCACTACTTTTCAGAGACAACACTTTTTAAAATTCCATAGATCATCCCTTGATGAATTTCACATATGTTGGACTATCTCCAGACATTCTTAGTCAGCAAGATTTTACATTTTTTATGGGTTTTCAATAGAATAGGACCTAACAAGTTGTAGAAGACTTTAAGAGGCTATATTATAATAACTTGATTTTAATGATGCATGATTCTAATTGCATAGTTTTTGTACCTATTTTATAATTGGCATTTAACTGCTGCAAGACACCTTGAGTCTTGTATGGTTAGAAAGCTGAGATAAAATGTAATACAGTTAATAAAGATCTTGAATGATTTTAGAGTAATAGTTTAAGGTTTGCACGGTTAAGGTATTCATTGGTCTTAGCAACGTTTACTTAATAAAAATGTAAATGTTTTAAACTAGCGAAGTTTGAGGAAAGGCTGCAGTGATAGCTCTTGAAAGACAGATGTCTTCTGCTTGTTCATTAATGTCTACCTCTCAGTAAAGAATTGCTTCTATTCCATTCTTGAATTTGTGAATTTCTGTGAGTTATCATGTCTTCTTTATGACAAGATCATTGAGCCCAGGTAATTCTCTGTTGGATGTTAAAACTAGCTCATTACATTTGCTACAGTAGTTCCATATATAATTAGATGTGAAATGACTTACCATAATAATGGGTTATACAGTAAATATACTACCCAACATAATAATGATTGTTCTCACTAACTGTAATACAGTCCTTGACTATCATGTCCAAACATCATTCCATGCTGGATAACAGGAGTTCTTTTCATTTATATAGTACAGGTAGCCCTTGACTTACAACAGTTCATTTAGTGACAGTTTGAACATACAATGGCACTGAAAAAAGTGAGTTATGACCATTTTTCAGATTTACGATCATTGCAGCATCTCCATGGTCACATGATCAAAATTCTTGGCAACTGACTCATACAGTGTCCCAAGGTCAAATGAATACCTTTTGCAAAGTCAATGGAGAAGCCAGATTTACTTAACAATCATATTACTAACTTAATAACTGTAGTGATTCACTTAACAACTGTGGCAAAAAAGGTCATAAAATGGGACAAAACTCACTTAACAACTTAGCAAAGCAGAAATTTCAGTTATGGTCATAAGTTGAGGATTATCTGTATTTATATTTGCTACAATAATATACTGTGTTTAAAGAACTTCTTAGACATTAGCTATCTGATGACAGGACAACTAATAGCAAAAGAAAGGGAAGGTGATCTCTGATTAACTGAATTAAAGAAGAGTTCTTAAGAGGATATTAATAAGTTATTTTAAATATATAATCAAGAAGTTGTCAGTATACAGGAGGACAACCAGTAGGAATCCTGTTCACTTTCATTATGAAAGTAATACTGACAAATAGTAAAAAATCTTGTTTCAGCCAAGGCTTCGTGGCAAATTTGATGTCTACTTTTTTTCCCTAACTCCCTGTGTTACAGAATTTTTGAAGGCTAATCTGACACCCTTGTTTTTTATGTCAAGAAGTAATGTGGTCTTACTCAGGAATCAATGTCAAATGAGTTCAAATCTTATGCAAGATGAGGTATGGGATGATAGCCCCAAATTTAAATAATAAAAATTGGTTTGTTTAAATGCTTTTAATAATCAGTTCCCATTCACACTTTCATTCTTTGTCTCTTATGTACCATCCCTCATCCAGGATTATCAGGTGTTGGTAGGATGTTGGAGAAAACATTACATGCTACATCAGGCACCTTCCCATGAGCCTTGTGATTTCATCTTCTTTTAATTAATCTGCTATTGCCCCTAAGTAATTCCTCCCCATGAATTGTATTGTTAGTTTGCACATCCCTTTTCTAGTGGAATGTGATGTTATTTTCAGACACTTAACTTAGCTATACTCTGACAGTCTTAAAATGATTGCTCTTCTATTGGGGGTAAAGTGGTGCCTGACCTCCCTCAATGGTGTCTCAGATCATTTATAACTCCCCTGACTATTGTAGATAATACTTGGATTTTACTAGGGTAAATTGCCAAATAATTTCTTTCTCTTCAAGATTGAACACAGATGAAAACTTATAACATTATTACCTTTTTAGGTATCAAGCTAAGTTCAAAGTGATCAGGTATTTTAGGTCAATCAATATTGTGCTAATGCACAAGATATGGAGCTTTGTGGATAAGGAAAAACAGCATGCAATAGAAGCCTGGCATAATATCGGATCATTTCCAGAAGAATAATTCTTGGGGATCAAGATATCAATTTTGAAAAGGCTAACATGAATTGAACTTAGATATACATTTTAGCATACATGGCATGTACATTAGAAATGTTAGAAGGCGGCTTATAGAGAAGAAATGGTGGACTGAAGGCAGTTTCACAAAAAGCAGCTCTTTGTAATTCCTTTTTGGACAAAAAGAGGACTTGAGATGGCCCACAAATGCTCCAGACAGCTGCTTCTCATAAAGGGATTTTATGAGAAAGGACAAAGAAAAATGAAAAGAAATCAAGTTCTTTGACATTATTTGAAGGGATTAAGTTTGTTAGAAGTGAAGGGATATAAAGTTAGTTTATTTGATCCAGGTTAAAAAAATAGATATGTTATTTCTGGCAAGCCTTAATGGATTTTTGCTGACATCAGGACTGAAATGATAAGGCTTTATGTATTTGTTTACAAATAAGAGATGGCATATGGAAAGAAACAATATTTTATTTTAAGAAGTGATAAGTTACTAAAATGGTTTATATTTGTTCTGATGAAAATGGGAAGTCACTTCTTTATATATCTTTTCATTTTTTTACTATATTCTTATTTTTTCTTTATTTTCTATTTCTTTTTTCTTTGTTCTTTATTTTCTGCACCTTTTTTTTCTTTCTATTTTTAAATTTTTCAGTTTGTTTTAGTTTCTACTACTGTAATTATAATCTTTAATAAAATTACTGTAAAAAGGAATAGTATTTCTTCCTTGATATATATTAAGTTGATAAATATTTCTCAAGTTGATGCAATTTTAATCACACTATTATTAAAAAGCTTTCTAAAAACACAAAACAAATAGAGCAAACAAGTCATTTATTATGAAAAGTTTATGCCTAAGAAGAAGTTTGTTCAAAATTAAAAGCACATAATATTCCAATTGTTTCCTAATTTAATTACATTAGAATCAAAATCCCACAAATGTGTGAAATCACACACAATGTGAATGAGTACCATTCAGAACTAAGGGAATTTCAGATTTAAGCTTCTTAAACACTGCTTTTCCAGGTTTTCCTCTTTCTGAATGAGGAGATATCACAAAAGCAGTATTGTACTATGGCATCAGGGTCTCTCAAGGAATAAAGCTGAAATGTCCAACTGGGGCAAACCTCAAGGAGCCTCAGATAGTCATGCAGCTGCAGCATGTCTGTCCCATTGCAGAAGTTGTTGATATTTTACTTTTTTTATTCTGAATGACTTTTCTAAGATATTCCTTTATTTAACTGCATCCAGTTTTGGTCACCACGATGTAAAAAAGATGTTGAGACTCTAGAAAGAGTACAGAGAAGAGCAACAAAGATGATTAGGAGACTGGAGGCTAAAACATATAAGGAACGGTTGCTGGAATTGGGTATGTCTATTTTAATGAAAAGAAGGACTAGGGGTGACATGATAGCAGTATTCCAATATCTCAGAGATTGCCACAAAGAAGAGGGAGTCAAACTATTCTCAAAGTGCCTGAAGGCAGGACAAGAAGCAACGGATGGAAACTAGTGAAGGAGAGTAGCAGCCTAGAACTAAGGAGAAACTTCCTCACAATTAGAACAATTAACCAGTGGAACAACCTGCCTCCAGAAGCAGTGAACACTCCAACACTGGAAGTCTTTAAGAAGAGACTGGACAGACATTTGTCTGAAATAGTATAGGGTTTCCTGAGCAGGGGGTTGGACTAGATCAGGGCTTTTCAACCGGTGGTACGTGTACCACTTGTGGTACTTTGCCACATGGCAGGTGGTACGTAATTGCTAGCCAAGTGTAACAGGGGAGGGGAATGAGCCAAAGCGAGCCAAGCCTGAGGGAGAGACAGCTGCAGCTGCAGGACTATCTGGGCTTGACAGTAGCCCCAGGAGCCAGCAGGGCTCCAGCTGATTGCTCTAGCTGATTGGCACTTTAGCTTGGAGCTGGAGGTAAACTGAAGAAAAAGGGGGGAGAGGCGAGGCTATAAAAGAACGTGGTTTGGGTGGGGGAAGAGGAAAAAAGTCATCAGGAAAGGTTTAATTCCTTTAAACAAATGTAATTAGTTTTACCCCCTTTAATTGAGTCTGTCTGTGGCTTTTAGAAAATTTTCTTTGAAGGTAAACAGCCTTAATTTAAAGCTAAAGCTTTTCACAATTGCCGGAGCCTTTTAGTCAAGGATTGCAACATTGTGACATGTGACGCCCCTGAGGCAGCTTAAAGAGAAAAAAAAAACGGAGTTTGTGTTTCTTTATTTTCTTGCTTTGCACTTGATTCCTGTGTCTTTAAGGGTACAGGGAAGGGATTGGAAAAGCTCAGAAGGGCTAACCAGCTAGCTCAGGAGTCTACAAACTTAGCAACTTTAAGACCTGTGGACTTCAACTCCCAGAATTCCTCAACCAGCCATGAGGGCTGAGGAATTCTGGAAGTTGAAGTCCACAAGTCATAAAAGTGTTAAGTTTGAATTCATCATACATTTGTCAGTGCAAAGGGAAAGTGATTCAGCAAAGGAACAGCCACATAAGAAATTAAAACTGGTATATCTTTTCTTTTTTTCTACAGTTTGTAATATTTTATTAGATTATAGAATAAAATACAAAAATACAAAAGCAAATAGTAGGACACAGCAGGGAGGAAAAAGGGGGGGAAAGGGAAAAAGAACATATTTCCTCTGTTGCAGTAGAAGGAAGCATTAACATTGAACCTCAACATTTTACTTTTCCATAATATTATAAACTAGCCATTTCTATAACAACAAATGAATCTAATCATTTGACCTTTTTGACACCTTGCGAAGCACTAGTGGTACTCAAATATTGTCATTCCTAAAAGTGGTACAATCTGTGAAAAGGTTGAAAAGCCCTGGACTAGATGACCTCATAGATCCCTTCCAACATCATCATTATCATCATCATCGTTGTTGTTGTTGTTGTTGTTGTTATCTATTTATTTAGATTTATAAAATGCTTTGATTCCAAGTAACTTTTAGAGATATGCATCCCTTATCAGATGAAAGATACTAAGATAAAAGCAGCAAATAACAAAATACATTATAAATCCACTAATCCTAATTATGGCATCATAATATAAACCAAAGCTAAAATAAAAAAATGGAGACAGTGGTTACAACTATAACTGAAGTCCACTGAATTTTATGTGTCTTGTGGCCATACTGTATACGTGTGTATCTCCTTGTTCAGCGATTGCTTCATTTAGTGATCGTTCACTGTTATAAAATTGATGAAAAATAACTTTGCAACTAAACTTCACTTTTATGATTTTCATGGGTCTAAAAGGGGAAGAAAAGCTGAAGTAAGATCATAAGTACAGTCATAGTTTCATTTAGCAATCACTTCATTTAACAACCGAATTACTGATCCCGATTGTAGTTGCTAAATGAGGTCCATCTGTAGTTACAAACTGAAAACAGAATGAATCCACTTCATTGCCCAAAGGCTTCCTGAAAGAACAAGGTCTTTTTTTTAAGACAAGTTTTATTGGTTTTTTGATTTTTGAAACAAAGTACTCAAGACACATCGTGGTGTTAAGGTGATCAAACATCCGCAAACAAAACATATATACATAATTCAATCAATACATCAAATATTCCCTGTCTTTTTCCCTTAAGTAATGTATTTTATTTAAAATAACCCAATTCTAGCTTAAATTTATTCAACCTAAACCTGTTTTTAAAGCTTTATAAATTTACACTACCATAATCAAAATAACTTTAAGTACAAACCTTATCAGTTCGGGTATCCCTTCCAAATATATTCTAATTCCTTAATTTTATCATAGATCTTATTTATTTCTTCTTCCACTAATATCCCTTATTTAAAATAAAATATTAATCTATCCTATACGTATCTAATCCATCAATCAATCAATCTCTTTAAAGTGACAAATAAAGTCCAACCTTAAATCATTTCAATCCATTTGACAGAATTCAAATTTCATCCAGTTAATTTTCATAACTAATCACATCCATGTTATCAAACAAACAGATCATCTTATTAGGTTAATTCAACATTACATAATAATTTTCTTATAAATAAACCTATCATTCTAAAACAACAACAACACATTTTTAATCAATTTAATATATATATTCCATTAATCACCCCTTTTCCTCTTATTTTTTAAGCTTAAAAGATAATATCAAACCTTAAATCATTTCAATCCATTGGACATCAAACAAACAAATCATCTTATTAAAAATAATAATTTTCATATCAATAAACCCATCAATTCAAAAAGTACATTCTTAGTCAATTTAATACATATCTTCCATTAATCGCCCATTTCTCTTACATCTCACTCATAATCTTAGTCCTTAAATCAGTCCATAATTCTAAATTGCCTTTAATTCATTACATAAAATTTTAAATTTCACTTCTTTTCAGTCTTATTCTGGGCTTCTAAAGAACAAGGTCTTAAAGGCTTCTAAAATCCATCAGATCTCAAAACTCTAAGTTAGAATAAGCTTAGAGTTCTGGCCTTTGCTGATTAAGAAGATAGAAGATGCAGGATACTGAGCTCATGGAAATGGTCCTCCATTTTGTCTCCCATTTTCTTCTTTAGCCGTCATTTTTTTTAACATTTTAAAAGGAATAAGAAGCAGAAGCAAAGATAAAGAAAAGACAGTGGGAAAAGAGCACCAAAGAAATAAACAAGAAGGTTGCAAGCCTCATGGGATTAAGTAAATTAAATATAGATTCTCAGAATAATGTTTATTTCTCAGAATAATGTTTGATATACTATATTTAAAAGCCTTATGTCATTTTATAATGACTGATTATTATGTTTAAAAAAGTTTCTGTGTAAATATGAAATTCCAGACATGGCACAAGCCTGTGGGTAGAATTTAAATTAATTTTGTGCTGATTTGTTTTTCAACTATGAGGTTATTTTAGACATTGAGGCATATTCCACAACTTAATTTGACATTTTTCTGCTGAAAGAATTCCAGTGAGAAATCTAGCAGCTCTTAGCATGTACAAAGCTAATTTGGTAGACTATATAAAAACATAAAACATAGTAATATTTGATGGGAAAATGGAAGACTGAGAAGACATTCAAATTTTAGAAAAGTATTTCAGTTTTTAGTTTTTGATTCATTGTGTTATAAATTATTTTCTAAAATTTCTGGACTTTATATTATTGTCACTAAATATGGAAGGATGATCTGACCTAATTGTTATCTTTCCCAGTTTTATAAAATGAATTTTCAATTTTAGAAATCAATAATGAAGTAATATAATTTTAATATTTATGTTTTTAATAGTTTTTATATGGTTTTTATGTTGTTTTTATTCTTGCTTGGGAGTTGCCCAGAGTTTGGTATAAGACAGGCAGCTATAAAAAAGTTTTAAATAAATAAATTCAATAATAAATATACTCTGTAAATCATCTTTTTTTCCTTCCTTCATTTATTAAATTTATATGTGGCTCATCTTGCTGTCTGAGGGAATAGGGTCTAAATATGATATTAAATGTACAGTACAATTTCCATTGTTGCTTATGGATTGTTCTATCTAAATTCTGTGTACATTTAACCATATAATCTTTAATGTGTAGTTTCTGAGACATTTTTACAGGCAAATTATAAATGAGGCTTAGCAAATGTTTAAGTTTTATGTTATAAAGTTTTTATTTTCTCAACAAGAATTGGGCTCTGTAAAAATAAAAATTTATTAATAGGCAGAGGTATTGGCTGTAAGAGTGAAAAAAAAGGCAAGATAGCAGATGTGAGCCACACTTCTTTTGTAATATATATAGAAGGAGTGGGGCTTGCATTGTGACACAAGCTACCAACGTACCTTTTTAACAGACATCCCCATTACCACCCCTTTAACAGCAAAATTATGTAAAAGAAAATAATTCCCATGAAAATGGATTAAAAGATGTGAAAATGCTAGATATAATCTTACACATCTATTTTTCATGCAGCTATGTTGTTAACTTGAATTTTATTACATCTGACTGGATTAGACAAGGAAAAAAACTTTGGAGAAATTATTTTGGTTCACAGTTCAATTTACAAAGCATAAATTTCCTGGGAAAGACAGGAAATGAAATATTTAGTTAGTGATGAAATGAAGACAATGAAAGAAGATACAAATATAAAGAGAAGATGAAGAAGAAACTCCCTGTGTCATTTGGTATTTGATTCATTACTAACAAATCAAACTGTGGTTTTGTAAAAGAAAAAGTCAATTTAAATATACAAAATTGGAATAGAGAAGGAAAGAAGGAAGGAAGGAAGGAAGGAAGGAAGGAAGGAAGGAAGGAAGGAAGGAAGGAAGGAAGGAAGGAAGGAAGGAAGGAAGGACACATTATAATAAAAACCCTGCTGAGACGAAACTGTTTGCAATTTGTTTGTCTGCTTGTTTAGCTCACCCATCTAAAATACATAACTCTCTCTATATACTATTTACATAATTTTAATATGAATTAAAAATGTGTGTATCTACACACTTTGGTATTCAATATTATTTATTACAATATATATCTTAAAAAACACAAATTTGACATCAGGGCTTGAAACATGGATAAAATAATATTGGAGCACATCAACTTCCTAGGATACCCTAGGGCAAAATACCCTATTTTGAAAACATGAGACTTCAACAGCATTGTTGATCAAGAAATTGTTTAACTTGCATATATTGTAAGATTTCAGATTTATTCCAATTTAAATCCTACATCACTCTAGCCATACTATACATCTGATGAAGTAAGATTCAGCTCATAAGTTTATTAATTGGAAATGTGCTATTAGACTTCTGATTTTTTTTCTATCACAGACCAACATGATTCTCTTTCCACAGTGAAATAAGACAGTGAAATATCTTTAAAAGTGTTGGACGAGAGAGTGTTGTATCCTAGCTGAATTGGTTGTTACAAAATGATTCTTTTCCCAATTTTCTTAATGAGCTTTATGAGTTTATATAGTGCTCTGGCATTGCTACCTTCTAGGAAACTTCCTGAAAAATAGGCCAGGTATATCTTGTTCACCTTACAATATGTATGTTGATCTTTTCTGCTTGGTTTCTTTCTCGTCTTCCTACCAACAGTCAGTTCAGTTATAGAAACTAACACATAAGAAGGAGAAGCCTGTCGTCTCGGTCCTTCTGCTCCTTATTTATGAAAATACCACATTTCCAGCATCTCCTCAGACTATAATTATTTCTCTTACCAAGAATTTGGACATTTCTTCCCAATTTTCAAAACGCTTATAACACTTTTGCACATTTGTCCTTAATCTAGCTACAGAAAGCATAAGAACAAAACACTGAGCTAGAGTTAGCAGAGAATAAGCCAGTTCAGAGGAATGTCATCTAACCAGGCATCATAAGAGAAAAACTATGTTAATTTATGATAGCAAAAAGGCAAAAGGAGTCTGATAACAATTTTTTCCAACTAACAACTCTTATAGGATCAGACCAGATTGAATCTGAACTATACTTTACTTTTCTTTTTAGTTGCATGCATCAATATGTCAATAAAACAAATTGGAACAAAAAATATATATTAGAAGCCTAAATATTGTCCACAGGTGAGCATTAAAGTATATAAATGTCAGTTTCTTATTCTGCATATAGAGGAACATGCAAAAAGTGTCCTATGCTTTTAAGTCACAATTAGATCTATTGTCTATTGGTTTCTATGTAATTAGAAAACCTCTGATATTTCAAAATATAATTTCTATTCTATTTCTATTCATCAATTCTATTCTATTCTTTTTTTCCTTTTTCATTCTACAACAAACAAAATACATTTTTTCTTAACAGTACTGTGTTATATATCTCTACATTTATTTACAGTTATTTACATTAATTTTCATACATTTTTATTTCTCTGTTCTAACCAAACATAGCATTTATTCCATGTCTCGTAAAATTCTGTTGCTTCTTTGTCTTTTATTTCTAGAGTAAGCTTGCACATCTCCGCGCATTCTAGTATCTTGTGAATAATCATCTCATTTGTTGGTATATTTTCACATTTCCAACACTGTGCATACACAATGCGTGCTGCTGTTATTATGTGTACAATGATGTATTGGAGTTGTTTTTTAATCTTTAGATTAATTATGCCTAATAGAAATAATTCGGATTTAAGTTCAATTTGTTCATTTGTTATCTTCTATATCCATCTCCTTATCTGTTCCCAATAAATCCTTGCTTTCGGGCATTGCCACCACATATGGTAGAATGTTCCCTCCTTGTTTTTGCACTTCCAAAAATCCGGATTCATATTTTTGTACATCTTAGCCAATCTTGCCAGTGTTAAATGCCATCTATAAAACATTTTGTATTGGTTTTCCTTATATGCAGTTGACAATGTTAGTTTACAATTTTTATTCCATACTCTTTCCCATTCTTCCAATTCTATATTTTGGCCCACATTTCATGCCCGTGCTATCATTGGACCTTTTACTATTTCTTTTTCTAATTCTACTTCTAGTAAATATTTATAAGTTTTTGTTAAAAATTTTCCTTCCTTGCCTGTCAATATTTTACCCAATTGCTGTGGTACCCGATTTATTCCACATTCTACCATATCTTTACTATATTTTGATTGTACCAATCTATAATTATTCCCTGTTTTTTTAATTCTTCCCTTGATTTGAGATTTCCTTGGTTATCTAATAGTTCTTTATATCTTATCATCTTTTCTTTGTCCAATGTGTTTGAGTGAATCGTTGCCTCCATCGGTGAGACCTAGTTTGGTATTTTCATATAATGTTCCTTTTTGACCTTTTCCCACATCCAAATCAGTGCATCTCTTATCTGGTGCTGGTAAAAATATGTATGTGTCTTCTTATATTTTCCCCATAAGATGCCAACCGGCCTGCAGATCATGTCCTTCAATCATTAAAACTCTTTTATTATCTAAGTTTATCCAATCCCTAATCCAAAGTAACCCAGCTGCTTGGTAATAAGTTTCCCATTTTGGGAGCCCAAAGCCACCTCTACTTCTATGTCTTGTAACATTTTGATATTTATTCGTGTTTTTTTACCCAACCAAATAAATTTATTAATCATTTTGTCTACTTCTTTTTTTAGAAAAAATTTAGAAAAAAAAATTCTCTAATTTTATTGGGACTGTCTGAAATAAATATAATAAATTTGGTAATATATTCATTTTAATCACAGAGATCCTTCCTAATATTGATAATTGTAATTTTCCCCAAACCTCTAGATCTTTTTTCATTTGTAATATCACTTTTTTGTAATTGTCCTCTTTTATTTAAGAACATCTTGTAGTAAGCCAAATTCCTAAGTATTTAATCTTTTTTACAATTTGCAATCCAAAATCTTCTTCTAATTTCCTTTCCTGTTTTTCAGTTAGATTTTTTACTAACATTTTAGTCTTTTCTCTATTATTTTTTAGTCCTGCACTGTTCCATATTTTTCTATTTCTCCAATCTTCTGCATCTTGTTAATGCATATCACTCCTTCTCCGTCTTTCCTAAATCTCCATTTTCTCTTCCGTTCTGGCTGTCTGCTTCTCAATCATCTCCCTTCATTCCTCTCATCTTACTGACTCCGCTGTCACTGCCATCTCCCATCTCTCAACCTCTCCTTTCTCAACCTTCCACTGTCTTCTTTGTCCTGCGCTAGAACATTTTCCACAAGGTTTTTTCTTTCTTTTTGTCTCTCTCCTATTAATCTTCTGGTTGTTTTAATCTGCACCTCACGGCTCTTCCCGCTGGGTCACTGCTTGCATTGAGGATTCCCTCACAAGTTGAGCTTCCTTTCAACACCCACACTAATGGACAAGTAGATCTTTTTAGACTTTTCTATTATTCTTAAAGATATTTTGGAATATTTTAATTCACTCAGTAACAGAGTCTGTTAAGTATATCTTTGCTTCCGCATCCTCTGTGGTTTATCACGGCCTCAGATCCGCCATCTGTTGATAGCAGATATTTCCACGCTGGATTTAGGGGGTTTCCTTCATTGTAGCAGGTGATTGCCTCTCGCCTCGCTACTTCTCCCTTTATCACACATAGCCCTCCAGGCTCTCTGCACCCCCGAGGGGTCTCCAAACGTGGAAAAATCAGAGTTAGAGGATGGACACTGTCCTCTTACCTCTGCACCGCCTTGACATCACCAACGGAAGTCTATTCTGTTCTGTTCTGTTCTATTCTATTTGTTTCATGTTTAACCAATATGTGAGCCAGAAGCTGAGCTGTACTGCATAATTCTATGTCCTGCATTGTAGATATGACATAAACCCTCCCCCAGGTATGCATATTCCCAGGCCTTCAAATAATGACGCTATATGGATAATGTCTGTTTCCCATCAGATATCCCCAGTGTAGAGTGATGTGATTATATCCCGTGAGATGTTGGAATAGAATATATGAAACAGTTTACTCTTTTTGCATATGTTGAGTGAAAGAGACAGAATGATAATTGAACTCTGGTACAATTGGCTCTGTAATTTTATTTCTGGACATAAAGTATTGCAACAAGAATCAGTCTGGTATGGTGTTTAAGCAGTGGTGGGATTCAGCCGGTTCACACCATTTCAGCAGAACTGGCAGCTAATTTTTTGTTGCCCAGGCCCAGAATGGACTTCTGGAAGCGGCATCCACACAGAGAACCGGTTATTCACATATTTGAATCCCACCACTGTGTTTAAGGCATTAGGTTAGAAACTAGGAGAATGTGAGCTCTAGTCCATCTTAGGCACAAAACCAGTTGCTGTGAGCCAGTCACTCTCTCAATCCTAGGATGGAAGCAATGGAAAACCACTTCTGAAATCTTGGCAAGAAAATTGCAGGGACTTGTTCAAACAGTTTCCAGGAATCAAGATTGAGTCTTTCTTTCTTTCTTTCTTTCTTTCTTTCTTTCTTTCTTTCTTTCTTTCTTTCTTTCTTTTCCCAGACATTTGGGCAGATAAACTACCCAAACTGATTACCATTTTGGAATTGGTTTTTGGTTGGTTGGTGTTGGATTGCATTATTTTGTTCTTATTCAATCCATTACCATTTCCATGTATCAGTTTATCATATATTCCCATTAGTCATTTAAATCTTCATAAGTGTGTGTGTGTGTGTGTGTGTGTGTGTGTGTAAAGATATATGATATATACAGTATGGAGCCTTTCACATGAACTTGGGAGGGTCTAGTCCATACACTGTTCAGTTGTACATGGTTTCTATGCCAGTTATTTGGTTGTGCCATTCAGTATATGCTAGCCTTGCTTGTTTCTTAAACCCTGCCACTATATGTTGGACTGGCTCTGAAGCCTTTTTCCGAAGTCTTCAATCCTCTCTGGTGGTTGGTATGTGTGTCTGTGTTTCTGTGTGTGTACCATTTCCCTGAACAGATAAACCCATTACCATCAGTTTATTTTCCTTGGACCAATGTATTACCATCACCAGATCCCATTATATTATCCCCTTTCATTAATCATTTTCATAAATACTCATTTATTTTTAAAAGATGAAAATGTGGATTAAGAAGAGAAGGAAGAAAACATGACTTCTTTGTTTTAGATGATGTTCTCTACACTGCAGAGGAGTTTCATCTTGTGAATAAAATGGGGATGATTCCTTTTCAGTGAAGTTTTCCAAAAGCCTCAAACAGGCTTATTCACAGCTAAATTCATGTAAGACTAAAACCTTGTGGTGTAACTATAGAAAGGATCCCCCCAAATATTCAGAACAAGTTTTTTTTAAAGTTACCGTATTGAATTAGAATGCCCTTTTCAATTTCAGCTATCCATCAATTAAAAGTTGCAAAATTGACCTGGATTCAGTTTATGTCTGGTCCAGATAATTTAGCTGTGTGAATAGAATGAGGAGAAAGTAACATATTCTTTTCAATATTGATCCTGTTCAGCTTCATGGTCTTCTTTCTTAGCTTAGATTTTGATTAAACCATACAATATCCAGTAGTGGCCAGAAGTTAAGAAATGTCTTAATACTTCAATGTTTGTCATTCAACAATACTTAGAACTGTCACACTTAGAAAAGTAGAGGAAAACAAGACTGCTTATTTAACCATTGTAGGAAGAGAGCCATGTTAGACTATGGTAAAAAAAAAAAAAACATCAAAAAGAGTGCCATAGCACTTTTTCCAAATAACAAATTTTATTAAAAGGCATAACCTTTCGTGAGTTGCCGCTCACTTTTTCAGCTCAACCTGTCTAGAGCAATTTATCTTGAGTGACATCTACTGGTGAAAAGTGAGTGCTCAGCAAATCTTTATCACTAGTTGCTTCTGGAAGATTACCATTTAACTAGCCTATATTGCTTTCATATGTTACTCAATCACCTTATCAAAGTAGCAGTCAGAATCTAATATATTCTTGCTACCATTTAATCTAAAATCAGGTTGAAGGGGCTGCAAACTGCTTTTATCTTAAAGCAGCAAATAACATCCTGCAATCTTTTCTATTAAAACTCATACCATTTTTACTAGAAGAACACTGCCTCAGTTTATTAGCTTAAAAGTCAAACCTGTCTTTTTGTTTCTGGCAATGTAGATGGAGAGAAGAATGTTGTTTCTGGAAATTCGGGAATCATTTTATTCGCGGACCTTAATCTCCTATATTGGTCCCAAAGCAAGACCTTTGAGATCTCCTCGTTGCTATTACTCTTCGGAAATTTCCGTCTGCTTCTTGGCTAACTACTACTTCATTCTCGATTTCACCTTCTTTCCTCCGAACGTCCTTTGAAAAACAGCATCAGACATCTTGGAGTACGTACTGGGGGTGCGGTGAAGCAGAGTCGTCCGGCAGCAAAGAAGGTTCGGCGAATGGAACTGTCCAACACCTCGAGGTGCTGAAAAGGTCTTGAGACGAACTCTGGAGAACGGGCAGCGTTAGAGCTGGCGGGCCAAATGCTAGGAAAGCTTGGTAGGGCGGCGCCACCTATCTACTAAATACCGTAGGAATCGAGCGCAGATTAACTCAAAACGACAGAGAAACACGAGGGTGGGAGGGGGCAACCAGGCGCATTCGCAAGAGCACGCCCAGCTCCTGTACCCTCTCGGCGCTTGCTGAGCTAATGGGATAAGAGCCCCCTGGCAAGCGCCTCCTCCTTCCTGGGACTGCCTTCTCCTGCTTGGGCAGCTAGAGTAAGCGCCTTCAGCATCTGGATGGCAATTCTTCAGCCCATATGCTGAACCGGTACTCGTGAAGAACATGGAATCATATGACAAGAAAGCTCGTTACCCAGAAGGTAAGGGAATTGAGGCACAAGGAGAAATGGTGTGCATGTGGTTGACCGGGGGTGGGGGGAAGTGGAGGGATTTATCTCCCCTCACTTTCTATGTCTTCTAAGTCTTGCTTGTCGGACTGTGGATGCTTTTAGAAACTGTAGCAAAATTAGGGGGGCTTAGGAACAAGATTCTTTTCCTTCAATGTCTTCCTTTTTTTCTTCCATTTCTTTTTTGTTTTTCTAATTTTCCTTACTAATACCAGATCAGCTCCCTCTGCCTCACTCCTTAACGTACACATGCACACACACTGCTTAAGTGAAGGCTGAATCTCTGAAAGAGATGGCGCACACGGAGGGGGGGGGGAAGCAGCTGAACGTGCCTATATCGCATATAATATGTGTCTTAGTTTCTCAAAGTCATCCAGTCCTGCTGTAATCCGTACATTACTTTCTTGGAGTTTCTTTAACTGATAGGGCAAGGATACTCAAAATTCTAGATGTCTTAGATGAAATTTTGCAAAGACCAAAAGGAGCTGAAAAAAATGGAGTTAAAAAGGAGATGTTGCTTTGGGGAGGAAAGTATATGTAGGGGCTGAAGGGAAGAATCAACCACACTGGGTAGAAGAGATGCTTGCAGTAAAAAAAAAAAAAAAAGCATTCTGGTTAGTTACAGTACGTGGAAAGACTCCAACAGGTAACTTAGATTCTCCTGTCCTTATTCCATCCTCTCCCATCTATGTCTAGGCTGGTGTTTATATAGTAAAGACTTTATTTATTTGTTTAGTATTTGTTTGTTTGTTTATTTATTGGAATTAAAGCACACAATCTCTTTCCAGAATCCTTGTTTTTCAAGCTGCCTTGAAAAGAGATATTCTAAGGCTCATTCTCTGCAAGAGAAGGGGAAGTTAAAATGCTTGGCTAGAATTTCTAGATTAATTCAAATGTATATCCCCAATGACTGCCTGTCTCTATTAACCCAGCAGGTCAAGCAAGACTAAATTAAGCAATTCAGTAGTAGTCTCCTTCTCTATTTTTCCTGTACTGTTATTTTCTGATTTCTTTAACGTGCATGTGGAGAATCTAGATATAAAAAAGAACTTTCAAATCTATCCCCAACTCTATTTTTTCTGTCATTTGTTGTACATGTATCATGCCACACCCCCACCACCAAATAATATGAGAACAACAATATTATTTCCCTTCAATATAATGTCTTAAGGGAGATGGGCTGTTATGAAATATGAAGTATAAATAAATAAATAAATAAATAAAAATAATATATCGGGCTCATTATAATCTGTGCGTAGTGCTTAGTTTGGAAGGATGAAAGTTGGCATATCTTTATTGTGTTGCTCTAAACTGTGTTTATGCTGCGTGCATCAGTTAGAGAAAGATAAAAGGAAACTCTTGTAAGCAGATATATTATTAGCTGGGAGGAGAAAGAGAAAATCTAATTGTGAGAAACTGCAAAAGACTCATCAAAGCACAGTTTGCATTTTAAATGAAATGATAGTTGAACCTAAGTGTGAGCTTTTTTTAAAAAAATATCTAGACAAAAAAGTTGGGTTCTGATGTGTGTATTTGTCTTATTATTTCATGGAACTCCGAGTTTGCAGCTTAGCAGTCTTTCTTTTTTTAGATCATCCTTGTTGGTTTAGAAGTAAGTTGTATTTATTATAAAAAGGGGAAAAAACTTAATTATGCTTTTCAGGGACACCCAGAAATTACTGACAGAAATTAATGAGAATCCATCATTTATTTCCTTTATCTTATGACTGAATGTTTCATAAAGTTCTTGTGCCATGGATCTAACCAAAGGTGGATTTATATTTTCAATGTAGAAATCAAATTATTAACAGCCCTAGCTTAAAGATGACTCATGTCTATTTAAGAATAGATGGAGTTGCAAAAATACAAAGTAATTTGAAGAAAGTTAGCTTGAAATAAATAAAGATTTTTTGCTTACTCTTGTGGCTTTATTATGATGCATGACACTAGTTACTGAAAGAAAAAAAAGTTTGTTGTGACAGTTAGCTAACATTTTGTTTAAGTCATATAGATAAATTCCTCTTCTCAAAAATATCAATAGACTGCTAGATTTAAAAAAAATCCTTCTGACAAGTCATCTACATCTAGCTTTGTTGCATGTACACAATGTACAATGCCTATTTGTTGTTGTTGCTTTTAAATACTCAAGTGATGTTAATATGAGTCTAATCCAAACTGTAATAGTACCTTTCCTGTTGCATTTGCTGGCTGGAGAAAAAAAAAAAACCTGATTGTAGAATGCACAGTAATCTTATTTTAGCTGGCTCATAATATTTCCATCATTGTTAGCATTATATATATTTGCATTTGTTCTATGGAGGAAGGATTTTTATAATAATGTATTGTATCAAAACATGTATCTAAACTCGTTACATACCATTTGCTTATTTGTTTACTATTGATATCCTAGAGTGACATTTAGCTCAAATATATTGACATCCAAATTATGTTAAATTGTGCAGTGAGGTAAACAACCTTATGAAACTTTGCCAACCATTGGCAAAGCAAAGTACTGTGAGTATATAAAATCTGTACATTGCACATTTATTTGGGAATAAATTATTTTATTAGTGGGACTAGAGCCAATTCATTTATTTTCCAAGACTAAATTATTACAATATAGTATATCTTTATGTGTGTATTTGTCCTTGCAGATGACATTCTATGATGAAAGTTTTTCCTTTTACCTTAGAATACCTTGTGCATACTTTCCATTTTTCATGTATCGTGTCTTACTGTTATAGTAGAATGTAGCATATGGCCTACTACACATTGGTCTCTTAGAAAGCACTTAAACTAATTCAGAATCCAATAGTTTACAGAATCATATTCATATTCTTAAACATATTTTAAAATTGCTCTGAAAACAGTGAACTGCTCCATGTTTTATGTTATTTTTATTAATATTAACATATTAATAAACATAGCTTGTTCTTTGGAGCATGTCAATAATTAGTACATTTCTTTAAATATTCTTGCAAATCTGCAATTGATAATTAACACTGCAATTTAATAAGTATACTCAAGAAATGAAAACTTACTGAGTTCAATAAGATTTAATAGCACTGAATTTTGACACTGCAGTTTTCATGTACTTACTTAGAATCTGAGTAAAAGCTACTTATATAAGTGGAATTTACTCCAGAATAATCATAAGACCATGTCTGAAATCCATTTTAACATAAATACTTATTGTTTTTTAAAATATAACTTATGCAAATTCAGTTATGGCTTAATGTTGATTTAAGGGACACATTTGGTGTCGTGACAGCAATGTGGAGTAGAGATGCACACACTGCAAACATTTAGAGAAATGCATTGTGGTGCCTTTCAGAAATTTTGGGAAAACTCATTTTCAAATATCATTATATAAACTATAAAATATAAATATAATTATAATTATCAGATAAATCCAGCATTATTCCATTCCCTTCCAAGAGGTTCTATCTATTCAGGTAGCCTAGGATTCTTTTAAAATCACTTAGTTCTGTGTGCCAAAGTAGTTTTATGTATTCCCTGGATTCTGAATTCTCAATATGGAGGGTTCCTTAAAAGACAGTTGAAACATTTTCTAAGAATTTGCCTTTATTAATAACATGAATTTGTGATATATTTAATGGTGCAACTGATCATGTTCAGCTTCTTTTACTGGTTTTAATAATCCATTAATATAATTCTTCTGGTGAAAGATTCTGCCACTAACATTGTATTTTTTAATAGTTCTTCTTGACTAGGGAATCTCAAACTTCAGCCATTTAAATGCTCAGTTTGGTATTAACTGTGCTCATTCAATCCTTTGTTGTTGTTGTTTACTACATTCAACATTCTTTGTTGATCTGGATACTCTGCCAGCAAAAATGTAGAATCTTCTTGTTCATCCATCATCATTGATGAAGGCCTCAACAGTGTAGATATTTTTAAAATAATCATGTTAAGATTAGATGTGGTGTGATGATTGATCAGGCCAATTTGGGAACAGAATGTTCTTGTTGAACAGACAACATATATAGATACTGCAGCTACTGTGCTAGTGGCTTTGGTCTTATGAGCTAGCACTTATGTTATGCTTCAGCCTTTCTTCATAAACTTGACCACCTTTGTGGATGAGACCACAAAGTGGCTTTGTGCCAGCACTTCCCAGTGGTTGTTTTTATATCAAATGATGTCAGGGAGGCCTTTGTATTATTTCTTCTTATTTGAGCCTCTTCCAGTAGGAAGCTTCCCAAAAGGAATTGCTTAGATAATGCTCGTCTGGTATACATATGACATAATCTTTCCTGTGCTTTCATCAGAAGTGTGTGGACTGACAGTAGACATGCTCTAGATAAAACTTCAGTGTCTGGTACTTTGTCTTGTCAACTGATGCCTAATATCCTATGAAGACAAATCATGTGGAATTGGTTAAACTGTCTTGCATGACTTTGATACCCAGTGTTTCTCAAGCATAAGCCCTGCCTGAGTAGGCTGTAATGTCATAGTGGAAATGTTGAAGAATATTTGATTTATTCTTATCTGCTATTCTTTATCCTTACCCATCCTACAACTGATCAATGTACTGGAACTTCAGTTAACTGACAAAATTATCTTAGGAATTACATTGAATCAAACTTTTGATGTGGTGGTTCACATCAGCTGGTACAGACTGTTTTCTATAAAGTTTGTATCAATGGAGTTTCTTCTTTTAGGAATGAAAGGGGTTATTTGTTTCCCTTTTTTATATCTTGCTGATATATTTAGTTTAGTGAGGATATATTTCTAAAACTCCATAATAATTTTTGGTACTCATATTTTCCAAACTCTGCTTATGTTCAGCTCTCTTTTCTAAATCTATTTAGGATTATGTTCTGGCAATAAGCTAAAAGCCCATATGCTATATTTCACTTTGCATCTTATAGTAAGGACATTTTTAATAAATTAGACAAACAATATGTATTAAGTAACAAATCCGAAAATTCTGTGGTTATTAAGAATTTATTACATATTGTGAAAAGTATTATTTACTTCTATTGCTCTTGAAAGAAGAGTAGAATTGGGCAGCTCATGGTTAAAAACTGGGCCTCTTTTTGTATTTGAATACATACCAGCTTTCATTGTATTATCTTAATTGTTAAAAGAAATACCAAATTAGGCTTGTATATGAAGGGTCTTGCAATTAAATATGGGCACGAAATTGAGATTCATTCTAAAATTCTAATAAGTGGTTTAAACATTGATATCACCCTTTGTTTTAATACCTTAATTTTAAGGTATTAAATGAAGTAATACATTATCTTTCACCTTTCACCTTTTTTTTGCTTTTAGTTCTGATAATGAATGTAGGCCTTGAATTGTCTTTTTCATTTCTCTTCTTAATTTGAAAATAAATGTGATGCCTTCCATACTGGTGTATGGAAGGACACAAATTCTTTTTAACAATGTGATTTCAAGTCTATTCCAATATTTCAATTTTCAAAATATTTCCTGTATTAAAATAAATATATACATTTGTATGGCATATAGAATAGCGATGCCCTATAGTGAGATAGGTGGCAAGTAAATTTAACAAACAAATAAATAGACAAGATGGGTGACACACAAATCTAATAAATAAATAATCAATTATAATTAAATCATGGACTTGGCTTAGCTTTTTTTCATTAGTTTGCCATCCTGCATTTCAGCTGATTTTATTTCTAAAAAAATATATCATTGAATTGTTTAATTGCAAGATCATTGTTTTCAAGACAGTTTTTGCAATGATTTAGTGACGGTTATACTTTCAGTTCTTATTTAACATTTCAAAGATATGTTGACGTCAGTTCCTTCACTGTCAAAATATAGCTATAGAACTCTCTATACATGTAAGATATCTGATAGTAAAATCATACCAGATAAATAAGCTAATGGACAAATGAGGTTCTGATGGACCAAATAATGGACCAAATCACATAAAGTGCATAGGTAAAGAGAGACTACATATTGTTATGAAAACAATCAATCAAAATGTTTTCAAATGTTAGGGGAGTAAACAAAATATTGAATATAGTAAACACATGCTAATTAGGTATGATCTAATTTAAATTGTTAGTCTTAGCAGTCTTAAGATTCTATAGTTGGATATTGAGTAACATATATTGGGAAATGAAGTCAATTCAGTTTGGATAGACAATTTCATCTATTTAACAGGAAGATTCAATACTTATTTTTGATTTGTCTAAAAAAAGTGTCCCAAACTCCACTGAATTGTTAATTCAATCCAATGACATCAGAACTGATTTGATGCTCTGCATTAAATTTTAGCCAAATCTACAAACTGAATATGTTTGCATCCCTAGAATATAACCACTGTAATACTACAGGAAAATCACAAGTCCATTTTATATTAGAACAAACACTGCAACAATTTGAAAAGCAGATATAGGGATATAAAAAATGCCTAGAACTGGAAAAACACTCAGGAATGTGCTATGAAAATGTAACAATAAAAGCCTCATGTCATAAAGACATTACAGTATTACCAGGTATGCTCTCTGGGGAGGATATTCTGTAATCGAATGATGACTTTTCTTTCATAAAAATACACCATAAATGAAAAAACAACTCTTCTGGTAACATCAAGGTTTGGTTGGGAACATGTAGGATGAGAAAGCTCTTTTGATACTAAGATCTGAAGTTCAGAAAGGCTTTACAAGTAAAAAACCCAACATTTCAAATTGGATCTGCAATTGAACTGGAGGCGTGATTTCTACACACTTGATCTTACAGGTATATTATGTACTTAGTGAAACTGCTGCAGTATTTTCAGAAATAGCCCCATTTGTAATACCTTATAATAATAATCCAAGCAAGATTACCTGAGCATGGAACACTGAATGTTATATATTAAGTAACAAAACATCTATCATTATGCTAGATAGGAGACGTGGAAAGAAGCTTTTGAAAACTGTTGAGAGCTTTGAAATTTCAATTGTATAATTGATGGACAGGTTACCAGATGTTGATAAGGATGGAGAGCACTGCAGAGATTAATATTTATATCCTTTCTGGGCATAACTGGGAACATCTCATTCAAACAGGTGAACAAGAGCAAACCTGCTGGCCAAACATTAAGATTCAAGCCTTCACTTCAATATATGGCTTCACCTCTTCAGCCTTATATTTCCATCCAATTTGTCGATCATGCCATTAAAACTGGCCATAGAATTGGTCAGATGTTAGTCAACATCTTAATAGCATTCTTGTGACTTGCTGTTTGCTAGATGTTCTGCCATTTTGCTAAAACTGTAAATTTTGTTGCCTTGCACAAAACTGTCCATATTATAAAGTTTGTATTATTTATTTGTTTATAATTTATATTTCTAAGAACATCCAACTCAAGAGCAACCAAAGTGCTGAGTTCTGTACCTCCCCCCCCCTTTGGTATAATGGTTCTATCAAGACTTGCATGTCTATTGCTCAGTTTTCATGTCTTTAAATAATTAGATTATATTATTGATTACAAATCATTTTACAGACTATAAAGTGAAAATCTGATATACAAGTATATAAAATAAATCAATAGACTATGCATATTTGAGTGTAAATGCAAAGAAAATGAAAGATAAACTACAAAAAGAGTATGACAACTTCACTTTAGATTTTAGCAGGCTTAAGATTCTATAGTTGGATATTGAGTAACATATATTGGGTATAAACTATGCATTTTTTTAGTGGGCCTCTCAATAACAGGAATATTTTAAAATATTCTTTACCCATTGGTTCTCCAGAGTTGGGGTTTTGGACATATCCTGACATTTGTGTAGCTATCTGCATTTGTATATCCTGAAAACTAAATCCAATCCTGTATTTTGAAATAAAACCTACAAGGAAGACTTTATGAGTACAGGTGCCCTTTTCAGAGAGTCTATTTACAGAAATGCAGGAGATTCCTAAACTCTTGGGAAATTAGTCTGATACTCTGGTCTATTATAATGGTTTAACACTCTGCTACAAATATTGTTCAAATATTGTTCAAAACCATTTGATGGCCCACACAAGTCAATTGCCTAATCAAAAATCTGTGCAAATCTGTTCACCTAGTTGTTTAACAATGTGCTGGATAATTGCTAAGCTGTTATAATTGCTCTCACTACATTTATGCTTAACACTTTATGGTGGATTTGAACCAAACCAAACCAAAACATACAAAATGATTTCTCCAACTTATTTCTAGATATACATATGTGTGCATTCTAATAATGGTTCTTTCACAAACATTGTGTAACTTAATATCAGTGGTTTTTTTTTTCAATTAGGGCCCAGCATTTACTCTTGAGAAAAGCTATTTTAAGCTTATTTATAAGGAAGCAAATTTAAATGAACATATTGGTGCCACTTTAAATTGTGTTTAATGAAGAATGATTTACTATTCAAAAATTGTACCTGTATTAATGACTTTCTTATGCTGATTATCATTGAGTACTTATAAACAATAATTCATTTGACTACCAAGGTTTAAAGTTGAAAAGGAAAAGCAAGGAGAAACTACATGATCCAGCTACCTATTGTATTTCTTACAGTGTGAAACCCTCTCTCCTTTTCTTTCTTTGTACTCCCTATGGGTGGATGAGCATGAGCACATGAGACAAATTAATCGAAGTCATGATTTTAGTATGCTTGATGCTTTTGTACCTTAGAGTTGGAGTATTTAACCAGAACATCAAGCTTCTGGCAGTTGATTTTTCTGAATCTTCATTTAGATTCCAGGAGTTCTTTTGAAGATGTTGCTAAGAAGTCCTGTGGTGCATTAGTTATCACTAAAACATTGTCTCTTGTATTTTAAAGACTCTGGGAGCACTATTTCATTCTTACCTCCCACACCTTCACCATGACTAAGTGTTGCTAGAGAGAATTACTTAACCATTACACAGATGGCAAAAAATGGCACTTATCTCGCACTGTCTTTTTAATTGTATTTTTAGATGGATTTGAACTGAAGCCAAGGACTTTTTGAAGAACTGCTTTCCTCCATCCTGAGATCAGATTCATCATGGCAGCAGGTGTAGCAGCATGGCTTCCTTTTGCGAGGGCAGCTGCCATAGGTTGGATGCCAGTGGCCAACTGTCCCATGCCACTAGCCCCATCAGAAAAAAATAAGCGCCAAGATGAGCTAATCATTCTTAATGTGAGTGGCCGGCGTTTCCAGACATGGAGGACTACATTGGAGAGATACCCTGATACGCTACTTGGCAGCACAGAAAAAGAGTTCTTCTTTAATGAAGATACCAAGGAATACTTTTTTGACCGGGATCCCGATGTCTTTAGGTGTATCTTAAACTTTTATAGAACTGGTAGACTACATTACCCAAGGTATGAGTGTATTTCAGCTTATGATGAGGAGCTTGCTTTTTATGGGATCCTGCCTGATATCATCGGGGACTGCTGTTATGAAGAGTACAAAGACAGAAAGCGGGAAAATGCTGAGCGATTGATGGATGATGCGGATTCTGAGAATAAGCAAGACTCTATGCCAGCCCTGAGCTTCCGGCAGACCATGTGGCGAGCCTTTGAGAACCCTCATACTAGCACCTTAGCCTTAGTCTTTTACTATGTCACAGGCTTCTTTATTGCTGTTTCTGTGATCACCAATGTGGTGGAGACCGTACCATGTGGCTCAGTGCCTGGCAACAAAGAACAGCCATGTGGGGAGAGATATGAAATGGCTTTTTTCTGTTTGGACACAGCTTGTGTAATGATTTTTACGGTCGAGTACCTGATGCGACTCTTTGCAGCTCCCAGTCGGTACCGGTTCATCAGGAGTGTGATGAGTATCATTGATGTGGTGGCCATCATGCCCTACTACATAGGTTTGGTGATGACTGGCAATGAGGATGTCAGTGGAGCTTTTGTGACTCTGAGGGTTTTCAGAGTATTCAGGATTTTCAAGTTCTCCCGTCACTCCCAAGGCTTACGAATCTTGGGGTACACACTGAAGAGCTGTGCGTCTGAGCTTGGTTTTCTTCTCTTTTCACTCACAATGGCAATTATTATCTTTGCTACTGTGATGTTTTATGCAGAGAAAGGATCTTCTGCCAGCAAGTTCACTAGCATTCCAGCATCATTTTGGTATACTATTGTCACCATGACAACTCTTGGGTAAGTACTATATTTTTCTTTTTTGAACAAAGAAAAAGGGTGCTGATTGGTGGAGTTTCAGAATTTTCTGTAGTAACTGATCTTTTCTACCCCTCCCAGATCATAGATCAAAAATATTTTCTTCTTTTGATTGTTATATCATGTACATTGGAGAACGTTGTAATTCCCCTTAGACAAGGCTTCTGGTGTTAATTGTTTGTGATTATATTTTTCTTGTGTTTTCTTTTGTTGCACTTGTATTTTGGTCTGTGACCGCAAAATAAAAATTATTATTATTATTTATATATATCATGTACATTAGCTACAACAAATCACCAATTCATATTTGTAGTTAGAAAAGGACATAGTTATAGCATGAGAGGATAAGCCAAAATGTTTTGGAAAATCAGTTGTTAGTTAATTAATTTGGAATCTTTGGAGTTTTTTCCTGTTCTCATTTTGAATATGAGTGGCCTATACAAACAGTTTCTTTTGGTTTAAATAATACTTTTCTAGTATGGGATTATTGAAATCCTTTTTACATTGCTTCTGACAAAAGGTGAAATGTTGATTAATTAAAACTAGAATCAAAAGAATGTGGTCTAATTCAACTGGAAAAGAACAAAGGCACAAACCAAATGTTTAGAAAGAAAATAAAAATATATATTTGCATTCTTTGACATCAAATATTTCATTTTAAAGATCTTGAACGCTCTCAGAAATGCCAGCTTCAGAGAGTGCTGACACTATATATATTTTCCGATTCTTCCCTATTTCAAACAAGTGGCATTTTCATGCTTTTAGAATTTCTTCACTCAATTTGTTTTCTGCTCAGCACAGGAACTGAGTTAAATACAAAAACTTGGATAGGGAGGAATATGAAAAGACAAATAGTAAACCTTTACCCTACCCTAAACTGTTAGTGGTGTCATGGATATTTATTTCAGTATTATTGTTGTTAGCAATTCATGGTTAGCATTTTTCACATTTTAACAATATCTTGGAGGAAGAATAGATAATATTTATAAACTGAATTTATAAGAAAGTTTAACACATTTGGTTCTTTTGACTTTAATTGTTCCTTGGCTTCTGATTAAATCCAAACAGATAATACAAGAATTCAGGAGATTGAACAGGCTGAACTGGAAATCAGTGTGTATGGGTAAATGAGTGTGTGCCAAGAAAAAAGACTTAGGGTAATGGCAATATGATATCCATAGTACAGGAATTACAAAATGTTAAATTCACCAATTTTGATGATGGAATCACATCCCCATATACCCAAATGTTTTGGAGTGGTGTAAATATTTGTAATCTGTGTTACAAAGGAAGGGCACATAACCCATGGGATATTTCCACTATCTTTGTACATCATAGAGATCAGTTGCATTTTCAGCCTTGATAACTTTAACTTTAAGAACGATGTTGATACTAGTTATAGACTTTTTTAAGTGGAAAAAAATATTTCATATAGGATAATTAATCAACTTTAGCTTCTTTTCCCCCACTTATTTAAAGAAATTCACTCTTCTGTAACTTCTGCATACTATATCAGGACTCGTATATCAGGCAAAAAAAAATATTTAAAAAATTCATCATTTTTTTTCTCTATTTGTAAGATTGTATGGCTTTTGATTTTTAACCATACTTCAACAATTGCTTTTCCAGTGTTTGATCATCAAACACTGCATATCATTCTTCCTGTATTAAAGGTATTCGCAAAGAGACTTGAACTTTATAAGCTGAAATGATTAAATATGATTTATCTTCTAAAAGGACAACCAATTATGATTTAGTGGAATGAAAATATTTGAAAAATACAGAAATGTAAAAACTGAACTTCACTCAAATAAATAACCATCTTATCTAGTTTTGTTTAAAAAATGAGTTTCAAAAGCTTGCTATAACAAAAGTAAATACTTTGGGCACATTGAAATTAAAATATAACCTAGAATTTATTTTCTTTGCATTTTGGCTTCTTTTGTAAGAATATGTTAAAAATTATTAGTTTCAAATATTTGTAAGAGGTTAACAAAAAAAGATGTAAAACTCAAAATTGCATATAATTTCAAATATTACTTTCAATAGAAAGAAATACGATATTTTAAAGGATGATGTAAAATGATTGTAAATGTTAATAATATGACGCAAATATACACATTTTACACATGGCAATTGAAAATTCTTACAAATTCAAAGGTAAGGAAAGCAGGTGGGCCACCTGTGATAAACATTATATAGCACAATATGTTTTATATGAAACTACATTTTAGAACTCTGTATATCTCATTTAAGCTTCATAGAATGTAAAAATGAATCTGAAAATGAAGCCAGGCTACATAGCCACTATGCATATTACTTAAAATAAAATTTAAGGTTGCTTACATATATATTTGGAAAGAAAATCTTTCTATTATTGGAGACCTTAGCGCTCTCTGTGCTTGCTTGTTTCCAGACATTTCTTTACCTAGCTAACATCATTAAGGCTAGTGAGTGCCTCGTTCACTCCCTGATTATATAGAGTAGCTTGCCCTGTCATTGTTGATGGGGTATCATTGTCTCCTTAGTTACACCATTGTTTTCTGTTTGTTGTCTGATATTAATCCTTGTTTATCTGGGTATTGACTGCTATAAAGCATGTGTTCTGCTCTTTTGGTTTCCTTCTTAGATTTTTTAAATAAAATTTGCTTGCAGATGTTTTTAATGAAACAACAACCAAGCTCAAAGAGCACCAAGGACTCCACATTTCAGTCCTGAGCTACATACATTATCTTCTACTGAGATTTCTATTGTTTCCCTTTTTTAAGGGGAAGGAGGACAAGAAATGAAATATTTCTAACCTGTCCAAATATATAGAGAATGATTCCACGGTACCATTAATTCTGTGTATGGCTAACTGAAATACTCCCAGACATAAAGCACCTTTCCTTTTTGCACATAATGATAGTCCAGAGTGAGTCTTCTTGAGCGCTCTAAAGTGTTCCTTGACAAGGTTAATCATATAAATTATAGCAGTAGTGCTAAGCTCACTGAGCAGGCTAAAAAATGGCAGATACTAAAATAGGATATTTAACATTTAAGACTGATCATTTTAAGCTTTTTTTGCAAACTACTGTCTTCCAACAGAGATTAATGCATGTACCTATTTGTATTATTTGTCTGGAATTATTTTTAAATGGAAGACTTTGCTGAAGCATCAGTTGTACAGTCTGCATTTCTTACATTTCTTAAAGACCTTTTTGTACTATAAAGGTCTTTTTTTATGATAAGGTCAAAACACCAGATAATAATACATAGAGAGCAAACTTCTTTACTTTTTTTACTTTCCATTATACTTTTCTGTTAATATGTCATTACTTGCCCTTTCCCCTAGAAGCTGTTAAAGCTATGTGTTCCTGTTGATTTTTGAGAAAGTACCATGTTGTCCTATAAGATTTGTAAAGGGCAACTCTATACCATGATGGTTGCTATGACATTTCTGAACTTCAGAAGGAACTATATGTCATTTTCTATTTTGGATTTCCTTCAAAGATAAAATGGAAACTTTTGTCTTTGCCTCTGAAGTAACATCTGTGCATTTGGACTTTCAGAGCTTAAAATGTATACCAGTGGTGGCGAACCTATGGCACGCATGCCAAAGGGGAGGCACTCAGAGCCCTCTCTGTGGGCACGTGTGCCATCACCCCAGCCCTGCCTCCCCCTGTGGCCCTCTTCTCACCAGCAGCCCCCCAGAAGAGAGTCATCCCTGGGCATGGCCCACGTGGAGCAGCACAGCCAAGGACATGGCAGCTGGGCAGCGGGGACAAAACTCCACCCTCGTGTCCCATCGTGTGCAGATGACGCTGTGGAGTATGGGCGGAAGGTGTGGCAACATGGCGCTGCAGGGTCACTGGGGTGATCTGTGGTGGTTGGCCATGGAAATGGTGGGTGGCCCTGCAGGTGGATGGGGCAGGGGCTGGGCTGGGCTGGGGGATGGAGCAGGGGTGGGGTAGGCCCAGGGCCATTTTGGGCACTTGGTCTCTAAAAGGTTCGCCGTCACTGATCTATACCACCATCTTCAAAAATTGAAATCACTTTGTTGAAATCCATGTAATATCCTCTCCTTTAGTTAGAATTGGACTTTATTCATAATTTTCATCATCTTTCAGGTTTGAGATATTTGAATCTCACTAGCATCTGAATGGAGCATTTTCATAAACCAGCTACAACTAACAGTAGAATGATTACAATCCAAAGTTTATTTCAAATTGTGTACTCTCAGGCTTTTACTTTACCAGTAAAACAAAACAAAGAAGCAAACAAAAAAATCTCCAACCCCTAACCTACAACTATTGGAATATCTGAATAAAAGAGTATTGTAAATTAAATAGCAGGCTAAGATACACATAATATAACAAAGGTATTTTTTTTAAGAATTAGATTTCTCAGAAAATGTCTCTGCTTTCTCTTTTGTTCCTAACTAATTTATGGAATTAGAGTTGGGGAAAGAATCATGACTTTATTCCCATTTCATTCTCTAGATCCTGTTTGCCACAATAAATACAGAGTATGAATGTGTACTATAGTTCTTAAAAACTGGACAATAGGACACATTTCCACACATTCCTTATGTGGAAAAAAATTGAAAACATGCATGTTAAACAACTTCAATTCTAAATTATGATTCAGTTTGCAGTAAAGTTTCATGCATAAAAATATTCATAAAACCTGCTACAAATTGATCCTAGTTATCATTATATTGCATGCATAAAATCATACATTATTTGCACAGTATATCTTTATGATCTCCCATGATGTCTACTCACTGATGCAAGTTGCCAGAGTTGGTGTGGTCCAGATTCCTTTGATCAAACAGTGTTATCTACTAGGACTAGGAAGTGCACCTTCCTAGTGGTCATGGTGTCTGTAATGAGTTTCCCCATGAGACCTGGGTGACTTACACCCTGATGATATTCCAGAAGGCTTTATACCTCTCTTGAGCTATGGCAGCTGGAGCCACTTACCGGATGTCCTTGGTCTAGCCTTGTTGTTGTTGTTGCATATTATTTTGTTCTTATTTATTTATTTTTATTCTGATCATTGAATTATGAGCAACCTAGACTCATTCTGGAGTTGGATGATGTTAAATAAGATAAGATAAAAATATTTTTAAAGTAAAGAGCCTATCAATGGACCATTTCATCTTAAAGATCTCTCTTCCTTTTATAGGACCATGATGTTTTTCAAAACTTTTAAGACGAGTAATTCTTATTTCATTTAAATTATTCTGATTGATTGATCAATCAATCTATTTATTATTTTTATACCACTCATTTTACTATTCAAAGTGACTCTGGGTGACTATCTAACACTTCAATTTCTATTTCAAAATATTTTATCTACACGAACTCACTCATTCTAAATGTATATAAATCACAGAAAAGAACTTTCAAGTGATAACTTTGTGTTGCAATTACTTTTCTTTGTAATTTTTGTACTTAGTTGCTCTGAAGCTTCTTCAGTTTGCCTCTAGGCTGAGAAAGAGAAGAAAAACCTATTTCCTCTTGTCATAATTTCAAGTGAAATATACCATAGAATAGTACCTTAAATCCAGAAAGACAAGAGGAGACTTTCACTTACCAGTTAGAGAGTAGAGACTAAAGCAGCTCAAAACTTGGGCAGTCCTTTCTATCCTGGGAGAAGATTGAGATCATAAATCTGTCAATCTCCATATTTAGCTGGGGCTGCCTTCAAAATGGGCAAAGGGTGAAATATATCTTGTATTTAATTTCAAAATGAGCTTTGCATTTTGCGTTTGTATTTTTTCTTCTTCTGCTTCTTAGTTCAGCCCTAACTAATTCTTGGGAATCATGGTTGCTGTTAAGTTACTGTTAAGTAATTATGAAAAGATGATTGATCTCCATCCTCAGACCCTGATCCCAAACTCAGGGGAGAATTTACTGTAAGTATTATACACTTGTACTGGAATGCCATCAAAAATATGAAAACAAACAAACAAGAGTTGTAGACCAGAAGGACCTAGACTTTGCTAGAGCTTGTTGCCTACTTTCCTGACAACCCTGGTTGATGACCACATTAATTTGTTGAAAGGTTAATTGAAATTTCATAAATAGCACCCTTCTCCTCTCACTCTTCTGCTGCTGAATTTCTACAGTTCTGTCTTATGTCTAAATACATTACCCATGTAGTATGGCTATATTACTTTATCCTTCTCATCTGTTCCACTGCCTTCTCTATTGGTATCATTATTATGATTATTATCCTTGTTATTATGGATTATTCCTTTGTTGTTTTGAATGTACACTGAGAGCTTATGCACTGGAGCTAAATTCCTTTTGTATCCAATCACACTTAGCCAATAAAGTGTTCTGTTCTGTTCTATTCTATTTCTAATCTTTCCTTCAGTATAAGATGTTATTTTATTTAAGTCAGTGAATAATTGCACATATTATAATTCGAAAAGAACACATTTTTCTGCTGTTTACAGTTTACTGTTAATTATTTAATTATTTATAATGGTTATAATTTATAAAATTACGTTTACTGTAAACTTTGTAATAAAGTTTTTTTTTCCTCCTACAGGCTTCACTGTTCCTAGAGAATAATCTAAATGCTGCTTTCCAAGATATTCGGCAGTCTCTTTCTGCCTAGGCAAACTTATACAATGAGCTTCTGATGCCATTTTGGCAGGAGTCTTTTTGTAATTAGATTATATTTACAATTCTCTATCTGTGGTACATTGCCAAAACATCCAGCCTATTCTCTAGTGAATTGCAGAATTGGTTTGTACCTTGCCCAGTTAGTGATATAGCACTTTGCATCTGAATAATTCTTTGACTTTTATAAACAGTTCAAAATTATTGGCTCAGTTGCACTTTACTGCCCAATTAGCATTTTTGAAATGATTTTGGACCAGCCAGAGTTATGTGTGTCTTAAAATACAAATAAGAGAGTGTTGGTTTATTTTATGCATCAAAGAATTCAATCTGAGTAATTGAATTGTTGCCCTTGTTCTTGTTAGTAAAGCAGATTGATTTATAAATAACTGGGAATATGTAGGTTAACTTTTCTTAAATTAAGTTCACTGGGACAGAAAAAAAAAGGTTTGCTAAAACATAAGCAAGCCAAAACAGTAATTGGATATTTGCACATGCTTTAATTCCTAACCCTTGACCTTTTTTTTCAAAACACAAATACTAAGAAATTTAGTTTATTTGCTTACTGGAATTCCCTTAGGTTCTTCAACTAAAGGAATAATAATGTGGGGCAATGTCCATGACTTGTGTTCAATACAATCATAAGCTTGTTTACTTGAAAATAAGTCTGAGTTTAATGTCAACTACCACCAACTCAATAAGTATAAGAATGAAAGATGCTGCAAATCTGTCTTTAAAAAACAAAAGATAAAGCCACAATTGGTTTTGAACAGCAAATTTTCTTCTAAATGCATTATTAATGAATCCTAAATGCAACATTTTTTATTTATAAAGGGCTTGACATGCCATTGAAATGGACTGCTCTTACTCTCATTTGACAAATGAGAAAAAGAGCTGGCAATTAGTGATGTGATTTATCAAGTCTTATCAATTCCTGCCTGAGAAAGGATCTGAATATAGGTTAGACCAGTATTTCTCACTCTTGGCAATTTTGAGATATCTTCCAACTTCAGAATTCTTCAGCCAAAACTATCCATCTAAAAGTTGCCAAGTTTTGAGATATTTGATCTTCCAATTGTTATGGTGGCTAAGGCTAATAAGACTTATAGGACAGTTGCATCTGAAGAACTTTCTGGAACTAGGGAATATGGTACTTTGGAAGTAAATGGTATATGAAGTTTCTTCTGACTCAGTTTCTAGTGATTCTAAAGAGTCATCTCTCTGTTTGGGCCTTAATTTTTTGATATGTATATATTTTAAATTATTAACCATTATTTTCCATGTTAAATGACTTAACAAATTTTGAACAATCTATACTACACCAACATAAATCAAACAAACATCCCAGATTTCATAAATGTATATTCGCAATATCATATGCATTCACACTTTATATGTAGTACATTATTGGAAATATTTGAGAAACATTAAGTTTATGTGTCTATAATCAGAGTGACAATTAATGGATTTAAAGCAGATCACTCAAAGAAAAGAATCGAGCTACAGTCTGTAATAAAATGAATCCATCACCAGAACCCAGATCCCGGTCCATCAGTTCAGTGAAGCAAATAAGTCAACTCATAAGGCAATTCTACCTTTACTTTCAGAATTCTAACATTAAAGCTTCTGAGAAATCCAAAACTCTGTCAAGGTCCTTCTCTTCTGACAAGTGGAATATAGACTTTTTTTCCTCTATTATAATAAGGGAGAAAGTCTTTATTATAAGGTCTAAAAATAAATTCTTCATTTATTTTTTACTCTAGGGATGGACTAAAACCTTCCAAGAGATATCCCAGAGACAAAGTAAGAAACTAGGGAAGGTGGGATGCACTGCCTAGTACTTTAATGCTTTTTGCTTTGAAAACATCATGGCAGCCAATTAGAGTCCATGTGGTTTCCAAAATACTGAATGGTTCCAAATGGTTGTAGATTTCCAACATAGAACATATTATACACATGTATATTGTATATATAGTTTGCAAATCAATGGAAGGATTATAAAATGCCACATGCTTCATGGCATTTTCCCAAAGAGTCCAAGGAAAGGCAGCAGCCCTGGAATCAATCACTTCATACAGAACTGAGGCATGAATAGGAATAGAATAGGGGGAAAAAAGCAAATAAAATTATACCATTCCTACATCTTTCTTAGTTTTGTTGTGTTCATAAGTTTCTGACTTAACAAAAGCTGTTTTTAATTTAGCATCATTTAAATTTTACTCAGGAGGTTTTGTAATGAAAGTGTTATTCTTGGGTGCATCCTTAATCAGTCTGAATTACTGAAACAGTTCTTCAGAATTAATTTCAAGTCAGCTGCCTGCTTCTATCAGAGACATTCTATTCTGGAGGCTGGCAGCTTCCACCATCTTTCTGGGAAACATAATTAAATATTTTGTTTGTGAGTATGTTTCCTCTGCCTAAAATTAGAGGATTTTAATATATACTCATTATATTTATAGAATTATTTTTTTCAGAAGGATTTGCTCAAAATTATCCAGGGAGTCCACAGTGGAATATGGGAATGAATCTTTGGGTAAAGGATGATTTCTGGATGGTAACCAGTTTTAAAATGGGAATAGGAACAATGGAAACCTGCCATGTCCTGATGCAAAAAATTAGAATTGCTAAAATCTTTTCTCCTATGTCATTTTTGATATCATAGGCATTTTTGGCTGTTTTATTTGCACAACGCCCTTAGTTATTTATCTTTCTATAAATTGTGTGCTTTACTATATTAAGCATTGGCTCCCCTTCTTCTAAATGTAAGAGGTGCTACTGGCTGTATTACTTATATAAAACAAATCTGAGGAAGTTATTTTTTGTTTGCCAGGCAAAGTCAAACATATATATGTCACATTAAACCAAAATGTTATTACAAACATAATCAGTGGTGGCTTTGCAGTTTGAATGAACTCTAGTATGTCCTAGAAACCTTAGCAGAAGGAACTACCTACAAGTATCCAACTTAAAGAAAGAAGTGTTACTACACTGCCACGATGCCTTCTGGTGTACCTATATTGAAGAATTAATATTTGGTTTTATTTGTATTTACAGGTAGGAAAAAGGTAGTAAAGATTTTTGTCTATTGGTAGCATTAGGGAAATAATTTACCATTGCCTTTGTCTAGGATGTAATATAGCTTTTACCCTAGTATTTGGTGATGGTCATCTAACCAAGCACTAACCAGTGCTTTTTTTTCAAGGAGGTCAACCAAAGTTTGGTATAGTGATTAAGACATCAATCTAGAAACCAGAAGATCATGAATTTTAGTCCTTCCTTATGAAGCTAGTTGGATTACGGCTTAGGCCAATCATTCTCTCTCTCAGCCCCAGGAAGAAGGCAATGATGAGCCACTTCCAAAATCTTACCAAGAAAACTGCACTGACTGTGTAAGCAGATGCCAGGAATCAATAATGACTTGAAGGCACCAGAGACAAAATAAAATAGTCAAACTCAAGTAGATGTAGCTACCTGCTATGGTCATTCCTATATCCCTGTGGTTCTCAACCCGTGGTCCACAGAACCCTGAAGGGGCCACAATGTCATCACAGGTGGTCTACAAAAGCTTGATGCAATCTACTGCTTTAAACCTGAGTTAAGTCTTGGTGGCCCATGGCCATGATCCATAGTTGCAAAAAATATTTAAAGAGGGTCCATGGTCAAGAAAAGATTGAGAACTACTGCTTTACATCATGGTTCTTTTTTTTTTTTAAATAAATAAGGCCACTAACATTTGTGAGAATCAACTTGCAAAAAAATTCTTTGTAGTGAGTAGAATGAGGTCTATATCTAAGTGTATCTGTGTATCATTGCTAAAATTGTTTTATATATTTTCTTCCAAACTGATTATAAAAATTATAAATGAGGTGATTCTGTTCTGTTATATTATCCATGATACAATTTGTTAAAAAACAGAATTCAGATATCTTAGAAATTCGCTGTTTACTTCTGCTGTGTTTAAACAAAGATTTAATTAGCAAAAGATGTCATGTAGTAGTCTGTGAGGAAATATTTCTGTTTAGAATAAAAGTAAACATGAAGAACAGTATTTTCAGAATTTTGGCATAATAAAATTAGTGAAAGATGCCAAAATGAGATAATGTATCTAATATTACATAGTATACATTAGTTGTGTAACAATAAATCAGGAAGTCATAAACACAAATAGGCTATTATTAGTATTAGCATAAAAACACATTTCCTCTTTTAAGAACAACAAAACAAAACTGCATATTAACATGAATTGTGAGTCTTATTCAGATTGGTTTTTCAGTATGTCTAGGTTAGCAAATTACTGAATATAGTTTTTGACTTAAGAATATTTCTTTTCTTGAAAAGTTTCTCAAAATATTGTTTGCTCTCAAAAGTAGAGTTTAAAAGGCAGAATTTATTATTCTTTTTGGAAGGAGAAAGAACTACTCCTAAGTGAGCCAAAAGACAGGATTTCAGAATCATCTGCTAGTTTGAGATGCTGCAAGTTATTTTGTTTTATCTTTTATGGTAGTTGAGTGTTGTGAGATATGCAGTAGGGTTTAAAGATACGATGTTGAAAAATTGATTCAAAGTAGCATACTTTTCAATGCAAAGTCAATGGCGTATACAGTCCATTAAGTACATATACATAGTTTTACACCTCTTAAAATTCTCTGAGATATAATGCTCTTTAGTTGAACAGATTCAAATTTGATTCATCAAACATTGATTTGTCCAATATTGAGAAAAAAAATGGGTAATGTAAGTCTATGTTTCTTATTTCATATCCTACTTAATGACTATAGAAGAGTCCATGTTCAGAGGTAATGGCCATTGAATGTAACTTCTGGAGAGCAACATCAAGGGAACAGAATGGCTTCAAGTTCTTTTCTTAGGGACATTTAAGATCAGATTGTTTTGAATGGCATGACTAGTGGGAGACTAAATCATGGAAGAACTTTTTCCAGGGCAAGAACCATATCTGCACTCCAGAAATCTTATCCAGAGAGTTATGGATGGTTTAAGGATGAAAATGTAATTAATTATACTAAACAGTATATACTTAAAGCATAGTTAGCATAATTATTTATTAGTCATATATTTTCCACTCCTGTTCTTTTAACAACCAGCATGTGATGATTGTTCTCTCAGACCTTGTGCCCATTCAAAGTTTATGACTTAAGGCACTATGGCTTTAGATTTTATGCAACTGAGCCACATCCCTAGTCAAATCAAAATATATTTTTTAAATATGCAAAAATCAGGAGGTAGAACTTCAAACATATTCCTGTTCAACCTTCAAATGTGTTACTTTTCCTTATAATTGCAAATTGAAATATGATTTCTTTTCTTGCAATTGAAAAAGATAGAATCCTATTGTTCACATACAGTATGACATAGAAAACAATGGGAAGTACACAAATGTTCTTTCCTTCATTTAATGGTGTTTGTACAGGAGTCAATACAGTTGATTTCAACATTTGCTTTTCTTGATATCAACAAAGAGGGGAGAGAACAGAATACAGATCTTTTGTAGGCTATTGCTTTTCTTAATATCGTCTTTTAAAATGAGTTATTTATCTATGCAGTCTTATTTTATGTGCTATAACTCAAATAAGTGTATTTCAACTTCATCAGGAAGAAACCAAAAATGTCAGTGTAACTTTCCTATTTTAATCTGGTTGATAGAAAGATACATGAGATAGCATCACTTTTCCCATCTCAGCCTACTAGTTTAATATTTGCAACCCGAAAAACAGCCTGAATTTAATATAGTGAGCTCAATCCAAAAGTAATTGATGGCACAATAGAAAGAAACCATATCTTGAGCCAACATCTGTACAACTCTAATTGCCTGCTTTTAGAAAAAGGACACCATCTTTCCCAAAATAATACATTTTTAGATATTACAAGTGAGATGTGTTTCTATGGGGAGCCATTTCTTGCTTAGTACAAGTCATGCTCATACTGCACTGGAAATAAAGTTATCAGGATTCAGCTTTTCAATATATATATATATTAAAGCTTATATGTGCTATGTTAAGGAGAAGAGACAGGGATAAGAAGGGCAATGTCATTTCCTCAATTCTGTTTATACATAGGAAGATAATTAAATGCAGTAGAGAATCTCTTCAGTTCAGCATCAATGGCTAGAGTAAAGTTTGTCCTGCATCTGAAGGAACAAATGTAGAGTTTTCACTCTATCTCCTCAAATGAATATATCAGAAATAGACAAAGAATAGTTGATTAATATATTTGAAAAGCTGAAGCCATACCAAGGATGTTTTTATTAAATAGAAACCATGGCAGGCATGACCCATCACAAAAGCCAACAGAAGCCAACAGAAGATGTTGCTTGCCACCATTTGTTGCCACCTCTTAGGATGCTGTCCACCATGTTCATTTGCTTTCAACTTTAGTTTGGACAGATCGAGGTACTCTAAAAAACAAACAAACCCTCAGTTGAAGCCACCCATTTTTATTTTTTTTAAGGAGAATATAGGCACGTTTTACAATGTGAAACTTTCCTATTTATTTTGTTAATGTTTTGCTCAATCTTAATATTTACTCAGAAATAAATAAATCTTATTAAAGTCTTACTGAGGACTATTTGGATGAATATGCACACCTTTGAGTTATTAATTTGCAGTAATTAGTGCTTAAATTTAGCATTTGATTGTTTTTTTGCATATGGATATATGTTAGTTTTGTTTAGTTGTTAAGCTGCTATTTGTGTTTTATAAAAAGTTTGTTTTTCTTTATTTCTTTTTGTTTCTTCTATAGGAGTTTTGATCCCATCCTTTTCCTTCCTTTTATAGTTTAGTACTTTCTATCTTTCACCATATAATATGATTATATCTTGTAAGTTATATAGTGATACGGTGTAATTAATTTATAATACCACATTCTAATTTCCTGTGTGTTTCAAAGTATCTTAACTGTAATATTTTAATGCTTAATTATTGTTAAAACTACTACTAATAATAAAAACAAGTAGCTAATTAAAAGGAAGTGAGGAAAATTTTATGTTGTAGGTTTATGGAAGACTAAATTTTGAATTAATTGAATCAAACTTACGGTGTTATGAAGTGTTTATACATTTCACAAAGAATTCTTAGATTACAAATGAGTAACCTGATCCTTAATTGAGGTTCTCAAACTGTGGATCAGCTGGGGAGGGAGGGAGCTGTACTTTTAAAACTCCCTAGAGTTTGATTGTTTGTACTGCATATCCTAGTGAGCATTTGCAATATTGCAAACCCCCATTATGTAAACATGAAAATTTAGGGATATATTCATGTCTTGCCCAACTGTAACCCTAAGAAGAGGCTTCCACACAAATTCATTTATTGATTTAGCTGATTGCCATATTACAACCATGTATTAATGTGACTTATAGTCAAATGCTATGATATGAATCCCAGCAACTGATAGCTATCACTTTAGATATATATTAACACCATGCTAGAAAAGGCTTGATCATTTCTTTTTCCAATAAAGGAGAATATTTGTAGCTCAGGACTAAAATGAAGAGTCCTTGGTACTCTCTGAAGTTGGTTGTTTTTTGCAGACATTTCATTACACAAACTAGGTAACATCATCAGTTGTCAACAATGTTACTAGTTTGGGTAATGAAATGTCTGCAAGAAAACAACCAAACTCAGAGAGCACCAAGAACCCTTCATTTCTTTTTCCTGAGTACTTTTATCTCTTTTGCTTCCTGCACAACTTAAAAAACATTGAAAAGTCAGATTAGTATTTTTCAAACTTGGGAATTTTCAGATATGTAGATTTCAACTCCCAGAACGTTGGCTGGGGAATTCTGGAAGTCAAAATCCATACATCTTAAAGTTATCAAGTTTTAAAAACTTAAATGTTTAATTTTTCTAAAATGATGAATTTACTTTCAGGCAAGTTATTTATGTGTGTAAAATGTTCCCTTGTACAGAAGGATTTCTAAAACTATACTGTTTCTGCATAGTGTTATTATAGTTTTATGTTGGTAAACAAAAACAAATTCACATCTAAAATAATAGAACAGTTTTTCTCAGTCCAGACAAACTTTCCCAATTTCAAGAAAACATCGATAGTGGGTGTAAAATGACAGCAAATTTTGTCTAACAAAGAGCTTTTCCATTTAACTATCCCAAAAATGAAAAAGGATGTCCTGCTATAGAACATATCCTACCCAGAATACATAATTTATTTCATTACACTGTTGGTGTTTTCTTCTCTTTTCAGCTATACCTTTTCTTGCTTCTGAAAAATTATATAAATTATATTTAAAAAAAATCTCCAAGAAATACCAGACTCCATAGAATTCATAGCCATTAAGGTTCCAGTTGTGAAGTAGAAATATTAAAGTAAATTTAAATTTGAATTTACAATTAACAGAATAGCTTGATGAAGCAATCCATCAATACATTGCTTACCCCCTTCTTTAAGGAAATCTCATAATTTGAGAAAGTAGAAGAATTAGAATAAAATATGATGTAATAAATCTACAGTGATATTCATAGAGCTTTTCCTCTCATCTGCACAGAATGAATGTACAAAACCCTTGAGCTAAGAAATTAAAATCATTATAAATGCTATAAATCAAAAATTTGGCAGAGGTGAATTGATAGTTATTAGCATGATATTCATCAAAAAGATATTTTATAACTATAAACATTCATTAAACATTAGTTGTTGGATAATCTATTTGGCAGAGATTAAAGACAGGAGGATAGTTTCCTGACTGGTTCCTTGTTATTTTGCTTTAGCAATAGCCCAGAACTCATTTGCTTACCAAGAGATTTTGAAAAGGGTTACAGCTCCACCATTGTTTACTGAATACAAATGACAATGACTGGGTTTACATAATATGATAAGGGAAAGGCATATGATGATATTACAGCTTGACGTTATATACGAACTATGTCTATCTTAAGAACACACACAGAGTTTTGTGAAAGAGGATAGGTAAATAGATAGGCAGGCAGGCAGACAGGACTGTTGCTGAGAAAAGAGTTGGTAAGCAAATGAGGGGTTTTTTCTATACCACTATCAACTAATCATTGTTTCAAGGACAATTGTAGCAGGAATTTGTTCATGAACCACCCATGATCCACCTCAACAAGGCACCTCAGTCAGCACTGAGGTAGCAAAGTGCCTCAATGGAAAAAAGGCATAAACTGTGTTATAGGGTAAAGCAATGTGGCTTTCCAGCTCGATACAGAAAATCAAAGTGTCATTTCATTTGCAGCTTCACTCTGAAAGGGTATTTTGGTTTAAGCCTTGATGAATCAATATGCTTTTTATTTTAAAAATTATATCCCAAATATTGGGGGTTTAAAATTTTACAAGATGGCAATCTGTTCATGTAATAATATTTAAGGCTCTTTGTATTTCAAGAATATTTCCTGTGTTGAGAGCAGGGGAAACTGACCTGTTTAGCTCCTAAGAAAAAGGTAGCAAACAATAGTAAGCCATAATGTGCTTTGGTTTTAGTTTAGAATTGTGTATGAATCAACTATTAAGGTTTATTTGGCAAACTACAGTAAAAGACAGCTCGCATGTCCAAACAGACCAATGCTTTGGGTAGATAGTAGACAAAAAGAAAACTGTAATATTTGCAGGTAACTTGTTCTATATCACATGGATGACCTTTTTTGCAGGAGCAAAGTGAAAGAAAAAGAGAAAGTCCCATAAGAATTTGTCAATCATATCCCTAAGTCAAGTAATTGCAAGTAACAATGCATGGACGTTAGTCAGCTGCTCATTTTTTACATGGCAGTGACAGGAAGGTACTAAAGATCTTGAAATTGTAAGCCAAGATGGGTGGCTATAGAAATTGAATTGAATAAACAAATAAATAAAATTGAAATTGAATAAACAAATAAATAAAGCATAGTTATTTAGTTCAGCCTCTCTTTCAGTTCTATAGTTTCAATCACATCATTTGGAAACAGATTTAAAACAGATTTTCCATATATATATATTAGTATGTTTGTTTTCTTTATAGTTATCTTCTTGATATGTCAAATTGCTTGAGATATTTGAAGATATTAGGGGAGACTTTTCCAATGTATGTTCTCCAAATATATGTGATTATCATTATATTAAAAAAAGAGCCATGGTGACGCAGTGGTTAGAATGCAGTATTGCAGGCTGATTCTGCTCACTGCCAGCAGTTTGATACTGACCGGCTCAAGGTTGACTCAGCCTTCCATCCTTCCAAGATCGGTAAAATGAGGACCCAGATTGTTGGCGGAAATATACTGACTCTGTAAACTGCTTAGAGAGTGCTGTAAGCCAGACATGTCAAACTCGTGATGTCATATGACATCATGCAAAGTATCGGAGCTTTTTCCCCATTGCCGGCAATGGGGTGGGCATGGTTTCCTGGTGACGTGTCCAGCTTGCGGGCCAGCAGTTTGATACCCCTGCTGTAAGCACTATGAAGTGGTATAAGTAAGTGCTATTTTTTTCATGTCATACTATTTGGGAAAAACATAATTGCAATCCAGTACATCTGCAGCACACAAATTCAGTGAAATCCAGTTGTGAAATTAATACACGGTGTCCCAATAGTCTTAATGCTTAAAACTATACTAAGAATTTTGAGACACTCTATATCAATAGTTCCATTTCTACTTTTTTTCATCATGCCCATAGCTAGGTGAATATTACAAGGCATATGGGATTATTGTCCTTTTTTCTTCTTGGAAAAAGTAACTAAATTAAAAAGAGGTTATAGGAAGTTTTACAATTTCATTTTAAAACAATATCCTTGTTATAGGCTGAAAGATCAACACTAATGATGTAGGGCGAATAAATTTCTTGTTAGAATCCTAGAAATCTTTTGTATCTTGCTGTATCTTGTATCTTCTCCTGACCTATGGCATGCTAGTCCAACTGAGCTTCCATTATTGTCATTTTGATTAATCCCCAAATATTCTGGAGTTTTTACCCTCTTGACTTTTCCTTTCAATATGAATTTACTAATTTTAAGAAGTCATACATCACCATTGTGAATATGCTTTGTAGTTTTCCTTGGTTCATTGTCATTATTTTTCTACTCTTCCTGTCTACGCTTTTAGTTCTGCTTGAGTCCAGTTCACTATTTCAGTTGTGTGTTAGATGACTGGAATTGGACAGGTGTTAAATGCCAATGATATTTCTTCCACTAAGTTTAGACTTTAAAATCATATTTACTCATGATGTATTCACTGTGTGCTTAATATTGTTAGCTTGAATGATACCCAGGCATTTGTAGCAATCCAGATTCCTGATGTTATTTCTATAAAGTATCTTGATTCCTTTAGTTTATTTTTTGCCTATTGATGGTGAGAGTGGCGCATTTTTCTGCTCCAATCTCCATGGCAATATCTTGACTGTTTATGCAGACAGTATTCAGTGGTGATTCTCTTTCAGATAGTGTCTTTCCATACAGCATCAGATTGCCCATATATATCAGTTGGCCTGGCAGATGTATTTGATGTTTGATAACCATGGCCTGATTTGTTCAATATTGTTGGCAGAGGAATCAGTGCAATGATAAACAGTAGTGGTGAGAGTGAGTCTCTTTGAAAGATTGCTTTCTTGATATTAACTTTTCCCAGTCTATCACCATTGTCCAAGAATTATGTCTTCCATTGTGCCATTGATCTTTGCACAAAGCTTCTGATATTTTTACTGACTCCTGTTATTTCTAGGCCCTTGATTATTAAGTCATATGGCAGGGTCAAATACCTTCTTGTAATTTATCCAAGCTACATTCAAGTTGGTCTTTCTTCTTTTGCAGTTTTCAAAAATTATCTTGTCAGTTTGGAGCTGATCTTTTGTTCCTTTGCTGTTTGGACAGTTTTCTTTCAGGCCAGGTAGAAAGAGCTTGTTTTCAAAAAGGTGTTATTGGATAGCATCAGCTACCATACCAGTTAGCAATTTGAAAGTTATTGTTTAACAGGTAATTGGCTTGTAGTTTCCTCGTGCTGCCTCTTTTGTGGGATATTTCATTATCAAGTAGGTTTTGCTAGATGTTAACCAATCTTCAATTTCACCTCCTTGCAGTATGTTCCTAAACTGCTTGGCAATGAGTGGATGTAGACCAGTCAGATGTTTCAACCCAAAACCATACAATTAATCTTCACTGGTGCTGACCAATTCTTGATCTTCTTTGCCCTTTTCTCCACTATTTCTGGTATTATTATTATTATTATTATTATTATTATATTACATAGTATTCTTACATAAAAACAGTTTGGAACCATTTAAACATATAAAATTCACATAAAAATAAATGACAAATAATATATAACACAAAGCATAAATAAACACACATATATAAAAAGGAACCAAAAGCAAAGGCACAAGAATTCATATTTATAACAAAAGAAAGTAAAACTTTGTGTGTTGTGAATTTTGGGAGAGAACGAACTCAGAGAAGTCCTATCTACTTCGTCTCTACTTCTAGTCTGGTAACGAGACAACTATATGCAAGCAACCTCAGAGAGCACTAAAGACCACAAATACCGTAAAAAAATAACCACTAGATGGCATTCTGCTTTTTAAGTTCATGCAATTGGACTGTGTATATATCATAAACAATACCTTGTACCTGACTTGATATTTTTTTAATTTATTCATTCATTTATATCCCGCCTTTATCATTTTCACAAATAACTCCTCTAATTAACAGGCACTGCAATTGCTTCAGAGCTAAACATTTACATAACTAGATATCCCACTCAACAATCAGGTTACTGTATTCTGCACCAGCTGTGGTTTCCAAATAAAGTTCACAGTAGGCTCACCCAAAAATGCATCTTCTAAATATTAGCTTACTGGTATATGAAAATAGTAAGTTGCTGTGTCGTTAGCATATCAGCTGAAAGCTGCAGCAGGTATTCCTCATCACAAAGATCACTTTGGTCTCCAGTGATGGAATAATTATAGGAACACCCTAAAACTATGTACAGGCCATTCTGAGGAGTGCAGTCCTGTTAATTATTAATGTCTTATACACGTCTTATACCAGAAAATCACCCATTGACAAGTTTTCATCTTTTATTCAGTCTCAATTAATTGGCCCTCATTTATTCATCACTTTGACCAGACATTGGTTCAGAATGCAAAGTCTTTCATTAGAATGAATTCTAACTCTGACCAGGTTCCAAATTTCATATTTTGGACATATTGTGTGGAGACCCAGCTCTCTTGAGAATGTTGGGAAAGATAGAAGGAAAGAAAACAATAGCAGAGCAAGCATTAGATCTATTTCAGCAGCAAATGGTGAAAGATCTGAAGGGCAAAGTTGGGGACAGATCATCCCAGAAAAGGTTTGTCTCTGTGGTCACCATTGATCATCTTAACATAATAGCCTCTCACCAGACAGCAACATTTCCCTGACCTTGGGCGTGGAAATGAAGACAGGTTGGATTTGGTTACTACTTGTAGAGGACCACAGGAATCCAAAAGCTTAGAGTGGCTAGAGAAACTGAAAAAGCATGGTGGAAGATGGCAGTGGCAAATAACATCTGTAGTAATGTCAAGAAAATTGTGAATACATCCATGATGTTGCCCAGAGTTTCATTCTTGATCATTTTTATAGCATAAAGATAAAGCAGAACTTTCTCAAATTCTGCTTGTGAAAGACTTTCTGCTTTGTAAGAGGATCCTGGCTCTTTTGAGGCTCTAACAAATAGTATGTGTCATATAAACAGTTGCCATAGTAATTACTTAAATTAGCACATTGATTTAGTCATTTTATTTGTAGGAAGGAGATAGTTGAGGTTTCACTGCTCTCTGTTAAGCTGCTCTTTTTATAAGGTGATGATGCAAATGCTTGGAATGGTTTCAGAGAACAGCAGGTAATTTATATACAAAAAGATATATTAAATATACCTTTGTAGCAGAACAAGATTTTGTCTGCATGTGGTGGATTGCTTTAATGATCTATAGCTATAGATTTAAATTTTGCATATTGTACATCAAACTGGCATTTGTTGCAACACATGGTCCTATATTTTTTTTCCTCTTTCCAAGGATTTCATTGAGCTGTGCAACCTATTTTTCATATTCTGGACTTGATCCCTCCCATGAGCTTAGCTGCAAATGTCCGAAAGTTATAATGGAAATTATTAACAGTGCAATGTATTATAATAAACATTTGCAAGAACTGATCAAAATGAATGGTATCTTGCTTGGTGGATTGATTGTGGGTTAAGGCTAACCCTGAATCCAATTTCAGTTGTCAGAATATGAAGGCAGGGAAAGCATGGAGCCAACGAGGTAATAGTTTATGTTTCATATTAAGAGAACAATTTAGCTTTCCTGAAAAATTAATGTTCAGCTCCCTCATAAAATACTATATATTAATGTGTATTTGATATTCTGTTAAGGATACACATATCTCTATGTTTCACTAAATGTATTCTTCAATCCAATTAATGCTATACATGAATGAGTCCTAATAAATTATTTCATTAGTCATACCTACTTTATATCTGCCTGAAATTTAAGGTTTATTTTACAAGTGGACTCCATAGAACACATACCACATGCACACAGTCTAAACAGATTGCTTGCTTAAAAAAGTTTATAGTATTTTATATTCCTGTGTTCTATACTGTATGTACCCAGGGGTCATCATTGTAGGCTGAATGATAACAAAGGGTTTTGAGAATTCATCCTTCTTAAATCATGCTAACCAGATAAATTAAACCCTACTTGCCAGTGCCTCCAAATGTTAAGGCACTTGTTTCCCTTGTAGCATACATCAAACCATCACAACTGAAACCACGCAGAAGGAACTATAGCTTTTGTTTTTTGTTTTGTGCTACTAAGCCTAGAAGATGTAGAATATAATGTCTGATACTGTATGCATGTTGGCTGTGTCTAGGGCAAATGAGCATCACTTTCATGGATGGTCTAAGCATGCACAAGATCTGGTGTAATATCATCACCTTTTCTACTGAAACCAGAAAAAGGATGAGCAATGAGAAGTGCTTCTTCACAACCTGAGAACTGTTACAGATATGAACTTTTAGGTTCTGATGAGTTTGCTGCCCCACATAAAGATTTTGAGGATTGCTGCTTAGGAATTGTTACTTTTCAGGAATGAAGTGTTTGGGGTGTTGCCTATGTTTTGTCTCATTTTATTGCCAGTCCTGAAAAATACTTTTTTCCTATATTTGGAAGCTAACTTAACTGCTCCATTTGCCACTAGCCTAAGCTGTGTGCATGTTCAAGATAAAGTAGTAAATAGGAATTCAGGTTTGAAAAAATAGTCATCTCCTGTAATCTGCTTTAGCTTGCTGAGCTATTTGCTACTCTAAAATCAAATTTGATTTTCTAAAGAATCTTACTTAAATATGCCTCAAACACTGAATGTAGTGGTAGAAAACATTCTTCTTTTAATCCAGGACTCAGAGAATACAGCAGTTATTTTCTAAACTTCTTTGGTATTAAATTGGTGCTTTCTTCAAGTTGGTAACTGTTATGTCCTGAGCCTTGCAAGTGGGCTCGGGGCGTTGCAGGCGGTCCCAGGCAGGTGCAAGCTGCCCGGGACCAGACAGGCTGTCGCCAGTGCTTGTGCGCATGCGCAAGTGCTGGCGCGTGAAAAATAACACATTGACCCGGGAAAGTCCTATAAAAGGAGGCTGCGAGGTGTGGGCTTTTGCCGCCATATTCCAATGTAAGCTGAACTGAAGAATAAAGGTTTCCTGAGAACTACAACTGCTTCTTGTGTCTTACCATTTCGCGACGGACTCAACACTGGTGACGAAGGTGGGATGCCTTACATCGAAGAAGGGAAGGTGTAAGCTTACCTGAGTGAGTCCGGAGCAGCAGGAACGGCGTTGACTCGGCAGCTACCTGCCAATCCAGCATGCATTCGGGGGTAGGCTGGCTGATAGACCCTTCCTGATACGAAATGGCGAAGATTGGAAGGCTTTCGGAATTCGACGTCTCACATCCAGAGAGGTGGGAGTCCTATGTAGCCAGGGTGGAAAACTACCTCAAAGTGAACCAGGTGAGGGAAGAGAGCTTGAAGGCTGCCACCCTGTTGTGCGTTTGCGGTCAAGACGCATTCAAAATCGCCGAGAACCTCGCAGCACCTGTTCCTTTAGAGTCTGTCAGCTACGCAGATCTAAAGAAGGAGCACTTCCAACCCAAGATGTCCGTCATCGCGTGGCGCCTCACCTTCGAGCAGAGGGATCAACGACCCAGAGAATTGGCCAAGGAGTACATCACCGCACTGAGGAAAGCCGCCAAACATTGTGAGTTCAAGGACCTCGAAGAACGACTGAGGGACCGATTTGTATGCGGGCTAAGGCATCGAGAGTTGCAACAGAGACTTTTCGCCAAGGAGGACTTGTCTTTCCAAGATGCCTTGAGAGAGGTCACCGCAGAAGGAGCAGCGGGCGGCGCCATCAAGAACATGCGGCCGATCAGAAACAGTCCAGATGCTGCATCCGTGCACCAGGAAGAAGTCCAAAGGAACTCCGAGGAGGATCCGGACGTGGAAGTGGACCGTCTCCACCCCACAAAGGAAGGAAAACCAGGAGGAAGCTCTTCAGCTCTCCCCAAGTGCATCGGTTGTGGGGGTCGCCACAAGAGAGCCGACTGCAAGTTCCGCTCCGCTATCTGCCAGGCATGCGGAAAACAAGGACACATTGCAGCTGTGTGCCTGGGCCGCCAGAAGGTACAACCTCAGGAAGAATTGTGCCTGAAAGATACCAGGGTCCCCAGCCAGAATAGGGTGGGGTTTTGCGCTTCGCAAAGAAGCATCTACAGGACAGGCACACACAAGCCCATTAAGAAAAAGCTGTCACTTAAGGTGAAGCTACAAGGGTTCCATTAACTATGGAACTGGACACGGGGTCTGCACTTTCGATCATTTCTATGCACACATTTAGGAAGATTTGTTCCGGCAGTGGAACCCAGGCCAAATTGAGGCCTTCTGACATTGTGCTAACGGATTTTCAAAACTCCAGAGTGTGTGTTAAGGGGGAGGCCACCCTTAACGTACAGTATAAGGATTTTGAGGGTCCACTAGACCTACTAGTAGTAGAGGGTGAACGAACGAGTCTCATAGGACTCGAGTGGTTTGAGGCCTTGGGGATACACATCACAGGGCTCAACAGCCTACAAACACTCGACCTACAGGAAGTCTGCAAAGAATTTGCAGACGTTTTCAGCCCCCAGCTGGGCACATTCCAAGGACCCCCTGTGTCATTAAAGTTAGACCCCATGGTCACTCCCATTAGAATTAAAGCAAGAAGGGTCCCTTTTGCTTTAAAGAGTAAAATTGACACTGAGTTGGACAAACTGATCCAACAAGGAATTCTAGAACCTGTTGACTCCAGTCCATGGGAGACCCCCATTGTCACGTCTCTTAAGGCAAATGGGGACATTCGCATCTGTGCTGATTACAAATGCACTCTAAATAAGGCATTGCAGCAACATGCATATCCTGTTCCTGTGGTCAGTCATATCCTGGCCTCCCTCAAGGGGGGGCGCGTTTTTGCAAAGCTTGACCTAGCTCAAGCATATCAACAGCTGCCTGTTGATGATGACGCTGCTATAGCTCAGACTATTGTGACCTACAGAGGGGCTTTCAAGGTAAAGAGACTTCAATTTGGAGTAAATGTCGCTCCTGGGGTTTTCCAAAGCATAATGGAAAACACACTACGGGGTATACCAGGGGTTTGCCCCTATTTTGATGATGTCTTAATTGCAGGAGACTCCACACACATTCTAGCTGAAAGGCTAAGGGCTGTCCTGTTAAGGTTCAGGAAAACGGGACTCAAACTCAAGAAGGACAAATGTAAAATTGGAGTACCTTCTACTGAGTTTCTGGGGTTCAAAATTGATGCTGCTGGGATTCATCCTGCTGAATCCAAACTAAAAGCCATTATGCAAGCCCCTAGGCCACAGTCTAAGGCCGAATTACAGGCTTTTCTGGGCCTTCTGAATTTCTACAATTCCTTTCTTCCACATAAGGCTAGTGTAGCTGAGCCTCTTCACAGGCTATTAGACAAACAGGCAGTGTGGCAGTGGTCTCAAACACATGAGGCTAGTTTCAATGAGGTCAAGGCCTTGCTCACTTCTAACAGTGTACTTGCTCACTTCAATGAGTCCCTTCCTGTGTGCATCGCTTGTGATGCTTCCCCTTATGGGGTGGGTGCTGTACTGAGCCACCTCAGGGCTGATGGAACTCAGGTTCCTGTTGCATATTACTCCAGGACATTTTCTTCAGCTGAGCGCAACTATGCTCAAATAGACAGGGAGGCCTTAGCTATTGTTGCTGGAATTAAAAAATTCCATGATTTTTTGTATGGAAGGCATTTCACGGTCTTCACTGACCATAAGCCTTTGTTGGGACTGTTTACCACACGTAAACAAACTCCCCAAATCATCTCCCCCAGGATGCTCAGGTGGTCTATCTTTTTGTCTGCATATGATTTTTCCCTACTTCACAAGCCTGGAAAGGAAATGGGCCATGCTGATGGCCTCAGTAGATTACCCCTGCCGGTAATAGAGACTGATCCCGTGCCAGCCATCAATATTCTCTCCATTCAAGCCTTGCCCGAGTCCCCCCTGAATGCCAGGGATGTAGCCGCTGAATCAGGCACAGATCACACACTCTCACGGGTCCTTTCTTGGGTTTTGTCTGGATGGCCTGAGCACTGTCCTAGTCCTGAGTTTCAGAGTTTCTGGTCTAAAAGGAATGAGTTGTCCACCTCTCAGGGTTGTCTGCTTTGGGGAAGCAGAGTTGTCATTCCCACCTCAATGAGGACTAGGGTCTTAGATTCCCTCCACAAGGGTCATCCTGGCATTGTACGAATGAAGGCTCTTGCGCGCAGCCACTTGTGGTGGCCAGGTGTAGACAAAGACATAGAAGCTAAGGTGCATGCTTGCCACGTTTGTCAATGCTCACGCCCTGAAATGCCCCAAGCTCCTGTGCATAGATGGGAGGAAATGCAGTCTCCATGGTCCAGGGTGCACATTGACTACGCTGGGCCCTTTCAGGATCAATTCTTCTTGGTCCTCGTTGACAGCCATTCAAAATGGCTTGAGGTTGTACCTGTCTCTTCCACCACCACTGCAAAGACTATTCAGGTACTGAGGGGGATTTTTGCTGCACACGGGCTTCCAGATGTCATTGTGTCTGACAACGGCCCTCAATTCACTTCCTCCAAATTCCAAGCTTTCTTGCAGGCTAACATGATTTGTCATGCCACTTCTGCAGCTTTCCACCCATCCACCAACGGTATGGCTGAACGCATGGTTCGCATCACCAAGGACGCCTTGAAAAGGCTCACCTACCGGGACTGGCATCACAGGTTGGCTGACTTCCTCCTTTCTTATCGCACCACACCGTCCACTTCTACAGGGAGAAGCCCAGCTGAACTTCATTGGGGGCACAAACTGACTACCAAGCTTGACCGGTTGCATCTGGACAGACTACCTCTTCTGTCTCACACCCCAGGGCACCTAGGCAACTACTTGTGGGTGCCCCGGTTTAGACTCATAATTATGGGCCTGGTTATACATGGGTCCCCGCTTCTATATCCAGGGTCACAGGTCCTCTATCCTACGAGGTATCCCTAGACAATGGTCGTGTCCTGCGTCGGCACATTGACCAACTTCGCCCTAGACGGGACCTTCCCGCTGAGACTCCTGGGTCTTTTCCAGGGGGGAGGGGGAGCCCTTTGGGCAAAGGGAGGGGCATGGAATGCTGCCCTTTACCAATGAGGGAGCCACAAACGGTCCATCCCAAAATTCCGCGAGTGCTCCAAACAGGAATTCTAGGAGCTTAACCAGTTATCAGGCATTCATGCCTACTCCAGCCAGGGAGTCACCCCGGGGGCATGATCACTTTTCACCCGTATCACCCAGTACTCCAGTCAGAGAGAATACCCGGGAGCATCCCAACAATCCATTCCCTGCAAGAGAGCTGGCACACACTCCTCCTAGTTGGCCTGACTTCAACCCTGTCCCTAGAAGGGGGCAAACACACAGGGAGGTGGTCGAGGAACCAAATCCCGACTACAACACCTCTGACTACACTCAGGGGACAACTGAGTTTTGGGACAGTACTGAAACCCACACAAGCCCGGACACAGAACGGGATTCAGGGGATAGACAGCATCCTGACAGGTCTTGGATGGACCTAGGAGGTTCTACAGAAACGCCCAACAGTGACAGTCACTTAGAAGGGCCAGAGAGCCTACAGCTAGGCGGGACAACCAGGTCATACACTGGAAGAAGTCCTGGCCTGACGAGCCCAGTGGGGAAGCAAGCAGGCCAGGCATTGGAGCACAGTCCTTGGGGATCACCAAGGCATAATGGAGGGAACAGGCACACGTCACCCCTCAGTCAGGGAGTACCTGGCAAGCACCCAGAGCTTAGGAGGTCACAGAGAGCAAGGAAATCTCCTAAGTACTTAGAGGATTACATAACACTATTGGCTAAACAGAGCCAGTAGAAGGTTAGAAACACTGAGGCAATGGAAACGGGGGAACTCCGAACATGGAGGGGAGCAGAGAATTGTACTAAGAGTGGGTTGTGTATTATTTGGCATTGGTCGTAGTTTTAGCCCGGGGGAAAGGGGTGTTATGTCCTGAGCCTTGCAAGCGGGCTCGGGGCGTTGCAGGCGGTCCCGGGCAGGTGCAAGCTGCCCGGGACCAGACAGGCTGTCGCCAGTGCTTGTGCGCATGTGCAAGTGCTGGCGCGCGAAAAGTAACACATTGACCCGGGAAAGTCCTATAAAAGGAGGCTGCGAGGTGTGGGCTTTTGCCGCCATATTCCAATGTAAGCTGAACTGAAGAATAAAGGTTTCCTGAGAACTACAACTGCTTCTCGTGTCTTACCATTTCGCGACGGACTCAACAGTAACCATGCCGGATCAGGAGACTTCTCTCTCCACAATCCTTGCAAAGCCCAAAGTACCTTTTTCTAACTCACATTCACGGATCACTTAAAAAATATCTTCATTTGGAGGTAATATCTGTGTCTAGGAAGATTATTATGTTTTATTATTTCTAGTAGATACTTGACAAAATTGTAAATAAAATGAACCAAATTTTATTTTAACCCTCATATAATTCCATGAACTGGAAGGTATTAAGCATGTCAGTGTCATAAAACATATAATGTGAATGATGGTATATATTGATAGCAGAAGAAACATTTTAGATCTGTAGGTTCTATTATTATGAACTTGAATTAGCACCAAATAATAAAAAGAATAAATGGGCTTTTCAGCTGTAACTTTAAGTAACTATCTTGATATGTTGCTGCCTTTGGTGCTTACATTATAGAAGTGATTCTCATAGGCATTTCTTCTGCTATGACCTTGTCACAAGACATTTCCCCATTTTCTCAACCTTAAGATGTGTGGACTCCAACTCCCAGAAATCTTTAGCCAACTTGCAGGGGAATTCTGAGAATTAAAGTCCACACATCTTAAAGTTGCTAAGGTTGAGAAACACTGCCCCAGATAGTAGGAGATCAGTTAACAGTGTGTTTTCCTCCACACTCCCTCCAAAATTAGGTCTAGCCCTAATATATTCCTGGTTCAATACAAATAATGGTGCACAATCTTTGAGAAAAGTAAAAATGAAAGTGAGGGCTAATACCTTTTTATGTGTGCAGTTGTATCTCCATCCAACACAGCACCTGTGTCATTTGAGGTAATTTGCTCTGCTTCGCTAACATCACTTCAACTGCTTTTCTTTTTTTTTTGCACCAAGAAAAGGGCAAAACCTAAACCTATTTTCTAAAGCATAAACCCATTGCACAAAATGGAACTTATTTCAAAGTATCCTTTGTCCGTGCAGTCTAACTATAGTGCTTCCGGGTTTCAGACTAATTTAAACCCATGCATATTATATGAAATGTTCCTGAATGGCAGTTAGTACTATATTCTCACTTTATTCTTAATGAAGAGCAAACATCAAGATTTTAGAAACAAATTCAGTAGCTTGAAATGATTACAGGGCATGCTTCCTTTCTTGCCAGAAAATAAGTCCAATCCTCTGAATGTAGCTTTGGGGAGAAATTTTTTTAAAATTATTTTATTGTAGGAATATACTCCGTTCAAACATAGCTACTTATGCTTTCATCTGCCTAGGGAATGGGCACTACAGTTAATATAGGTCTGGCCTTAAGATATTCTGTACTATGGAGAAGTAGATTGGTTCAGTCACAGAACTGGGAGATGATAATAAAGGCAAGAATTGTTTTAAAATATTAGCTCAATCATAGAAGGTGAATTCCATATCATATATCTTAGGCACATAGTATGAAACCCGAATTCTTATTGTGTGTGTGTGGCTGATTCTAGATGAGCAACTTTTTAGCAGCATTAATAATACCCCTATGGAGTAAACCCTTGACAATAAAGGTCAGAGAAGTTTTGCAGATACACAGATTGAAAACAACTTTAGATACCCACTTCGGTATTCCAGCACAGACAAATGCTGAAGGCTTTCCTTAGGCAATTTTTCTCAGCAGATGGTATTAAACTAGGTTATTTAGTAGTACTAATGAAGTGATCTCACCTGATGGGTAAAAAGGATCTCGAGAGAAAAGCATTCTTCTTTATTTGAATGCAGAAAGCATTTGAAATTAAGGCCCTACCATAATTTATGATGAATGAGTCTCCAGTCTCATAATATTTATAATATTTACTCTGAATCTTAGGTCTTTATGATGTTTTAGAAATGATATATGAGATGTATGGACCCTGAAAGCACACCTTCTCTGTAGCAGTGGCTATCCTTCCGAATGAGGTTCCCCCAAATTCAAATAGCTCCCATTCTACTGGTATTTTGAAGAGCCTTAATTATCTTCATCCAGACCTCTGGAGAAGACAACTGTAATCCTTTTTTCCCTTTCTGTTTCTTTTTGGATTTACTTTTTTGACATCTTGGTTCTTTTTATTTAAGTTGTTTTTGTGTTTTTTGCATTGTTAAATGTTTTAACAATTGTAACAGTTGCTACAATTAGCATATGAATTTAAATTATAATGGGATAGCATTTTGAAAAAAGAAAAATAGAAGATCCTTTCCTCAAAATGATTTTTCCCGTCCTTATTCAAAATTGCTTCAGCCCTGTTGGGGAAAGAATCCTACATAAAATATGTAAATCAGAAACAGTAAGAAGTTTGCTTCTGAACTTGTTACTGGAAGCTAATAAGCTTGTGGCTTCGTTGACAGTAAATGTGATTTTCTTTTCTTTTTTTAAGGATGCTATTTCGTATAAGTGCATTCTCTTTTCTACTACTTTTACCAACACTCTCTCTCATTCTCTTATATTATAATTATATAATATATATAATTTCAGAAAATGAGAGTGTGTGTTGGTAAAAGCAGTAGAAAAGGAAATGCACTTATACTAAATATATACATACACCCACACACCCACACACATACACATTTTGGAAGCACTACTGCTAAAATTTGCTCTAATGTACCTACAATCTTAGGGCTATTCTTATTTTTGAAGAAGTGCTTTGCCTTGTCCAACACTGAGATAAAACACTCTTTTGAAGCTGCTTTGCAAAGTCACACATATCTCTTTTCTAAAAAGTGAAACAACTATATTGGATCCCTTTACAGTATTCCTGAGAGTATTTCTGGCAGCTCTTGTAGATGGAAAAGTCTTAAAGACAATTACTGTAAATCCCAATAGTTACCTAGAAACTGTGTGAAACACTCTGTTGGCATGAATTACCTCATCTCCATGCCAAATTAAAGAAATCACTGCTCTCAGAATGTAAAAATGCCTTCACAAAAAAATATGGCCCTCTTGCATAGACCTAAAAAAAATAGATCTGGGTTGAGTATCCATTCTCTCAGAGAATATGTAGGAAATGCACTCATATTCTCTTTCCCATATAGTAGTAGTCTGTGCATAAAACAGTGTCAGAAATACTGTCAGCGTATTAAAAATTCATGGCCCAAGTACCCTTGAACTGGTTCTGTAAGGCTTCCATAAGAAAGCCTCCATGGCTTTCAAATTGTACATGTCAAGGTTTTAAGTAATGCTATAAAAGCATTTAACCACAAATTTTGTTAGGAGCAGGTTGCTGCTTTAGTAGATTCAGGAGGCGAAATATTAGTAAGAGAAATAACACTTAGACTTATATACCTGCTTTACAGCACTCTCTGAGCGGTTTATAATGTCAACATATTTCCCCCAACCATTGGGTCCTCATTTTACCAAACTCAGAAGGATGGAAGGCTGAGTCAACCCTGAGCCGGTCAACGTTAGTCTGCATCCTTCCTCAGAAAAATAAGAAAAGTTGAACTCCTTTTTGAAAGTATACAAGGTAGCAGAAGTTCTTGGATTTTCTCTTGTTTGAAAATCGAGAACACTCTGTGCACTCGCAGAATCATGTGAGCATACGGCATACAGAATTTTATTTGGGAACAGAAAGGAAAAGCTGAATGTCTTGGCTAATTTGAACATCTTCAGAGTAAATCCCACTCTCAGCATCTAAACAGACTGCAAATTCATTTCAAATATCCCATGAACTGTCAGATACAAACTTGTCAGAACAAAGCAGAAAAAACTGCCCTGCAATTTGCAAACATACCTTTTCCTATTTATTTATTTTTCTTCAGAGAAAATTGCAGGAACAATTTTGCTTTTATATCAGAAATGCTGGAATCTGTAGATCTGATTCACAGCCCAATTAAAATAAAAACCCTGGGTATTCAAGTTTATATTCTCTTTTCCTTCTGTCACAAAAGAATTTCAGGTTCAAGATTCTACAGCTTTATGGGGAGGAGAATAGATCCCCCCACAATGTCTTTATTGAATTCTGAGGGGCTATTTTATTATTTTCAGTTGTAAAATTTCTACATTGCTTTTTTGTACAAAATTTCTACATCACCTACAGTCATTCTGCAGGCAGTCACTAAAAATAATTCCATATTTAGCTTCATTATAATAATTAACATTTGTAAGGTGTTTTTAAGTATTATTCTATGGTTGAAGATTTTTTCCTACTTTTTAAAAGTACTTCCATTCAATTTGTTGCCAGAAAAGAAATGTCTTTGGAAATTGTTCAGTAGTGATAACTATTTTAGTGGCTTTGAGCATTGTGAGATCATGAATTACGGGTTACATGAACAATGAGTCTGAGTGTCTGCGGTTAAACATAAAGTCAATAGTAGCCTGAAGCTTCAATTAAATCACAAGAGATGATACAATGGGATTTAATGGAGTTTTATTTTAGCCATCTTCCCATGGTCCCTTTCCAAATTAGAAAAAAATATCACAAGCCCATTGTGTTAAATTGTATAACTACCCAGGTGCCCTCCACCTCAGAAATTCCCCTAGAAGATAATAATAATAATAATAATAATAATAATAATAATAATAATAATAATAATAATAATAATAATAATAATAATGGAATAGTGGACTGGACTCAAGCAGAACTAAAAGCAATGGATAGGCAGACCAGAAAAATATTGACAATGAATCATGCCCTTCATCCACGCAGTGACATTGATAGATTTTATCTACCAAGGCAAATAGGTGGGCGTGGAATGCTACAAGTACATCAGATGGTTGAAGAAGAAAAAAATGGCTTTGGAAGAATATCTGAAGAACAATGATGAAGATGCACTGAAATTAGTATATCAGGAAGGCTTACTGACTACTGGAGAGACCAAACTGGCCTACAAGAAAGACCAAATGAAGAACAGAATAGAGGCATGGGAAGACAAAGCACTACATGGCCAATACATGAAAAAAATAGCTGGGAAAGCAGATAATAATAAAACCTGGCAATGGCTAAGAGCAGGAAAATTGAAGAAAGAGACCGAGGGACTAATTCTGGCTGCACAAGACCAAGCCTTAAGGACAAATGCATACAAGTCAAAATTGAGAAGACAGCAACAGACAGTAAGTGCCGCCTATGCAAAGAAGCTGAAGAAACAGTGGACCACTTGGTAAGCTGTTGCAAGAAGATTGCACAGACTGATTACAAGCAGGGGCATGACAAAGTAGCAACAATGGTGCATTGGAAGATCTGCAAAAAATATCATTTGCCTGTAAGCAAAAACTGGTGGGATCATAAAATAGAGAAAGTCATAGAAAATGATAAAATTAAACTGCTCTGGGACTTCAGAATTCAAACAGACAAGCACCTGCAACATAACACCCCAGACTTAACAATTGTCGATAAGAAAGACAAAAAAGTCTGGATAGTGGATGTGGCAGGGCCTGGAGATAGCAAAATAGAAGAGAAAGAACTGGAGAAGATAACAAAATACAAAGACCTACAAATAGAAATAGAAAGACTGTGGCAAAAGCAAGCAAGGGTAGTACCAATAGTCATAGGCTCCTTGGGTGCAATCCCAAAACAACTGGAGCACCACTTGAACACAATTGGCATTGACAAATTCGCTATTAGTCAATTGCAAAAGGAGGCCTTATTAGGAACTGCTTCCATCCTGCGACGATATCTGTAATACCATCAAACATCCACATCTGCCTATCCCAGGTCCTGGGTAAGGACTCGATAGGTAGACAAAATGCCAAATCCAGTCTGAATATCTGGCTGACTGTGCGATGATCGATAATAATAATGCAATCCCAAAACAACTGAAGCACCACTTGACAAATTCGCCATTAGTCAATTGCAAAAGACAGCCTTACTAGGAACTGCTTCCATCCTGCAACAATATCTGTAATACCATAAAACATCCACATCTGCTATCCCAGGTCCTTGGTAAGGACTCAATAAGTAGACAAAAATGCCAAATCCAGTATGAACATCTGGCTGACTGTGGAATGATTAATAATAATAATAATAATAATAATAATAATAATAATAATAATAATAATAATAATAATAGATAATAACTTTATCTACGAAGGCAAATAGGTGGACATGGAATGCTGCAAATACATCAGATGGTTGAAGAAGAAAAAATGGCTTTGAAAGAATATCTGAAGAACAATGATGAAGATGCACTGAAATTAGTATATCAGGAAGGCTTACTGACTACTGGAGAGACCAAACTGGCCTACAAGAAAGATCAAATGAAGAACAGAATACAGGCATGGGAAGAAAAAGCACTACATGGCCAATATGTTAAAAAAAATAGCTAGGAAAGCAGATAATAACAAGATCTGCCAATGGCTAAGAGCAGGAAAATTGAAGAAAGAGACCAAGGGACTAATTCTGGCTGCACAAGACCAAGCCTTAAGGGCAAATGCATATAAAGTCAAAATTGAGAAGACAGCAACAGACAGTAAGTGCCGCCTATGCAAAGAAGCTGAAGAAACAGTGGACCACTGGGTAAGCTGCTGCAAGAAGATTGCACAGATTGACTACAAGCAGCATCATGACAAAGTAGCAACAATGGTGCATTGGAAGATCTGCAAGAAATATCATTTGCCTGTAAGCAAAAACTGGTGGGAATCATAAAATAGAGAAAGTCATAGAAAATGATAAAATTAAACTGCTCTTGGACTTCAGAATTCAAATAGAAAAGCACCTGCAACATAACACCCCGGACTTAACAATTGTCGATAAGAAAGACAAAAAAGTCTGGATAGTGGATGTGGCAGTGCCTGGAGATAGCAGAATAGATGAGAAAGAACTGGAGAAGATAACAAAATACAAAGACCTACAAACAGAAATAGAAAGACTGTGGCAAAAGCAAGCAAGGGTAGTACCAATAGTGATTGGCACTTTGGGTGCAATCCCAAAACAACTGGAGCACCACTTGAACACCATTGGCATTGACAAATTCGCTATTAGTCAATTGCAAAAGGCGGCCTTATTAGGAACTGCTTCCATCCTGCGACGATATCTGTAATACCATCAAACATCCACATCTGCCTATCCCAGGTCCTGGGTAAGGACTCGATAGGTAGACAAAATGCCAAATCCAGTCTGAATATCTGGCTGACTGTGCGATGATCGATAATAATAATGCAATCCCAAAACAACTGAAGCACCACTTGACAAATTCGCCATTAGTCAATTGCAAAAGACAGCCTTACTAGGAACTGCTTCCATCCTGCAACAATATCTGTAATACCATAAAACATCCACATCTGCTATCCCAGGTCCTTGGTAAGGACTCGATAAGTAGACAAAAATGCCAAATCCAGTATGAACATCTGGCTGACTGTGGAATGATTAATAATAATAATAATAATAATAATAATAATAATAATAATAGATAATAACTTTATCTACAAAGGCAAATAGGTGGACATGGAATGCTGCAAATACATCAGATGGTTGAAGAAGAAAAAATGGCTTTGAAAGAATATCTGAAGAACAATGATGAAGATGCACTGAAATTAGTATATCAGGAAGGCTTACTGACTACTGGAGAGACCAAACTGGCCTACAAGAAAGATCAAATGAAGAACAGAATACAGGCATGGGAAGAAAAAGCACTACATGGCCAATATGTTAAAAAAAATAGCTAGGAAAGCAGATAATAACAAGATCTGCCAATGGCTAAGAGCAGGAAAATTGAAGAAAGAGACCAAGGGACTAATTCTGGCTGCACAAGACCAAGCCTTAAGGGCAAATGCATATAAAGTCAAAATTGAGAAGACAGCAACAGACAGTAAGTGCCGCCTATGCAAAGAAGCTGAAGAAACAGTGGACCACCTGGTAAGCTGTTGCAAGAAGATTGCACAGACTGACTACAAGCAGCGGCATGACAAAGTAGCACAATGGTGCATTGGAAGATCTGCAAAAAATATCATTTGCCTGTAAGCAAAAACTGGTGGGATCATAAAATAGAGAAAGTCATAGAAAATGATAAATTAAACTGCTCTGGGACTTCAGAATTCAAACAGACAAGCACCTGCAACATAACACCCCAGACTTAACAATTGTCGATAAGAAAGACAAAAAGTCTGGATAGTGGATGTGGCAGTGCCTGGAGACAGCAGAATAGACGAGAAAGAACTGGAGAAGATAACAAAATACAAAGACCTACAAATAGAAATAGAAAGACTGTGGCAAAAGCAAGCAAGGGTAGTACCAATAGTAATAGGCTCCTTGGGTGCAATCCCAAAACAACTGGAGCACCACTTGAACACCATTGCATTGACAAATTTGCTATTGTCAATTGCAAAAGGCGGCCTTACTAGGAACTGCTTCCATCCTGCGACGATATCTGTAATACCATCAAACATCCACATCTGCCTATCCCAGGTCCTGGGTAAGGACTGGATAGGTAGACAAAATGCCAAATCCAGTCTGAACATCTGGCTGACTGTGCGATGATCGATAATAATAATAATAGTAAAGTTGGAAGGGACCTTGGAGGTCATCTAGTCCAACCCCCTGTTCAGGCAGGAAACCCTATACCATTTCAGACAAATGGCTGTCCAATCTCTTCTTAAAGTCTTCCAGTGTTGGAGCATTCACAGCTTCTGGAGGCAGATTGTCCCACTGATTAATTGTTCTAACTGTCAAGAAATTTCTCCTTAGTTCTAGGTTGCTTCTCTGATTAGTTTCCATCCATTGCTTCTCATGCTGCTTCTTGTGGTTTGGAGAATAGCTTGTCTCTCTCTTCTTTGTGGCAACCCCTGAGATATTGGAGTACTGCTATCATGTCCCCCCTCATCCTTCTCTTCATTAAACTAGACATATCCAATTCCAGCAACTGTTCCTTGTATGTTTAGTTTCCAGTCCCCTAATCATCTTTGTTGCTCTTCTCTGTACTCTTTCTAGAGTCTCAACATCTTTTCTACCTCGTGGTGACCAAAACTGGGTGCAGTATTCCAAGAGTGGCCTTACCAAGTCATTGTAAAGTGGTATTAACACTTCACATGATCTTGATTCTATCCCTCTGTTAATGCAGCCTAGAACTGTGTTGGCTTTTTTGGCAGCTGCAGCACACTGCTGGCTCATATTTAAGTGATTGTCCACTAAGACTTCGAGATTCCTCTCACAGTTACTACTATTGAGCAAGGTACCTCCTATACTATACCTGTGCATATGGTTTTTCTAAATGTAGAACCTTACTTTTTTCACCATTGAATTTCATTTTCTTAGATAGCGCCCAGTGTTCAAGTCTGTCAAGATCCTTCTGTATCTTAAGCCTGTCTTCTGGAGTGTAAGCTATTCCAGCCAGCTTGGTGTCATCTGCAAATTTGATGAGTTCCCCATCTATCCCCTCATCCAAATCATTGATGAAGATGTTGAAGACCACTGGGCCCAGGACAGACCTCTGGGGCACCCCTCTACTCACTTTCCTCCATATGGATGCAGTTCCATTGAGGACTACACGCTGAGTACGGCCAGTCAGCAGCTACGAATCCATCTGGTGGTGGTGCTGTCTAACCCACATTTTTCTATATTATCAAGTAGTAGGTTGTGATCTACTTTATGAAATGCCTTACTGAAGTCCAAATAAATTATATCCACAGCATTCCTCTTGTCCACTAATTTTGTCACTTGGTCAAAGAATGCAATAAAATTTGTCTGACATGATCTGTTTTTGACAAACCCATGTTGGCTTTTGGTAATGACTTTGTTTGCCTCTAGGTGATTCGTTGTTTGATTATCTTTTCCAGAATCTTCCCAGGTATTGAAGTCAGGCTAATAGGTCTGTAAATTCCTGGATCCATTTTTTTTTTCCTTTTTTGAAGATGGGAACTACATCAGCTCTTTTCCAATCCTTCGGTAGTTCCCCTGTGCTCCAGGATCTTTGAAAGACATAGTTCAGTAGTTCTGAGATCACATTTGCCAGTTCCTTGAGAACCTTGGGGTGTAATCCATCTGGTCCTGGTGATTTGAACCTGTCTAAGCTGGACAGGTGCTCACTTACCATTTTCTTGCCTATCTTAACTCTGACCTAAGATTTTAGAAAATTCACCTCAAGCATTGAGAGATATTGTCATTATTAGGTAAAACCTCTTCAAATATGGCTATAATATAATATAATTTATATAATATAGAATTATATAAAATAATATAATTATTTCTTCAAATAATATATAATATAGATATGTTAATCATATGCAAGTACTGGCCAATATCATAGTTGTTTTGAACATCCTTCAGCTTTTTAGTAACAAAGCTGGTAACTCTTTCCAGTCTGAAACTGAAAGTCATTGGGTACCCTTCTAAATGGGACTCATTTTCTGCGACTATTGTATCATAGCTCTTAGTGATAGCACTTAGACTTATATGCTGCTTCATAGTGCTTTACAGCCCTCTAAGCAGTTTACAGAGTCAGCATATAGCCCCCAACAATCTGGCTTGTCATTTTATTGACCTCAAAAGGATGAAAGGCTGAGTCAATCTTGAGCCACTCCTGGCAGTGATCTGAATTAGCCTGGAATACTGCATTCTAACCATTTCACCTCCATGGCTCCTCATCAGGCATTAATGCTAGCTGTAGAATTCCGTGAATTGAAATGTATACATCTTAAACTTGCTGAGGTTGAGAAACACTGCATTAGGGTCCTTATTTAAACATGGATGCTCATAACTTTGATGGAATGTTTATTTATAATATGTTAAATGCTGTTCTTTAGTACTTGCAACTGTCACAGTTTAAATACTCTGGCCAGTTCACAATAAAAACTCTGAAATATATGAAACCACAATATCAACTTAAACATAATATTTACAACAGTTCATCTCCATGTTTATATTTATGTAAATATTATTGGAATGGTTGTGCTTTGTCGGTTGTGTTATTCTACCTTAATAAAGGATATAAGCTTATAAAATGAATACAAAGGGCATTGCAAATCCATCATGACTATTCTTATAACAATTCTATATAAATGGATAATAACCTCCTGGGCTAAAAAATTCAAAAACATTAGGGAAAGAACATTTAAACAATTTTTTATAATGGCAATGGGCTTCTCAAAGCTTGAGTAAAAGAACAAGAATTTGAAAAATATTGCAGGCATAGAAAATCTGCATATTATTCTTGTCAAGAAAACTGGTAAACAGCAAGTCATCAGTAGGTAGTTAGTCAGACAGGTTCTGCTCTCATCAGTGTTTTGATGTTTCACTACAAGCTCCATCCCTTTGCAGCTGTAGCATTGCAACACAGGAAGAAATAAAATAGGCTTGCATCACAATGTTGTGTCATTGCTCCAATCACTGAATGTTTCCCCCCCTGTAGACACTGCTGCAAATAATCTTAGAAATAAATTTGGTGCAATTTAACCCTTTATTTTCCAATTAATGTCATTTAACAAACCGGTGATAATTTTACTCTCTGATGAACATTGGAATTGCTAAGGGCTTGAGATTAAACTTGGAACTAGATATGTTATTTTAGCAGTTTATGTTTCTTAAGCTAGAGCTTTCTTGACCCTCTTGCTAATCACCCATTGATGCAATGTGAAGATCACTGCCCATTTTCCTGATAAAAGAAGAATGAGCAGATGTTCAGCATTTATAGTATTTTGCAAACTGTCATCCTCTTTCTCAGACTTTGAGAAGCCAATTACATAGATCCTAGATCAACAGGATATCTACAGGATTGTCCAATTTTCTTTCATTAATTTGAGTTCTTTGCAGGCTTCAGAGATTAGATGAAAATTTGAGCACTTTAATGAATAAATAAATGATAGTTGCATACACATAAAAATTAATATTGAATATTTATATTTGTAAGTAAGTTAAAATAATTGTCTAATGTCTGTAACTAAAGGGAGGTAATCTATGTTGCATTACATTTGGTTCAGTATTTCTAGTTAATGTGCAGCAGTAGCTGGTGAATAAGCCTTGCATAAACTTGCAATTGCTGAATAAGTTAGCTGATTGGCTAAAAGCAATATGTTTATATGCCACAATTTGTTTTTCCATATTTGGCCCATGTATGTTTGATACTGCAATCAATGAATTTACTTGGGAATAAGTATATTTTAAGACTGTATTGCACCATCTCTCCCTGAAACTTTGATAAATAATACAAACCCTACTTTCCAGTCATGCCATTCAGTAACCTTGGCAATGTTCCCTCTCTCCCTTCCTTTTTGAAATTAAACTGAAGTTGTCTCTGCAACAAGATTTAAAAAAAACACAAAGCAAGGAAAGAACTATAAGTAGAGGTAGTTGGACAACATTTAATGACCTTTTTCATTCAAACCAAATCTGATAAAAATGTGTTCCTCCTATGCATGGACTTCTAAATTGATGAGATCAGTATTGCAGAAATTCTTAAAGAAAAAATGTTTTTTAAAAATGTTATCTTCTCTACCTAATGTTCTAGGTTTTTTTATTCACAATTCTTTCTTTATTATCTTTTCTACCCAATTCCCTGGATTTTTCCCTCTTCACAATTCTTTCTTGGTTTACATTTAAAGTCCATGAGAACACTTGTAGATGACTAAGCTTATTCATCCTCTCATTTCATATTCCATACCCTCTTGTTTCTTGGTCTAGTTACTAGCTCCATATACTCCTCTCCTTGGCTTTCCCAAATGCTAACCAGATCTGATTTTTCAGCTTTTGAGATCAGGCAAGGCTGGTGAAATAAGGAAATTAGGTACACTATAATTCTTTCTCTAATGATAATGTACATCTGTAATTTATAACTGCCTACTTATATGCAATATATGAAGCCCCAATATCTATCTATGTATTATAATTAATATAAGTTAATAACAATGAATGTATTATTTATTAAATTTATTTATTTATGAGACTTATATACCGCTTTAAGTGCAAGCATTGTCTAAGCGGTGTACACCAGTAAGCAATGTATATATATATTTACATTGCCCCCAACAATCTGGGTCCTCATTTTACCTACCCCGGAAGGATGGAAGGCTGAGTCAACCTTGAGCCGGTGAGATTTGAACCGCTGACCTGCTGAACACAGTCAGCTAAAGTGGCCTGCAGTACTGCACTCTAACTGCTGTGCCACCTCGGCTCTTATATTGATTTCCATTACATATTTACCTTGTTCTAAAATCACCTGCAGGAAAGCACATGGGCAGGACACATGTCTGAATACGTCTAAAATGCAGAGAGCAAAACCAGACTGCAAACAAATTATCAAGGAGTTTACTTCAAATTCTGTGATGTGCAGAACAAATGTGATTAATCACTTTCAATTTGGTTGGATGAAGAATAATATGATGGGAATTCAAGACCTATAAAATTGATCACAACATGCTATTCCTCTTAAATTCTATCCAATTTTCCATGATCACAAATAGAGCCAAGAATTCTGCTCTGTATATTCTGGTAACATTAGGATGCCTCCTCTGGCCCTCAGGAAGATACAATGACAAAGTGAAACCTCTAGGCCGAAAAGTGTTCCCAACATTCTTACATATACTGATTGTACACTTCAAAAGCCATATATTGGTACAAGTATATAGTTGTCCATTGTTCAAATTAGGTGATACAAATAGTCCATTGATTCACCTCTCAGTATAATTTAGCAAACTATTACGTTAAATTGTTCAATTAGATAACATCTCAGCAGAAAAGCGAACTGGTTTTAGAGAAGGTATATCAAATTGGACGTTTGCTGAGTCCTCCAGCATTTAGCAGGGAAATATACCTGCCCTTAGGGGAAATCATGTCATTTCCATACATTTGAAGGCGGCATTTGATTAAATTTCCTGAAACAAATTATGGAAGAGGTCACTTTTTTCACTGACCTCTTCACAAAAATAATAGAAATGTAAGTCCTTTGTGGTTCTTAAAGATATCTCTCTATCCATAACTTGCAAAATGGATGATATAGGGATATATTTAGGGAACTATTCTTTTCAACTGTTACAAACTTTGCCAAGATTAGAGTTTCTTCTTCTCCTTCAGTAGCCTATCCCTCAGTAGCCAATAAACACTTTAAATTAGGCTATACAGAGATAACACAGCGATTTTCTCTAAGTAGGTTTGAGAAATTGTCTCAGGCTCTTCCCTACTATAAGGAAACATGGTTTCCTCAAGTGTGATAAAGCTAAAATAGTTGTATTCTCAGAAGTTCTAGTATACACCATTACTCCTAAAAATAGACAGTATCAGTATCAATCAGATGATACTTTAAATACTTTGGGGTCTCCTTTGTCTCATAATCCTGGAAAAAAATAGAAAAATTGTCCTATATTCTTTAAGTGATTCCTCCTTGGAACATGTGTTGACCTATATGGTCTTTCCATCTCTATCCTTCTATGATTAAAGGAACATGTATTGGAAATTACAAGCAGCCATGCCATGCTTGGAAATGAGATTGCTGTCCATTACATATCCAACAGACAGATGACTCTTGAAAGTTTCAGAGATTAGAATGATGAAAAAAGTCATTTCAGTATTAAAATGTTTTGTTTGTACTCTTTAAGTAGCTGAATATCAGGTCCAACTTAGAGTAATTAAAATCTTCTTCAACTTTAGTGCAAAATATTCTATAAGCCTTCAAAGATATTGTCTTTGAGACAATGTATATAAGCAACATTGAAGAATTGGGCTGTGAAAAGGTTTTATTGCACAGAGTATGGAACTTTGCTGCATATGTTCTCTAATATTTGTTAGTTTACATAATAATACATCTGATGATAATGGAATGGATAAAATGATTGTCAAAGAATTTGGCACATATATAGATGTGTATATACATGCACATAGCTTCATACAAGAGATGTATGAATTAGGAAAAAATCTAATTTGGAAAAGTAATCTAATAAAATTCAGAATTTGGAATTGATTCATTAAAAATGTTTCTAGAAAATCATTGAATCATCTGAATTAATGTGAAGGCATCCAATTCAATTTGTCTATTCAGTGCAGGAGATGAACAGCTGAACCCAAGGGAGGGGTCAAATGCATCATCACTTTGGACTCGCTATGCTCCCACAAGAGACCTAAGTCCAGACCTCCTGGAATCAGAAACCTATCAGATTCTTATGTTTAGATAGCATGAAATAAACTTTAGTGCTTTGAGCTCTATTCCTGTTCCTGGCTACTTGTGCCTGACATTCAGACTGACTTGCCAAGTCAGTTTGGAAAATGATTTGATTTGATCTAATCATCTTCCAGTTGAAATTCTGAATTGAATATTTACATATCCTTATGCACATATTCTCTTATTCATATTACCATACATATGTACTCCAACACTTGAGGTGTGGGCAGCATTTTTCATTTATTTTCTATGACTGAACTAGCAACAGGAACAGTTCAGCCTCGACGACAAGGAAAACAGTATAGAATTCTGGCACTGTGTTTCACCCACATTTATCATCAACCTTGGCATACTAACAAAATATGCAATGCATTATCATCATGTAGGAGGGTGGATAGTCATCAATAGAAGTGCACCATGTGTTCAATACAAACATTTGCCAAGGGATTTTGTGATTAATTTTTTTCTTACATCTTTTCCTTTCTTCAAGAAGCTCAAATTCTGCTTTTTCATTTTTTAGTATGCTGGAAGAAAGGGATCAATTAGATAACAAATATAAGTAGAACAATACTTTATTGTGAACTTTATTGATAACTAAATATTTGAATTGAATATTTAAACTCAACCTTTGATGAAGTGCTGAGGATGTGATCACTAGCTGAATGCTAACTTCACTTTTAGACTGGCATGGCATTTGTTCCTCTGAATTTGTTCCTTAGAATTTGTTCCTTATTTGACACGTGATCTGGCCTGAATTCAAAACTTTCTATAATCATTTTATTAAAACTTTTAAACTAGAAGATAAAAGCTAATACAAACTAATAGAAAGTAAGGGGGGGAAATAAAAAAAATAAAATAAAAAAATAAAAGGTTCAAGGAAAGGGAAAAAAAGTTAAAGAATAAAAGAAAAGAAAGGAAAAAGTATAAAGAGGTTGCTTGCAAAATTCTCGTTGAAGTTATAATATATTTAATCTCTCTCTAAAATTGTATCATATAACTCTTCTGTCTATAAACTACCCTATATAATAATAAAAAATCACATTTTTTCATTTTTTTAAAAAAAAGCTTCAAAGGCTTCTGGCTTCTAGCCAGCAATAAATTTAGACAATCTCTGTAATAAAATAAATTAATTTATCTACTTCAGCAAAATGTCTCAACTTCACCAACCATTCCTCCATAATGGGTAGAATCAAATCTTTCCATCTCTGTGCACACAGTAATCTCACTGCTATGATCATATATTGAAATAATCCCACCTGTCTTTTTAAAAGAAACTCAAAACTCTCCCAGTCCTGACATCAGTGTTCTTTTTAATTATTCTACATAATGGACTAACAAAATCTTTTTTTTTTATTGAAAATTTTTAAACTTTTACAAAATAAGAAAAAACAACCCTCCCCAACCCACCCCAACCCTCCCAATCCCTCCCTCAACTTTCCCAGAGCTGAATATAGGCTTAATTAATTTTTTTGAATTCTTAAAAAAAAATATAAACCATAGATCAGTCTAAATACGTTACTTAAACTACTAATAGAATAATTAACAATAATATATATATATATATAAAGACATAAATATTAAAGAAAAAAAATACTTTAAAAAAAGAAGAATAAAGAGAAAGAAAGAAGAAAAGAAATATAAGAAAATAAAATAATAATAAAACATAAAAAGAAAAAGAAATAATACAATCTATAAAATATTAAAATTTGTATATAAATTATTGATAAACTAAGTAATATTTTTTTATATCCAACTTATGTTGTATAAAATCTATCCACTTTTCCCATACCACAAAAAACTTCTCTTGCGATTGATCCTTTAAAAAAGCCGAAATCTTTGCCATTTCCGCCAGATAAGATACTTTAGAAAACCACTCTTGCAAAGTAGGCAAAGATTCCTTCTTCCAGTATTGCCCTACTAACAACCTTGCGGCTGTAATTAAATTTAACATCAATATAACCTCCTTAGTATCACAATCGGTAACAATACCTAGCAAAAACAATTGTGGGGTAAATTTTACCCTCCTTCTAAAAATTCTTTGAATATTCCACCATATATTAATCCAAAAGGCTTTTATATTTTTACACGACCACCAAATATGGTAATAAGTAGCATCCAAACAACCACATCTCCAACATTTGGGCTGTAAGTCAGGATACATACGAGACATTTTTTGTGGATCAACGTGCCATCTATAAAACATTTTATAAAAATTCTCCCTTAAGTTCTGGGCTTGTGTAAATTTATCATTTCTCACCCAGATAATTTCCCAGGTATCTAGTAGAACTGGTTCACCAAAATTTTGTGCCCATTTAATCATACATTCTTTAATTAACTCTGGTTCTGAGTCCAATTCTACTAGCAACCCATAAATTCTCTTAATATGAGTTCGTCTTTGATCTTTTACTTGTTTAATAAAATTTTCATCTTCTCTAAGCAAGCCCACATTACGATCTATCTTCCATCTGTCCGCTATTTGTCTATACTGAAACCATGAATATATAATGGACTAACAAAATCTTAATATAACAAGCAGTATCTTCTTTTCCTACAGTTTAAACACTGTCTTGTAAAGCACACAGTTCAGATATAGTGCATGGTCATCTTACACACCACTGACCTACTCAGTGAGTTATTTGAAACAATTTTAGATAATATACAAGACAGAAAAAGAACTGTCTTGTCTTTCCAGGTGTAGCAGAATGAGATAGTAGATCGGGCTATTTGTAAATGTTCCATTTCGTAAAAGATTTCATGAAAATAAATAGAAAAATAACACAATAATGGCAAAATGGTATGGTAGACCATGCTAAGGCAGCAGTTACTCTTTCTGGATGCTTGACAGTCCTCTAAAATAGTTCTGATAGACATTTATTAATTGGCTACAAAAAAGTTTCTCTTTCTCATTTGAAGGTCATTTACAACCATTTTTAAAGAACAGGTGTGTTTTGCCTTTTATAGAAGGCTTTGTTGTTGTTGTTAATTGCGAAGTCGTGTCCGACCCGTCGCGACCCCATGGACAACATTCCTCCAGGTCTTCCTGTCCTCTACCATCTTCTGGAGTCCATTTAAATTCACACCTACTGCTTCAGTGACTCCATCCAGCCATCTCATTCTCTGTCGTCCCCGTCGTCTATTGCCCTCAATCTTTCCCAGCATTAGGCTCTTCTCCAGTGAATCCTTCCTTCTCATTAGGTGGCCAAAGTACTTGAGTTTCAACTTCAGGATCTGGCCTTCTAAAGAGCAGTCGGGGTTGATCTCTTCTAGGACCGACCGGTTTGAACGCCTTGCAGTCCAAGGGACTCGCAGGAGTCTATAGAAGGCTTAGACTGGGAGAAATTTCATTGATTCAGTATTAGCCCCTGTGAGCATACAATTCAACAAACAGTCCATAAAGGCAACAGCTGGTATCTGTGACCCCTGATATAAGATGGTTTTCCAGACTTATGCTCTCCCCTCTCACTACTGACACATGGAAAAGCTCTATGAGATTTACTTTGGCATCTAATTTATTCACTCATTTTTCTCCTCTCTCTTGAAAAAGGTCAGGCAGTTTAATAACAGATGTCAAAAAGAACACAATGCTGTAGAAAAATATGCTTAGTATGACCAGGCAATGAGAAAAATAATGTGATAGGAGACAGCATCTTTGTGTTTGTTTTCCCTTGTTGAGCACAATGTCAACTTATAACTTAACAAGTAGAAAAAAATGGGGATAGGCTGTGAACTTTGTGTAGAGACCCTGGATGTTTAAACAATATTTTTTGTAATATGAATGGGAGGGGGAATTGTGTTGAATAGCAGGTAGATTTATAGTTTAGACAAAATGTGTGGAGGAAAGAAATCCATTAAAGTTGGGGATATGAATTTTAGTAAAAAATATTCTTGAAGCTGGTGCTTTTGTGAAAGAAAATTAAAGACAACATGAAATAAATTGGTGGCAGGAAAGCCTGAGTGACTTAGGCATGACAAGAGTTAAGAACCTCTAGTGTGCTCTCCTCCCTTATGGAGGGAGAGACTCAGAAAGAAAAAAGGACTGAACTAGGAGAGAAAGAAATGAAAGACCCATGAATATCTGACCAACAGGAATAGATAATGATGGGCAAAAAAGTAGTTCTTTTAGATAAGGAATGATGTAAAATGCAGAATCTGTAGTTGTGGTCAGTGGATTTATAGATTCAGAGAGTCAGTACATACACAGTTGTATTCTAACAAATTATTCACCCTGGCTTCTTCTAGTAGGCTTTTTTTATTCACAGGCAAGGAATATTCTTCCCCAACTAAGGAATAACATATCCATAAATAATTTCCTATCCAAGGAAGACATTTATTTCTGCAGTGGTGCAAACTGGATTGAAACTGATTTTTTTTCTTCGCTTGCTTGTTCACTAGTATATTTATGTGTGTTACTTGTTTCTGCAATTCCATTGTACTAAACTCAAATGGGCTAATTTTCCTTGGATGTATAGCCAAGATTGACATTACTTCTGACAGTCTATGTGTCAGCTTAAAAACATAACTGACATACTATGTCCTTCAGGGTCAGAAAACCTGATAACATATATACAAAGCATGGGTGTTAATAAATTAGCCTTTGATTTGAGCCTACCTTCCTATTCTACTTCTTCCCAAAAAATCAAACATGTACATAGCAAGAGAGATACACAGAGAAAAAATATGCTTTAGCCTTTAAGAACATCTTCATATAGAGGTGCAGAGTTTTCAAGTAGTCAGATAAACCTCATCCAGAGATAAAGAGCACTTTATGGATTTTAATTGCATCCTAACCTTTCATTAATTGGGCTCTGTGTAACAAACAGCATCACAATAATAGCTCTGCAGCCTCTGTGCAGAATGCAAATGGACATCAATCAAGGAAGAGGTACCTGAGAATCACAGGCTGGCATTCTCTACAGGAACTAATGGGATCGTCAAACACAATGGATGGCCTCCAATTATCCAGCAGCCTTTTGTTTCATTTGGAACTACTTTGGAGGCAAGTGACCCATGAAAAGCAGACAGCTCTGCCAGAATCCCTGATGTTGTGAAAGCTGCACACAAATCCCCATCAGGTTTGGCTCATGGGAAACTATAATAGTTATACAAAGCTGAAAATCAAATATAGGGAAACATCACATGAAATGTATTCCTCTGGGCCAAGAACCATGCAGATGGCAAACCACAAAAATATATAATGGGCAGGGAAGCAATTAAATATATTCTATTGATGTGAAATATTTGACTTATATTTCTGCTAGGTGTTCCTAACTTTTTTCTCACTCTCTGTAATACCTTCTACTGATTTCTTTGGAACTAAAGACAATTCCATATTCTTAGACTCTATTCCCTGTGGCAGATTTGGGGACTGGACCTATCCATTTCAATTAGCTAGGAAAATTTATGCTGAAAGGTGTTCTGACTTTTTGTAGGCTGGGTGATAAATTCCTATCACACAGCAAAACCAAATAAAGCATCTATTGTCTCCATGCTGAGATCTTTTAATAGACAGAATTCACATGTTTTTTCACAAAATGTTTCTCCCATAAAATCCTTTATATATGGTAATACAATCCATCATTATTATTCTGCTGTAAGGTCCTCAGGAAGATATATTTAGATGCCAAACAACTGTTTTGATTTTCTGGCTAGATCTGTGACATCACAGATGGAGCATTTTAACCAATTAGGAAAAACAAATGGTCAACCTCCCCAAAGAAAAAGGCTTTAACTAAATGTCCACATCCTATAAAACAGTGAATTCAGTTTTGAAGAGGAAGAAATAAAATAGTAATAATAGTAGTGCAGAGAAGATGGTAGAAGAGAAATAATGTGGACATCCTTGGATGCTGTTAGAGTTGCAGGGTTCGTTATTATTACAATAAGGAACCCTGCAACTCTAACAAAATCCAAGGAGGCCCAGATTATTTCTCTCTTTCCATCTTCTCTGCAATGAAATCTGAATGTGTACTGAAATAAAAGAGTTTATTCAAGAGCTGATGAAAAAGACAACCATCCCAGCTGGAAGGGTATACCAATCTTTGGTCAAGGGCAGTGGTGGGATTCAGCCGGTTTGCACCACTTCAGCAGAACAGATAGCTAATTTTTTATTGCCTAGGCCCAGAATAGACTTCCGGAAGTGGCATCCACACAGAGAACCGGTTGTTCACATATTTGAATCCCACCACTGGTCAAGGGTATACAATAGCACTAGCACTTAAGCTTATATACCACTCCATAGTGCTTTACAGACCTCTCTAAGCAGTTTACAAAGTCAGCATATTGCCCCCAACAATCTGGGTCCTCATTTTACTGACCTCTGAAGAATGGAAGGCTGAGTCTTCCTTGAGCCAGTTAAGATTGAACTGCTGGCAGTCAGCAGAATTAGTCCACAATTTTGCATTCTAACCACTGAGCCACTGTGGTTCTATAATACAATAGTTGCATTCCCTTGTTAGATCACCCAAACAAGCTCAAGATCACAGGACTGAGATTTAATCTTCCTCTGCTAAGTCATCTTGTGACTCTAATGCAATGTGCTTGATTCACTGAATCACATACTATAATATTTTCAAGTACGTTATTTTCTGTAAAGTCTCTCATGTCCATTTGTCTGTAAAATAAAGAGTTCTTCAGATTAATATAACATTTTTTTTTTTTTTTTTAAAAATGCTCAATTGCCATTCACATGCATTGGAACTCTAGCTCCTGGAAGTCAATATGGCCAAATTATTTTTTTAATGAACTAGATCTTTTCTCAGACTGACACATCCAAATTGTTGCCCATCATTTGTTTTAAATATATCTGGTTGTGGGCATTTTCAGGAACTACATCTAGAGCAAGGGTGTCAAACTGCTGGCCCGCAGACCGGCTGCATCATGTGGAGGCCGCACCTACTCCAGCTCTGGCAATGCAAAAAAAGTCACAATACGTCACGACACATCATGTGACGCGGCAAGTTTGACACCCGTGATTTAAAGAATTTTCCTTTAAACAAGCTTACAACAAATCATTGAGATAATCTTTGCACTTTGATCCTTCAGATCTCATAGAATTTGGTGGATTTCTAGACCAAACTTTATCAACAAAGTAAGTTTATAAAAAACATTTGAAAGTCCATGTTCTAAGTGATGAACCAGAATGTTTTATAAACTCCAGTTTTGGTATTAATAATGTGTCGTTTCTGTTTTTTTAAAGTTATTTCTATTCCACAACTAAACATAAGAATTTGGTTGTCATGCTGCTAAATTAGAATGCTATATCATACTCCATAGTTGTATTAATGTTGTAGCCCTCTAAAATAGATTTTAAGAATGTATAACTGCTAGCAAGATTCAATGAAAATATATTGAAGAGATCAATCAACCAGTAACATTTCTCCCATCTCTTGACCAATTGACCTATTTCCGGAGTTCATTTTAATAGTCACCTAGTGTCTGGTAGAGAATATTATGTTGTTTGTCCTAATTCATGTTGATATTTCATCATATGCTATTCAACGAATGCCCCCAGAAAGAAGACATAGAAATTTACTTTAAAAGAAAGAAAACTAGTATGTGCTCTGGTGTAAAACAAGCTCTTGATTTATTCTACTAAAAATAATTAATGTTATTGTTGTTAATTGCGAAGTCGCGTCCGACCCATCGCGACCCCATGGACAACGCTCCTCCAGGTCCTCCACCATCTTCTGGAGTCCATTTAAATTCACACCTACTGCTTCAGTGACTCCATCCAGCCGTCTCATTCTCTGTCGTCCCCTTCTTCTATTGCCCTCAATCTTTCCCAGCATTAGGCTCTTCTCCAGTGAATCCTTCCTTCTCATTAGGTGGCCAAAGTACTTGAGTTTCAACTTCAGGATCTGGCCTTCTAAAGAGCAGTCGGGGTTGATCTCTTCTAGGACTGACCGGTTTGAATGCCTTGCAGTCCAAGGGACTCGCAGGAGTCTTCTCCAGCACCATAGTTCAAAGGCCTCAATTCTTTTGCGCTCAGCCTTTCTTATGGTCCAACTTTCACAGCCATACATTGCAACTGGGAAAACCATGGCCTGGACTATACGCACTTTTGTTGGCAGGGTGATGTCTCTGCTTTTTAGAATGCTGTCTAGATTTGCCATAGCTTTCCTCCCCAGGAGCAAGCGTCTTTTAATTTCTTGGCTGCAGTCCCCATCTGAGGTGATCTTTGAGCCCAGAAAAATAAAATCTGTCACTACCTCCATTTCTTCCCCATCTATTTGCCAGGAATTGAGAGGGCCGGATGCCATGATTTTGGTTTTCTTAATGTTGAGTTTCAAGCCAACTTTTGCACTCTCCTTCTTCACCCGCATCAAGAGGCTCTTTAGTTCCTCTTCACTTTCTGCCATTAGAGTGGTATCATCTGCATATCTTAGGTTGTTGATATTTCTCCCGGCAATCTTAATTCCAACTTTTGATTCATCTAGCCCTGCCTTTCTCATGATGTACTCTGCATATAAGTTAAATAGGCAGGGCGACAGTATACAGCCTTGCTGGACTCCTTTTCCAATTTTGAACCAATCAGTGGTTCCGTGTTCGGTTCTCACTGTTGCTTCTTGACCCGCATATACGTTTCTCAAGAGACAAATAAGATGGTCTGGTACTCCCATCTCTTTAAGAACTTGCCACAATTTGTTGTGATCCACACAATCAAAGGCTTTTGCATAGTCAATGAAGCAGAAGTAGATGTTTTTCTGGAACTCCCTAGCTTTCTCCATGATCCAGCGTATGTTGGCAATTTGATCTCTAGTTCCTCTGCCTCTTCGAAATCCTGCCTGTACTTCTGGTAGTTCTCGATCCACATACTGCTGGAGTCTAGCTTGTAGGATTTTAAGCATAACTTTACTAGCATGTGAAATGAGTGCAATGGTGCGATAGTTTGAACATTCTTTGGCATTGCCTTTCTTTGGAATTGGAATGTAAACTGACCTTTTCCAATCCTGTGGCCACTGTTGAGTTTTCCAAATTTGCTGGCAAATTGAGTGTAGCACTTTTACTGCATCGTCTTTTAAGATTTTGAATAGCTCAGCTGGAATACTGTCACCTCCACTAGCTTTGTTGTTGCTCAGATTTTCTAAGGCCCATTTCACTTCACATTCTAGGATGTCTGGTTCGAGGTCAGTGACCATCTCATTGTGGTTATCTGGGATGTTAAGCTCATTCTTGTATAGTTCTTCTGTGTAGTTTTGCCATCTCTTCTTAATCTCTTCTGCCTCTGTTAGGTCTCTGCCATTTTGGTCCTTTATCATGCCCATCTTTGCATGGAACGTTCCCTTCATATCTCCAATTTTCTTGAAGAGATCTCTGGTCCTCCCTATTCTGTTGTTTTCTTCTATTTCTTTGCACTGTTCATTTAAGAAGGCATTCTTATCTCTTCTAGCTACTCTCTGGAATTCTGCATTCAATTGGGTGTATCTTTCTCTTTCTCCTTTGCCTTTCGCTTCCCTTCTTTCCTCAGCTATTTGCAAAGCTTCCTCAGACAGCCATTTTGCTTTCTTGCATTTCTTTTTCTTTGGGATGGTTTTAGTTGCTACCTCTTGTACAATGTTGCGAACTTCCATCCATAGTTCTTCAGGCACTCTGTCTATCAGATCCAGTTCCTTAAATCTATTTGTCACCTCTACTGTATATTCATCAGGAATATGATTTAGTTCATACCTGAGTGGCCTAGTGCTTTTCCCTACTTTTTTCAATTTAAGCCTAAATTTTGCAACGAGAAGCTCATGATCTGAGCCACAGTCAGCTCCTGGTCTTGTTTTTACTGACTGTATAGAGCTTCTCCATCTTTGGCTGCAGAGCACATAGTCAATCTGATTTCTATGTTGACCGTCTGGTGATGTCCATGTGTAGAGCCGTCTCTTGGGTTGTTGGAAAAGAGTGTTTGTTATGACCATCGTATTCTCTTGACAAAATTCTATTAGCCTGTGCCCTGCTTCATTTTGTACTCCATGGCCAAACTTGCCTGTTATTCCGGTTATCTTTTGGCTTCCTACCTTAGCATTCCAATCCCCCATGATGATAAGGACATCATTTTTTTGGTGTTAATTCTATAAGGTGCTGTAGGGGTTCATAGAACCGGTCAATTTCATCCTCTTCAGCACCAGTGGTTGGGGCATAGATTTGGACTACTGTGATATTGAATGGTTTGCCTTAGATTCGAATTGAGATCATTCTGTCATTTTGGGGATTGTATCCCAGTATTGCTTTTCCTATTCTTTTATTGACTATGAAGGCTACTCCATTTCTTCTGAGGGATTCTTGCCCACAGTAATATACCTGATGGTCATCTGAGTTAAACTCACCTATTCCTGTCCATTTTAGTTCGCTGATTCCTAAGATGTCAATGTTCAGTCTTGTCATCTCTTTTTTGACTACGTCTAGCTTGCCTTACATTCCAGGTTCCTATGAGAAAAAATCATTACAGCATTGGACTTTCCTTTCACCACCAGATATATCCACAGCTGAGCGTCCTTTCGGCTTTGGCCCAGTCGCTTCATTCTTTCTGGCACTACTAGTACTAGCCCTCTGCTCTTCCCCAGTAGCATATTGGACACCTTCCGACCTGAGGGGCTCATCTTCCAGCGTCATATCTTTTTTCCTTTTAGTACTGTCCATGGGGTTTTCATAGCAAAGATACTGGAGTGGTTTGCCATTTCCTTCTCCAGTGGATCACATTTTGTCAGAACTCTCTGCTATAACCTGTCTGTCTTGGGTGGCCCTGCACGGCATAGCTTATAGCTTCATTGAGTTACGCAAGTCCCTTCGCCACGACAAGGCAGTAATCCATAAAGGGGAAAAATAATTAATACACACAGAGAAAAAAAAAACACCAAATCTATCTGAGCTCCACTAGCTAAATTTGATAATAACATCAAGCTAAATGAAAATGAAATTATAAATTCAATTGATATTTTCAGATGCTTCCTTTATTATTATTAATTGATTAAATTAGCAATGTTATTACTAATTTTCTAATAGTCCCCTTTTCCCATTATTAGACACTTTATTACATACTTTCTCTAGAAATATGTTTGTGTTGGTCTTTTATAATGTGAAAGAAACAGGAATAAAGGAACTAGAATGAATCATTTTTACTCCTAATTTTTTGGTAGTATATAATATCCAGCAATGATAGGAAAAGGATATTTCATGTCAGTTCTTACAAAGCATTTTGAAATTTAGCAGTATAAAAACAAATGAGCAAACAAAAACAAATTAAGAGAATATTTGTAGCTCAGGGTTGATATGAAGGGTCCTTGGTGCTCTCTGAGCTTGCTTGTTTTCTTGAAGATGCTTCATTACCCAAACTAGGTAACATCATCAGTGCTAGGGCTAATACTGATGATGTTCATCAGTGTTAGCCCTAGCACTGATTATGTTACCTAGTTTGGGTAATGAAATGTCTGCAAGAAAACAAGCAAGCTAGGAGAAAACCAAAGACCCCTCAAAAACAAATTAGCCACAAATAGAATAATATAAAATCATATCTTTTGCATCAAGGCAAAAATAGATACACTTGAAAAGGAAAATTGTGGTAGTAATAAAAGCTGCCATTTTTAGTGATTGAAAGACACAGCAGAGAGGGCAAATTCTATTCAGAGTAATAGCAATATTGGTCCTCTCTGCTGGCATTGTCTTCAGTTGGCTTTGTGGCACTGTCACTGAGATGGAGGCTTTCTCTCCCTAGTAGATTATTCCTCCTTGAGCACACCACAGTTTATAGGAATCCACATTTTAGCCTCATTTTCTCATAAGTCAGTTTGAGACTCCATAGGTACAATTAGAATGTTATACCAAACACCTGATCAGGTCATCCAGGACTTTGATTTATCTGTTTAAATTTCCCTCTCTATCATACCTATTTCCAGCCTGCTTGAAAACTCCATGTTAGGTGAATTTGTTTTTTTTTCAAAGGGACTTGCATAAAAATTATCCCAAGTTCCTGCTTTTTGTTTGTGATTCCTGATCCTTGAATTGGCTGATTACTTGATTTGGTATCCTATGACTTTTGGAACATATTTGGACTATATTCACTTTTCTCCAAGTAAGGAATTTTGCTAAACATTTAAACCACATTCTGGTTTGCTGTAATTTGCCTAAACTATAATAAATATTTTTGTTTCTGAGTGTGCGTGTGCGTATGAGCAACCTTGAAACAGAAAAAAAATAAAATCTTTAATTACCTCTAGTGTCCAGTTTTTGAAATCATAAAATTCTGTACTTCTGTCTTATAAAAACGAAAACAGGAACTATTTCCCATGAGAAGCTATTTGTACTTTATCAGGGGTGTCAAATTCAATTTCACTAGGGCCACATCAGCGTTGCGGTTGCCCTGGAGGGGCTGAGTGGGTGTGGCCAGAGTGGGTACAGCCTACTGGGTGGGCGTGACCAGTTCTACATCATTCGCATCAAGAGTGCCTATGGAAGCCTGGGCAGGAGTGGGACAGATCTGAGGATCTCTGGCAGAAGGGGGTGGGACCGGGGCAAGTGCCAAGGCATTGTCCACTGGGGCAAGTGCCAAGATGGCCACCACAAAATTGTACATTGGCTCCCGGCTGGCCTGGGCCAGGGCCAAGGCAGTGGGGGCCGTTCCCTCACTGTTTCCAGGATGGCTTCGCGGGCCACATGAAACCACTTCACGGGCCGCATCCGGCCCCCGGGCCTTGTGTTTGACATGTCTGTACTTTATAATTAATTACAAAATTTTACTGTAAAAATTTCACTATTCCAATTTTATCTGGACTCTAAATTTGTTTATAAATTTCTAGGATTAAATCTTATTTAGCTTTTTGCTGTTTATTTCAGTTTTTAAATTCTTAAATTTATAATTAATTTTTCTTTCATTCAGGATTAAATGCAGACTCATCCTGCAATTTTAAACTTGTTATTCCAAAGGTTTCTAACAACTTAGAAATAGCTAATAAGCAGTTTCAGAATGTGAAAGTGAAATTTGTTCTTTAAAGGTCTGTGCTGCAGTTGAGAATAAAATGGCTAATCCTGTCATTCCTGGCACTCAAACCCATAGAAAACTGATGTCCTGAGGTCTCCTTCTTTGGGGCACAAGTGGGAAATCTTCTCTCTTCACTTTACATTTATTTCATCATATTTCTCCCAAAGTGCAGCGAAGTGAAATTTTTAAACTTTTTAACTTATTGGAGAAGGGATTAAGAGGTAATATGGGTACCTTAAGGCTTATTAGAGTTTAAGGAATTCATTTATCCCTTAGAACTCCTGGATCCCTTCATAATACATATACATATATAGAACCTAGCCTAGCTCATTTTGGGAGACCAGCTCTTAGCATTTGTGTAAAGCCAGGTGCAATCCTTCAGCTGACTGATCTTATTTATATCATGCTTATTTGTATCATCTGTCTTTGTGAACCAGCCCTTTTTTTCTATTTCCAGAAGATACCTAGTACATCACAGTCAATCATGAATGATGAACTTTCAAACAAGATATTCATTAACAGACCTGATATATAATACCTGTGTACACAGCTCTAATTGAACTGCTGTTAAAAATGATTTGGGGTAAGTTCTACTGAACAGAACCTGTATCAAATTAAACTGGCCATCAATCCCAGTATTTTGTGTACAATACAAATTCTAGACTGGCTAGCTAAGGCTTTCTATAGTCTCAGGACTACATTATTCTGGAAATTTCCAGACAATTGATCACATATATTACTATCAAGGCCCTTGTATTTTACACCTCAACCTCTGATAAGTTATGGTAGAAAATATGTAAGACAGTGTTTCTCAACCATGACAATTTTTAAGCTTTGTAGACTTCAAGTCCCGGAATTCCACAGCCAGCAATGATATAATATTTAGATAATAGGCATTTTTATACTATATAAGCAATGAAAACAAATGTGGTTAACAAAAATGAAAACAAAAACTCATCCTATTGATTTTCTAAGTAAATCAAACACCAGACAGAATACATTGAGTCTCTTTTGTTTATTAGGCAAGTCTTAAGACTTTTGTCTTGTTTATTACAATAAAACAATGAATATTTGGAACTCTTCCATAATTAATCTGTAAGGTGGGCATATGAGCATAAATGAAATATATTACATTAATTAATGATTCCCATAAAACATAAAAAGGTTTCCATTAAACTGATTTTCCTCAGTGTTATTAATAGTGGTGGTGAGAACATAGAACCTCCTTGGTGCAATAAATTTTACTTTCTTTTGAAGACACAGTTTGGTTGTGATTCAAGAGTTTATGGAATACCATACTCTCCCATTTTATGCAGGAGCTATGGTTAGCAGACATAAATTCTAAAGAAATATTAGAAAACTATAAGAATATTTCAACAGTGGAACCAATTCCCAGACAGATGGAGGATTCCTCTTCACTAGATTTTTCAAGCAGAAGCTAGATGTATATTTTGGGGGATACTTTAATTTGTCTCCCTCTACTGAGCAAAAATTTGACTTGATGGACTCAATGTCTATTTCCAGCTGTTCATCTCTATATCTGTGATTCTATGAAAGCTTGCTTTGATAGCGCAGTCAGGTAGTCAGATTCTTTTCCCTCAATGTGCTTAGGCATGACAGATGAGAGGTCCTTCACAGTGCTTTGCCATGTGTTATAGTTGATAGGCACAGTGACAGAGTCCTGGGTTCCCTCCTCTACTGGATTACCTCCTCTACAAGGCACCTCCTTTACTGTGATAAAAGCCAGCTTCCTTTGGAAATTAGCATTGAAATTCCTGAAGACTTAGGTTTAATTTTAAACTTGTGGTACAACTTATTGTAGCTTCATTTTCTCATATATTTTTTTTTACTTTAAGTACACTGAGATGACAAGCTTACTCCTTCCATGAATTCATGTTATCCTAACATAGTTGGGACTTTTCTCATATTTATTATCTCCTGTTCTCATTTGTGTTCCTGAAGAGCAATAACCAGATTCATGGTTCCCTGAATTCAGATGTCCAATTAATTAGATTCATGATTCCCTGAGTTCAGATGTCACAAAAGACTAAGCTTTATTTAAAATTGGCCCGGGCTTTCCTACAAGGAATAGGAATGCAGAACTTGAAGTTCTAGGGCTGTACATGGTTCCAAAAGTTTTGGATGCAGCCCACCGAAACCCTATAAAACTTTTGCTGAAAGTTATATTTAATACATATAAAGTATATTATTAATTACATTAATATTAGCAGTAATATAATTAATAAAATAATAAAATAAAAGATATTATTTAAACTGTTTGTTTCCAGTTGTGAAACTGAAATGAAATAAGCATCTAATTTATTATTAATTTAATTTAGACATAGATTTTTGCCACTCTTTTTATCCTCCTTTCCTTTTAGAATGTGGACTTATCACATTAATCAAAGATGAAGCATAATTGTCCATTTGAGAAACTTTTGTAACCCTACTTTAACATATAAGCAAAGCATTCAACTAACTATAGCATATAACTCTTTCATTCCAGCACATATATAAACATCCCTTTGGTCTCACTTAGAATCATTTTATGATATATAAAATTAAAATGCAGGGCTATCTGCATTTTTATTCATGTTTGGGTGCATTAGATTACCTGCGTCTATTTTTTGATGGTACATAAATTTGTGGCAATAAAGACCAAAGAAAGAAATGCCTGGGTACTCAGAATTTGGATTGATCTTCAATGAACAAAAGGAGAAATTGAACCAAGAAACTGTAGATTTTAGAGCAATTTATTAATGCCTCTACAAGTCTTATAATAGATCATTTTGGTAAAGCTTTATTTTATTGCTGTCCTATAAACTGACACTTTGGATTTTTTTTCTAACTTTTACATTTCCAAATAACTTCATTTCCATTCTATTTATTTTGTCAAAGTGTGATTTTTTTTTAATCTTCATCCATTGTCACTTGAGTCCCTTGTCAGTTTCTTTTTCTTTTCAATTAACAACTTGAAGTAAAAACAATGTTCTCCAAAATAAATGGCCATGTTGAGCCAGAGCTTCCATTATTCAGTAGAAAGACAGTCCATTACTTTCCCTGGCCTTAACATTAAGTATTTCATAGTGTGGAAGCTGAATTCCATTAGGTAGTGGTAATAAGGTGCCTCTTGTTTGCAATCCCTAGAGAAGATGGAGAACACACAAAGAGATAGGCCATAGAGTGGAGGCTGTCAGACTATAGAAAGAGTGACATACTGGAGGGAGGAGAGGAAGATGGATAGGGAAAGAGTAAAAAGGGAAATAGTTTCAGAAAAAATCCTCGGCAAGTGTCTCTATTATAGACCAGGAAACTTAGAAGAACAGTTTTACTTACAGATAAATCAATATAAAGAAATTTCATTTAGGTATTCTCTAAAGGCAGAATTTCTGCCTAAGAGGCAGAAACTCTATAGTTCATAGCATGAGACCCCAAGCCACAAAAGATATTACCAAATTGTAATGTTTAATATTTGGGGAAAGTCATATTAATTCATTGGTACTTGGATCCCCCGTCGAAAAGAAAGATAAGAGAAATTGTGATACAGGACTGCATCATATCAGCTATATTTAAATTTAATTAATTAAATTTACCTTTTTATCCTCACTCTACCACTGCTTTTTGAAATAAGGCTTCCTTTATCACATTCATAGGCCTATAGCAGCCCTCAGGAAAAAAGTGTATGATTTACATGCCACTATGTTAGAGTTAGAGTTAGAGTTAGAACTGGACATAAGTGACCTCTCTAATATACTCTATCAAACCTTAGGCACTAAAATGAATGATTTCAGGTGGGAGATTTGCTCCTTTCAGTGAAAACAATACTGCTCTTAAAAAAGAGAGAAACTAGTACTGCTACTAAAAAAGACCCAATAGTTAGGGTAATTTCACATTGCAGATAGCTCCTTCTTTTGGACTTTATTTTTAATTTGTTTAAAGAAGAAGCACCTGAATCCCTAAACTATTGGACTGAGTTGAGGTTGAGATGCTGAGATCATCTGGGTAAGTGGTGGTTGCCATCCATTGGGCCTTCTATATCAGAGATCAGATTCAGGATAAGGACAGTCAATATGATAGGGAAAAATGAGCCACATTTTAGGGGAGACATTGGATTAGGTGCCCCAACTAACTATATACCATCCATCATATCCTCTGGATGTTGCTGAGCTGCAACTCGCATCCTTTAGAGTTGGCCGTTGCTGGGCTGAATTCAATAGCTGAAAGGAGAAGGACCTGATTGGTGGAGTAGCAGTGATCCTGGCAAGATTAATGCCAGATATAAGCAACCAGAACAACAGAGACTTATTATATATAAAGAGGCTTCTTTATTGTTGATTTACCAGTTCACAAGAATCTCACCAAATTGTTTGGGAAATGATTGATATAGTTCTAAATCATACGCTTTCTCTCCCCAGTAGAATCCCAGATGGAATATCTCTTAACTCCTCTATCAGGGCCATTGAATCCACCACAAATGCTAAGAGATGGGTTGTTCAGCAATATCTAAGGAATTATAAATTCCGGAAGTAGAAGACTACAAGAAGAAGGCATGTTTTATTCTTTTTAATCAGATTTTGTTTGCTTAAATATTTCTCTCAGGCAGATAGACTATATCCTATTCTTATAAGTAGAAAAAGCTCCTGGAATGATGAGTCCGAGACAGAAACTCTCTATCCCCACAAATGGATCCATTGCTCCTCAAGTTTTCCATCATCTACAAATGTTTTTGTTTAGAAAGCTTAAAACAGTCATGAAGTCACATTTGTGGCCTAATGAGAAGAGTAAGTAGTCCCCCCCCTTCCATGCTTAGAAACTGATTTGACTACAGCTGCTTTATTTCAACACTCTCTGTGAACCTCTCTGTTTAAAGGTGTGCAGGCAAATTGAAAAAAAGAGGAATATAAACCAAAGGAAGAAGAGTTGAATGATTGTTCCTGTTCTCTATGGCACTCAATTCACTTAATCTAATAACAGGGACAGGTTTGTAGAAATGCATGAAATGTTCAGATTGTTTCTTAGCAATATGTTATAGTATTTTTGGTAGAATGTACCTCTACAAAAGCACAGAATAGGATAGTTAAGTCAGCTGAACTTTATAGTTTAGTCTGAAGGTTAATTCAAAGAAAATGAAAACATTTGTTTGATAACATTATATACGATGTAGAGACAATGAATCAATGCAAATTATTTTCCAGGAAGCACTTACAAAAAAACAGATACAAGAACAAACTGAAATGCCAAGAAGAGAAATCTTTTTGTACAATTCAATTGATAATAAAATTACAAAAAGTATTCCTTTAGGGTGTCTTGATGACTACAGTTGGAGATAACCTTTTAAGAAGAATTGGAGTATTGATGGCCACTACTAATGAAGACAGAAAGAGAACATCTAATAGTTACAGATGATCAGATGCAATAGGGAAGCAGGAAGCACATAAAAACAGTTGAGCAAAATTAAACAAGGACAGTTAAGAGAATATGTGGAATATATGGCCCACAGATCTTTAGCTTGTCTGACTCTTTGTGCAGTTATTTACCTGAGCTAGTGGTCACAATGGTTTCAACCACATATTATGTCCAAGCACATACAAACAGTATGTTCAAAATTCTTTCAATAATACAATCCAAATCTTTTCAACCGTGTCCTCAGAAAGTTCTGATTCTTGGTGAAATTGACTTTTGACTTAGGCCATCATAGTTGTTCTTAAATGAAAACAATTTTAAGGCCAAGGTTAACTTCTGTAAGGAGAAAATAATAATTTAAAATATTCTTATAAATATTTGTAACATTTTACATTTGTAAAACATGTTTTACTTATTATTTAAGGTTGCATTATATACACATTTCTCTGCAAGAAGGATATGAAGAACATTGAACTGCACATCAAGATTCTGAAATGTTATCTCCCACCCCACTCTGCCCAAATGCCTTGTGAGGAACTTTGTTGTATAAATGAGTAGCACCTTCCTTCTAAATTTGTCTGCCTAATTAGCTCTCTTCTTTCCTAATACAATGATTAAAAGCTCCCAAGGCAGCCTCACCTAAGTGTTTGCTAAATTTATCACAGGATAATATCTAATGGGGTTTTTTTAAATGAATGCAGGATCTGCTGCATAAATGAATTTAAATTTAAATTTCTGTAGCCTCTTAAGACTGTTTTTTTCCTTCCCACTTCTCCAGCTCTCTTGAATTCTATAACAAGTAGATTATTGAAGATAATAAGCAAAGCTACCTGTTATAGTTCATCAGAGGCACTTCAGAAATACTTTATCAATAAAGGGGAGGAAACTATGAATTTCAGTGTACTTCATTTCCATATTTTCATAATGTGTTAGAAGGAAACAGACAATAAAATATTGAAATATGATTTTTGGACAATGCAGGTGCAGAGCTTGGCTAATGTGTTAATTTCCATAGGGAGAAGTTGATTGCATTTTGGAAAGCAATTTCTCTAATGGATTAGGTTTCACTACAAGGCCTACGTTTTTCAGTATTATGAAAACTGATTCTAATGTATAAATTTTGACCTATTTAAAAAGGAGGAAGACTATGCTGAGAATGTGAGTTGTGACGTGTTAAGAACTTATTTCATGAATGCATGAAAAGTCTGAGAAGGATTGAACAACATAGGCTGGATCTGAAATACAAGGAAAGATCAAGTAAGCTAACAAAATGAGAGCAGGGGATAATAAGAATACAAAGATAAGTATATCAAGCATAAATGAAATAGTTTTAATGAAGCATATATGTTCTGAATAAAACAAAGCAATGGCATGCTAAATCTGATCATACAATATATAAGCAAAGGAGGGTAAATATTTTTACCATTATAAACATTTTTGAAAAGTGTTTCCCTTTAACATTTTATGGTTCATAAACTCCCCCTGCTCCTAAGACCAAAATGAAGTGGTCACATAGCTTCGCTTCAAGGCTTTATCCAGCAGTTCAAGGGGATCCAAAGCATCTCAGTGAGGATTTTATTGTGTCCTCAGTTGAACAAAGAAAATTATTTCTGTGTGCAAAATGCTCTATGAAAAAACAAATAATGCCCATCTTGCATATCCCTGGGGAAAAAATGGATATAAATTTAACTCAAAACACATTGGCAAAGTAACTGATCTCTTTTAAGTATTATCTAGAGCCCCAGGAAATACTGTAATTTTAGAATTCTGAAAACTGTAATGCTAATACATTTGGATAATGGGCAGTGAAGCAGATTAATGGGAAGACCATTGGAATACAAGCCTAACTATGTAATCTGGAGATTTAAAGTCTCTCCCACTATATCTTCCTGGTCAATCTTTGGGAAAAAAAATCCTTGGGAGAGACAAGATTCTATGTCAGGCAAATCATCACTTTATCAAAATGTAGCTGTGAATACAGCACATTTTATAAAACTTCAAAGCAAAATCTTTCCCTGTGTTGCTTGCCTCTCTCTGCTATGGAGGTCCTATCAACTTACTGAGCCCCTTTCTACAGAATTCATACCAACCAGAAGCTAAGGGGAACTTTCACTCACAGCACTGATTGAAATACATTCAAGTGAGCATCTTCAGCAATATGCTGCAGAATTGCCTGGAATAAGCTAAGATGCACTTGATGCAGTACCCAACATGCTGTGGGCAGTTCCAAAGGACCCACCTCAAAGCATTTCAGCCACCCTAGAGGAAAAGGCTGAGAAGAATCATTCTCCAGCAGCTCTAGTCTGAAGCAACTTTGAGGTCACCTGAATTGTTCAATGATAAATGTGGATCTCTATTTTACCTGGCTTCTGTGGCATGAAATACTTTGATGAAGCAAATGCAAGTCACTTCACAAAGCCCTATGCCATTTCTTCACTAGTACTTTATAGCATCATCTTGTATCCACCAGCCACTGTTGAAGTAATATAAAGCCTGTTTGTAAATATAATGAAATATAATTGGATTCTGACATCCGGCCCCTCTTAAAAATAAGAGAGATCCACCTGAAAGAAAACAAAACAGGTATACAACTTAGTCAGGCTTGTTAGGGTACTCTGTGTGAAACTTCTTCAATAGCTTCGGGGCTCTGACATGACGTTTATGGACCCACTCGTTTTGTGAGGGAGGGAGGTGTTTCCAGGCAACTAGGTACTGAGTTGCTCCATGATATCTCCTAGAGTCAAGGATTTCCTTTATTTCGAAGTGTTGTTCGCCCTCCACCATGATTGGAGGTGGTGGGGGGGGGATTTTTGGCCGTAGAGGTGACTGATGCTCTCTTTTCAGCAAGCTGCAATGAAAAATTGGGTGTATTTGCCTGAGATTTTTGGGTAATTCTAATTCTACTGTTACTGGATTTATGATTCTTTTAATTGGAAAAGGTCCTATGTATTTTGGTCCAAGTTTTTTACAGGGCTGTAGGGACTTTAGGTATTTTGTAGATAAGTACACCATTTCTCCTATAATGAATGGTGTAGGCTCAACCCTTTTTTTATCGGCTTGTGCTTTGTATGCCTGCCTAGCTTCATCTAGTGCTTTTCTAACTATTGGCCAGGTGTTTTGTAGATTTTCCATCCATTCTTTCAGTGAAGGGATCGTTGGTTCGTTTGGGGTTAACTCTGGCATAGGGTTGAAACTTTGACCGTTGGCTATTTGAAAAGGAGTGTAGCCTGTGCTGGAGTGTACTGCATTATTGTAGGCAGCTTCTGCAAAAGGAAGTAAGTCCGTCCAATCACTCTGTTGGAAATTTAAAAAACATCTCAAATATTGCTCAAGTACTGAATGGCACCGTTCCGTTTGTCCATCTGTCTGAGGGTGATGACTAGATGTCAGTCCCTGAGTGGTCCCTAAGAGGGATAAAAATTCCTTCCAGAATGCAGACGTAAATTGCACTCTCCTATCAGAGATGATGCGTTGGGGTGCCCCATGCAATCTGTAAATGTGCTGGATGAAAAGTTTTGCTAAGGCCTTTGCAGTGGGAATCTTTTGGCAAGGGATAAAGTGCACCTGTTTGGAAAACAAGTCTGTGACTGTCCAGATAACAGTATTCCCATTGCTTTCTGGCAATTCCACTATAAAATCCATGGCTATTCCCCTCCAGAGGGCTGAGGGACTTGCCACTGGTTGTAATAGCCCTGGCGATTTCCCTTGCAACCTCTTTGCCGATGCACAGGTTGGGCAGCTGGCAACATAACTTTCTATGTCCTTTTTTATTGATGGCTACCAAAATTGCCGTTTAATTAAGTGTAAAGTTTTTACAAATCCAAAATGCCCTGCTGATTTTGTGTCATGGCAAAGCTGCATGAACATGATTCTTTGGGTTGTTGGTATATATAACTTTTCCCCTACCCAAGGCAACCCGTCTCTCATTGTGCACACATTTTTGTTTTTCTGGAACCATTCATCTGTTTCCAAACTTTTTCTGAATTCAATTCCAGTTTGGCTGTCCAGTTGTGGTTTTAATTTGGCTTGGGTTCTTGTGGTTACTGGTGCTGCCAGTTGTGACTCTGCCATTATTGGTCTAGAGTCTGTGGTTCGTGCGCTGTTATATTGAGGCATGTGAGATAGAGCATCTGCCAGGAAGTTCTTTCTCCCTGGTAAATGTTTGAGCTTAAACTGGAACTGGTGAAAATGCTGAGACCAGCGGGCTTGTTTGGGATTGAGTTTCCTGGACGTTTTCAGGGCTTCTAAATTTTTGTGATCGGTCCACACCTGGAAGGGGATTTTGTTGCCTTCCAGGAACTGTCGCCACGTGAGTAATGCCCAACGTATCCCATAAGCCTCCTTCTCCCATACGGGCCAGCGCTGTTCTGTTTCCGTGAGTTTCTTGGATATATATGCACAGGGTTGCAATACTGCATCATCATTTTCTTGTAATAGCACAGCCCCCACTGCCACATCACTTGCATCTGCCTGTATTATGAAGGGCTTGTCCATGTCTGGGTGCCTTAGTACTGGTTCGGCAGAAAAAAGTCTCTTTAGTCTCTCAAACGCTGCTTGGCACTCCATTGTCCATGTTAGTGGCTGGCTAGGTTTTACTGAGGATGCTCCCTTCGTTTTTAGTAAGTTAGTGAGGGGCAAGGCTATCTGGGCAAATGAGGGGATGAATTGGCGGTAAAAGTTTGCAAAGCCCAGGAAACTTTGTAGTTGCTTTCTTGTGCGGGGTGGTGCCCAATCTAATACTGCTTTGACCTTTTCTGGGTCCATTTCAATGCCCTGTGGGGATATGCGATAACCTAGGTAGTCTATCCTTTCCTGGTGGAATTCGCACTTTGAGAGTTTGGCATATAGGTGGGCGGCTCGCAGCTTCTTTAAAACCGCTCTGACAAGGTTGACGTGTTCCTCTTTTGTTTCAGTAAAGATAAGAATGTCGTCCAAGTAAACAAGGACCCCCTTAAACAGGTGCTCCCTTAGAACGTCATTGATTAATTGCATAAAGACTGCAGGGCCCCCTTGTAATCCAAATGGCAAGACTTTGAATTGATAGCACCCCATGGGGCAGTTAAATGCAGTCTTCCATTCGTCCCCTTCCTTAATTCTCACGTGATAGTAAGCTTCCCTTAGGTCTAGTTTAGAAAAAATTTTCCCTTTCGATAGGTGTGACAGCATGTCTTTCATGAGGGGCAGAGGGTATAGGTTGCTTTCACTGATTGTATTCAGGGCCCTATAATCCACGCATAAACGTAAAGAGCCATCCTTCTTCTCTCTAAAAAGGACCGGGGCAGCCACTTTAGGCTTGGCTGGCTCAATGAAACCTCTCTCCAGGTTTTTTTTTATAAATCTTTCCATTTCCTCCTTCTCCTTTGGGCTCATGGAGTATAATCTGGGCTTCGGGAGTTTTGCCCCAGGCTTGAATTCAATGGTACAGTCTGTGGGTCGGTGGGGGGGGAGCTCATTCGCCCTCTCCTCACTGAAGACTTCAGCAAGGTCTCTATATTCCTCTGGTATTTCTGTTAATCTTTTTTCCTCTCCTATGGATGCTTTTTCTATTCTTGATTGTGGTAGCCTCCCTTGGGGTTTTAAGTCCATAGGGTCCCCCTTCGGGAATTTGATTTCTGTCGTCCTCCAATTTACCCAGGGTTCCATTTTTTCAACCATTCCATCCCTAGAATCATTGGGCATTCCATACCTGGGGTCACCACAAACGTTATGTCCTCTTCATGGTTGCCCAGGGAGAGGTGTATTGGTAGAGTGGCTAGGGTAGCTGGCACCCCCCCTGCTATGGATCCATCTAACTGGCCAAATGAGATTGGTTGTTCCAGTCTCCTGGATGGGATGCCCAGATTCCCCACTAGTGTTGGGCTAATGAGGCAGCGGGTGCAGCCAAAGTCTATTAAGGCTTTCACCTTCACAGCTTCGGGCATGGGGGGGATTAATATAGTCACTGTTTTGAAGATGGGTGTGATGCATCCACTTACCAGGGGTTCGCCCTCCGAGCTGTCATCTGAGGCATCCACCAGCCCTGTGGTGTAGGCTGGAGTTCTTTCCCCTTGGTGAGCAGAAGTGGGGGGTTCTGCAATTTCCATCATTCTCATGGCCATTTCTTTTGGCTTAGCTGAAGACTTTCCGGATTTGTTGATTGGGAATCTGTCTGGGTTGTGCTGGGGGGCCTTTGAGCGGCATTCTACAGCTCGATGCCCTTCTCTTCCGCACTTGAAACACCCCATTTGCTTCTTGGCTGTAGCCGATGATTTCACCGGTTCGTGTGTCAGCTCAGGCGGGGGGCGGCTCCATTGTTTTCCTCGGTGGTGCCTCTTCAATATGTCGATCTCTGCTTCCTCTGCCAAGACGTACCATTCCTCAAGTCGATGTGGGTCCCCTCGGGGCAGGCAAGCATCATATAGATCATAGTTTAGTCCGTCTTTGAAATGGCCAAGGAGGATGTCTTCTGGCCAATTCAGTTTGCTGGCAATGGGCCGGAATTCTTATGTATACTCAGCCACTGGGCGTTTGCCTTGCCTCAGTGTTTTTATCCTTTCACGGGCTTTGCGATCAGCCAGGGGGTCTTCAAATCGTCTTCTCAAAGAGGACATGAAACGGTTGAAGTTACTGATTTCTGGGGCATTGGAGTCATGCAAGTTCACTACCCAATCCGTAGCTGGTCCATCCAGGGCAGATTGCACGATCCGGATGCGGGCTTTGTCGCTGGGAATGTCCTGCCCGTATTCCTCCATGTAGCTGAGGACATGGGTTAGGAAAAACCCCAAGCGTGTTGGCTCCCCTTTGAATTTCACCTCCAACGGTGGACGTCTTGGAATGGATCGGTGCCTCCGTTGTTGGTGGTAGTGTCTTCCGTCCAGATTGCCATCTGTGGTCCGGTAGGGGATGGGGGCTACTGGATCAGTAGATGTCCCCGGGGTTGCAGGTTCTACGTCCCCCTCGGTGTCTTTCCCTTTGCGGCTCCAGGAGCTGGGGCAGCCGTAGGGCTCAGGATTCTCCTCTCCTAGGGAGCTGAGAGTTCTCTTCATCAGGTCAATAGCTTTCTCTAGGATCCAGTCTGAGTACGGTGCCCAGCTTCCTCCCTCTTCACTTGCGTGCAGGGATTTCTCAACTCCTGCTTCCATTCTGGTTGCTTGGTCCCCCGTCTCAGGGTCACCTTTCTTGATTCCTTTCCCCACTCACTTTTCTTTCCAATGCCCATTGACCAGCGAGGCTTGTGGTCCCGTGTCTCCACCACTTCTTCTCCTGAGGAATCTGACCTCTCGGATCCCAACATCTGGCACGGTTCCAACTGGGTCAGCGGCTCTCTTTCCAGGGAGTTTTCCCCCTCTCTTGCTCCATTGTCTGACATGGTAAATTTTTGCAAAATCCCCCGGCAAGGGTCTCCCTTCCAGGTGGATTAATTTTGCAAGTCCTGTCTAATGTAAGGACCCCCCCCACTTTGCATCTTAAGAAGACAGAACTCTTGGAATAATTCTTCCAACAGGAATCCTTTATTAAGAAGAAGTGGTTGCAGGCATGCTAGACAGGACTTGGGGTCCAAGCTCTCCCATTCAAGGTTTTAAGGGGTTCCCCAGTAGTCCCACCCAATCACCCCCCCTTCCAGTGATAGTTTCAGGCATCACAAATCCACCCCTTTACTCCTTTCTTCCGTCTGGATGGAGACTTCAGATAAACTACATGAAAGGTAAATAGCTCCCTTTGTTATGGTAAGGTTCAAACTCTTTGAGGTTGCAATAAACACATTCAGCTCCTTAGAAGTATACTGAAGGAAGTGAGGGCCATAAAGCCCCTTTGTTCTCCCCCTTCTCTCCCTCTTATGGCAGAATCCAGAGAAGGCAGAATTGGGATTTTCTATGTTTGATAATTAAAGATGAAATATAATTGGATTCTGACACTGTTCTTATTCAGATGTATTAATACAATAGTTGGATGTCTCTGGAACTTGCTTTAAATCACTAATAAAGAAATGGCTTGAGAATGCAGCTTTCTACTTTCTACTATAATGATTTTGGAAATGGTGACTAAATGATATCACTGTATTCTTCCTAATAGTACAATCAGAGCACTTTGATAATGGAAGCAATTAAGTGGAGAGAATGTAGGCTCTGTTTATTGGGCATACTTGAAAAAGGCTGGACAGCTATCTTTTATGGATGCTTTAATTTGGGTTCCTGCATGAAACAAGGAGACAAGTTTAATTTGCTAAATCAGATGGGGAGAGGGAAAGTTTGTTGATTCTACTGTATAATTTTTGTTAGTGACGCTATAGTAAACCAACCTGTTTGATAGCACATTACATTTTATGTGCACCATTCATAAAAATAATAATATTGAATATATGTTCTGTAAAGTCTCTATGGACATTATCCAAGCTCCTAGAACACTTCCCACAAATATTAATAAACAAATTGCACACATTTCTAATTATCATTCAGTTTTACATTTTTTTAAAAAAAGAAACAAATATGTGGACTACTCAGCCTTTATGTCTAAACAGCCTGAATATATGAAGCAGAATCTATTTCTCCTGTGTAAAATAGCGGCACTGTTTTGGAGTTACAATGATTTATCTTCTCAAGGGTGTAGGAGTGGGAAAGCAAATTTTATTTCTCAGTTAAAAAAGTAATATCTGCATCCACTCATCTACACCCGAAGCTTTTCATTACACTCCATTTGAAAAAAAGCAGCAAATCTACTCTCCATAATTACAAAGGATGCCCACCACTGAAGAAATTAAGATTGTTTCTTACTGAGGATTTGAATTAGTTCAATTATTTCTTCTGAAGTCACCTATTAGTATAGTATAAAAGCTGAGCGGAATATATTAATCAATTGTGTCTGATGAGTTAAGTTGAATACATCTTCCTCCCCCTCTCTTCCTCCCTCCCTCTTTCCCTCCATCCCTCCCTCCCTCCCTCCCTCCCTCCCTTCCTTCCTTCCTTCCTTCCTTCCTTCCTTCCTTCCTTCCTTCATTCTTGAATTTCTTCTGTTATTCACATAAAACACTACAAGTACTATTCAATTCTTACCATAGATACTTTTAAAACATGGTTTGGAAATGATCTGCCTATGTGATTGCTAAATATAATATATTCTGAATTGTGTCAGAACTAGGACATGGGTGGAATAGGAATTAAAAACCATGTAGTGCTTTATTATCTTACCAACATGATAGTATGTATTAGGTGTAAAGGTGTATGGTGTAAGTTGTATGGGAGCTCACTGAATATCACCTATCAGGAGGTATACTTTCCAGAAAATAAACAGATGTTCAGACTTTTGAAGATTAAGCATAGGTTAATGGTTCTTCGTAGAAATGGTGTTCAAATTTGGGGTTAATGAAAAATTTCACTGCACTATACAAACATATGCAGAAAAATACCCTGTAGAAGGAGGGAGAGTATATTAGGGAATAGGGTGGTATATTTATGACTTCAAAATAACATCAACATTACACTAAAATCAGAAAAAACTGTTCACATTTGCGCAACATTAAAATGATGTCTTTTCTGCCTTCAGTTGTGTTTCTTAATTCCAGATGGAAGTTAACAGAAAAAGCAATAGTTGTCTTTATCTTTTCATTAATAAAAGGAATGTATAGGTCTTGATACCAAGAGGGATGACTGGCCTACCGTTCCAGCTTTTCTTCTGCTGTAAAACTGGATCCTGCATGAGCACAGAGGTCACTCCATCATACTTACTTTGTATCTCCTCTAGGTGTATTAAATACCACATGCTTACTCTTGCCCGACCCCACCCCATCTCACATCACATTAAGAATGATTGGTCATTGTCTTCCCCATGACAGCAATGAAGAAAAACATTGGGGGGAATGGGGGAATTCATGAAGTTCTTTCCTTATCTATGAATGTATGCAGAAGGATAGGACTTCTCACAGCCCCATTGCTAAGGATCAGCAATGAAGACTGTACAATTTATGTTGACACACTTTTCTGCCTGCCAAAGATTAGTAGATAGCATCTTAACCTAGCTGTCTGTTTGATTCTCATTCCCCCCCCCCAATAACAAATTAACTAAAGATTTACTGGCATTTCATTACCAAAATCTATTTCATGAGTTAATCATCTGTGATGGATTATGTCCACAAAAGGGAAGGTGGTGTAATGGACTACAACAAAACAACAGTTCCCCAGGAAGGAAGAAGCAGGTGAGACAGAGACAAAAAAGCCTGGAGGTGAATTAGTGACAGAGAAAGAGAGTTAGGATAGCCACTCTCTACAATCTTTCAAGTTATATCCATCAGGATGAGAATACATAGTAGATATTTAATCTGGCAAGATTCTACAGTATTTGGTGTCAGCAAAAATGAACTAGATTGTTCTATGATGTTCTTAAGCTGAATCTGATATTATCTCACATTAATGCTGTATATATCCTCATGGTTCCTGCAATGCTATCAGACTAGTGTAGCACTCAGTCTCCAATTTGAACTTCCATTATTTAGTCTATATAATAGCATATCCTTTAAGAGTTAATGGAACAACTACTATATTTCCTTGCAATAGTGGCAAATATTTGTAGTTCAGGTATAGGAGGATGGTGAAGGTTTATTCTTGGAGCTTATGGATTGGTTTCTGAATGTTTTGCATCTTCAGCAGAGTTTAGGGGATGTCAGTGTTCAGTGTTTAAAAGGGCTTCAGGTGTGGGTGTGTCAAGTGACGGTCTGTGATGGGTCTTGTGACGGGGAGGTTACATCAGGTCAGGGTTATTGGTAAATGAACTGCTGATGGGAGGAAGGCTTGTCTGGGTTGGTTGAGGGTCCGTGCTGTCTCTGGTTGGCTTTGTAATTGATTTGGATTCTGGGGGGTTCATAGGCTGGTTGTAGGTCAATGTATCTGTTGAGTGAATTGCTTGTGGAGTGCCAGGCTTCGATGAACTCACAAGCATTGTGGATGGTAGCATGGCTGATAATTTTTGTGTTGCTCCAATTGAATTGGTGCTGTTTGGTGTTGGTGTGGGAAGAGATTAAGGTAGAAACTATTTCCTTTTCCATGTAGTCCATTAGTAGGAAAATATGTACATGCCCTATGCAATCTGTATTTCTCATAAAAGTAATGGCAACAAGCTTAGCCATAATTTCCAAGTTGTGAAGTATGTGCCAGGCATTTATGTTGATATAGCTATGCTTGTCAGTGTTTCTCAAACTTGGCAACTTTATGATGCGTAACCTTCAATTCCCAGAATTCCCCAGCCAGATTGGAGATCAAATCTCTGGAAATCAAATGGTAATTTGTAGGGCAAAGAGAAGGTGTTGTACACAGAAATTCAATTGTAGATGAAGAGGAATTGTAGATAAAGTGGAGATCTTTCCATTTTGGCAACTTCTCCTGAAAAATTATTTCCATAGGGCTTTTTCATTTAGGAGGTGGATAGTAAGCTCTCATAAAGCAACCCTCTTGGCTGAAGAAATCATTTATTCTCAGAATAAATTTACTCTGAGAACAAAATCCAGGTGCCAGTTTGTCCTCCAAAATAATGAGGTTCCTTGGGTACTAATTAAAATGCTGTTTTCTTCCTTTGCTAGCCAATAGCATAAACAGCAGGCCATCAGCATGCAAAGGGCTTACTTTGGTGCACTGTGGGTTCTCAAAGCCATTTTAGAGAACACAAAGTTTTCTTTGCATTGTTTGTTTTGTTATGTTTTATGTGTTTTTTATTGTTAGCCTCCCAGAGTCCTTCGGGAGTGGGGCGGCTTATAAATTTTAAAAATAAAATAAAATAAATAAGTACATACTGTATTTATACATTAGCTAATTGCATTATTCATAATTTACCTATTTAAAATATATGATATATTCCTCAATGGACATTGTTCCTTTATAATGTAATAACACAGCCCCCCAACAGAGCACCTTTTCTTACATGTATTTCGCATCAGTTTATAATCTAGTAATCCAAGAGAAGACATTGTTTATACAAGTATCTTGATTGTGAAAGTCCTTCCCTGCTTACTTATAGTTTAGAGATGGTTTATAATTTTCTGGTGACAATTTAAGACATACTTGCACATCCAGGCTATTTATCTGGTCTAATCTGGCCAGGTCTTTTTGATCTTATTTTATTTTACCATCCCGAATATTTTTAGAAAGATTTAAAGAACATGCAGACACACCTTCATTAATAGTTTCATTTTTTAAAAAAATGCTTTTAAAAACATTAGGAAATAATACAGTATTACATGAGAAATTGTACTATGCAAAATACCTGATTTTTGTAAGAGATGGGGATGATTTCTTTATGGATTAGTTCTGTGCATCTCAATTTAGTAGAATTTAACTGTAATACTGTGATGGCTATATCCTGTTCTCATTTTTATTTCTTTTTTTCCCCGTTGAAATTTAGAAAATGGTTATTTCACTGCCGAAAACTGTCAACATTTTATGACGTAATTAATTGTAACAACTGACAAAAAATTAAGTAGCATTGCATAACTGTAATGCTACTAATGCATGAATTCTCCTGAATTTATGCAGCAAGCAAATAGTTCTTGGTTTGAAATCATCATGTTTTAATGTGGGGATAGACTAGTGGTGCATGACCAAACAATGGCTCATGAACTCTTCAGCATTGGTTTGCATGCAGATTCCTGCAGTCTTTTTCAGATCCCTAGGAAAATTCAGGAATGTGGGTTAAACTAAGATTACTTTACTCTAAAATTCCATATAACATTTTATTTGAAATAAGTCTTATAATGATCGTCCCTTTAAGTATCTAGGTGTGGTCATACAGGCCACCAACTCAAGAAAAGCACATTGTGAATATGCAGCTGCTTTTAGCCAAAGATCAGCTAATGCTAGTCTCAAATTTTTGCTCACAAAGGGAAGATACTATGGTACTGCCACAATTAAGCTTTTTGAGAGCAAGTTGTTTTATACCTCTAGAAAGAGTTCAATCCAAATTTATTAGAGCAATTGTCCAGATGCCTTCTTGTATTTCAAATGCACTTCTACACCTGGAGACAGGATTGATAAAAGTTGAAGCAAGAGTCTGTATACTTCCTTAAATCTTTTTCCTCAAGGCCTTTCACCATCAATCCTCCAAGATAAATTCTCTTTTTCATGGCTCAAGTCTGTTGAGTCCAACCTTGTTAAAATAGGCTTTTCTCCTATTTCAATACTTGAAATAGATTATGATCAAGCAAAACAAACCATCAGACAAAGGGTAGAAGATATAGAAAGACAAGTGGACTTTATTTCTCGCTCCAGATTCTATCACTGTCACTCCTTCTAGTTATCTTAGCCAGTTAGAAATAGTAAATCACCAGAAAGACTTTTTGCTTGCACAATGCCATGCACTTCTATTAGCCATCCTCATGATAAATATAAAGGGATACCACTGGCCTGAAAGGTTCTGTCCATGTGATTGGGGAGAGATGGAAACCTCTGGACATGCCCTTCTTCACTGCTCTTTTAAAACATTTGAGCAAAATTTATTTTCCCAATAATTAATAGGGATCCAAGAGGTTCTGACCTTGTTTATCTTCAGTGGCTGCTTAAAGACAAACAGATAGTAGTCTCAGCACAGGTAGCTAGATTCTGCACAGCAGCACTAAAGATTCATTGGAACCTGATGAATAATCCACTATAGCAATTTTACAGAATTAAGGCACTAAATCTGTTGCATTTTAGTATCTAATGACTGTAAGCCTTCACAAGTTAAGGTCTAATGTTCTATTATAGCTTAGGCCCTTTTCTTGTTTATGTGCAACTGATAGGATGCCAAATTATGATTTTAACATAGATTTTATTTGTTCTTATTGTATTCTAGAATTTTTAACCAGATATTCCTTAAGTATTTGACTGTAATAAAAATTTGACTGACAAATATTTGACTCATTATTATGATAGTTAATAGCTGAATCATGTCCACTTTGAATGAATAAATGAAAAGTTTTTAATAAAACTTGAAATTGAAACAAGGAAGTATCTATATACATCACCTTGCCCTTTTGCTGTGCTTGGTAGCTGTGGGCAGTGTAGGGATGAGGGATGACAGGCTTTGGCTGAACCCTGGCAAGACCAAATGACTCTGGGAGCATGGAGCTTAAAGATCCAGGACTTTGACATCTCTAGTTCTGGTGTGGCACTACCCCAAACAGACTCAGTTTGTAACTTGGGGTTCTCCTGGACTCATGACTCCTGCTTGAAGAACAGGTGGCAGTCGTGGCTAAGAAAGTCTTTGCACAACTCCAGATTGCGGCCTTTCTGGGATCAGGAATTCCTGCACTCAGCTATTCAAACTCTAGTCATCTCACTCTTGGACTACTGCAATGCGCTCTACATGGGATTACCCTTGAAGAGCATTCAGAAGCTTCAACTGGTGCTGACTGCAGCAGCATAGGCAGACTTTGAGTCCCTAGAGTGGCCCATGTTACACCGTTGTTTCATGAGTTGCACTGGCTGCCAGTCTGCTACCAGGGGCAATTCAAGGAGTGGTTGGTAATAACCTTTAAAGCCTTCCAGGGCATGGGTCCAGGTTACTTGAGGAATCTTCTCATCCATGTCCCACTTTCCTGACCTTCTCCAAAGCCTGAAGACTTGCTTTGTTAGTTGGCCTGGGGCCATACTGGAGATGTTAATGGACTAATAGTAGATCTTATCCCCCCCCCCCTACATATTTTGCTTCCTCCCCTTCCATTTAATTTTGTATTCTTTTAATCATAGTTTTATATTCTTTTTGTTATGGCTTTATCTCTTGTAAGCCACTCAGAGTTGACTTGTATCTGATGGCAGCAAATAAATTACATGCATGCATACATACATACATACATACATAGTATCAAATGGATCTATCTCAAATCACTAACTAGGTCTTCTGAATTTAGATTTTGGTCAGAAAGCATAACTCCCTGTTTGAGATAACATTCTTTCATTCAAGCAAAAACCTGAATGATGGGAAGAAATAATTCCATATGTTCCCAAAGGATACTGAAGAGGTCACATTAGGATCACACTGTGTCTCTGAGAATAAATATAATAAATATCTACAAGGACATCTGGATGCTGTCACAGACAGCTCTTCCATGGAAATACTCCACGTCTCAGACAAGTTTAAGATGTACTCTGGGCTGCACTTTGCAGAAAGAAAAAAGAGGCAGAATACAAAGAGGCATTTTATAATGTGCCTTTTCCTTGATTCCATTTTGTTTTTATGTACAACTGATTATGTCTGAAGGTACAATGGATTAGAAAATGACAGCTACATTTGTGCCTTTAGCTTTTAAAATATGGCACAATAAGATTGTCTTCTAGAAGAACATAATTCTTCTGAATGAAAAAGAACAGAGCAATCTGGTTCATCTGAAGTCAAACAGTTGGTGCACATAACTCAGCATGGAGCTACAGGGCTTTCATTCATACAAGAAAGACATTATTGGATGTCATCAACTGGTAATGAACATGTAACTTTGTTTATAGCATCTGTGCCACTTTCTAGCCTGCACAGTTCTGAAAGCTATTACAGAATAATAAAAGCCAGACAGTACTTAACATCCAGATAAAAAGACATGGCAAAGAAAAAAAAAAGTGGATGATGATGGAAAAACAAAAAGGACCTCATGATTTCTAATTTTTTTCAGCTGAAATACTTTGGCAGAGGTCTCCTTTGAAGACTAGTGTAGAGTAAAAAAACTCCCCTTAAAATCATAGGTAATTCCTTTTTCCTTCACAATTTGCAACCTGCACATTTATTTTTTAATTTGCAAGTAGAAATGAAAACATTGTCTTCCTGTTATTCTTGGGATTTGTAGTACTAGTAAGCATCAGCTAATGATAATGAATGGAGATAACAATTCTTCACATAGCAATCAGTACACATATGACCCAACCATGTTGTCTGAATATATCAGAATTGATTCTGTTGAAAACTTTTTTGCTTGAGTGGTATTCTCTAGCAAGCTGTTCAGTTAAGCTGTTAAAGAATTATGGAACCAGATTCTGATACAGAAGATGCCAAGATGTTTTGAAGGATTCTTCCTCTCCCCCCCCATAAAAAATCAAATTTACTGAATTGTGCTCATGCAAGCCACACAAATAAAAGAAGCTATTACTAATTTGGTTTATGGCAGCCAGCTGTAAAACTATGATTTAGAAGAGGGAATTGTTACTATCTTGGATACCCTGACAAAAATTGAATCTGTATTTAAAATATATCACTTTCCATAGCTTTGTGAAATCCAGAGAACTTATGACTATTAAATATTGAGGGTCGTGCAATCTAACAAAGGAGGATAAGGGAGCTGATCTGAATGTGGGAGTTCTTTTAAAAGACATCCCTTTAATTTGTGATCAAATCATTTTGGAATTGTTTTCAAATTCATAGCTGCAATGTGACACATAAACAAATAGAAATAGTCACTGAAACTGCATTGTTTGGCATTCAAAATAAGTCCAGATAGCCTGTTGTATTCAATGTATTTGTGCATTACATTTTGAGAGCCACTCTAGGTAACTTACAAGCCTCTTGGAATCTCTTCAAACCCCTTGCAAATCAGCAAACTAACTAGATGCTTTGATGAGATTTCCACCATACAAGCATTAGGATCTGCTACTTCCTGTTGCTAGATCAAAGAACTGGAGTACATTCCTTCCTTTAAATGTTTCCAAAGGTCTGTGAGGCAGAGAAATTGCTTTAGCAATGTCTCTATGGTGTTGTTGTTTTTTGTTTTTGTTTTTTTTGCCAGAAATCCATTGTGGGCTATGATGATCAAGAAAAGATGTGATTTGATCACATCTCCATTCAGAAAGCATAGTAACACTCCTTATTTGTTAGATTTGTACACTGCTTTTCTTCCAAGAGTTATAACAGTACATGTAGTATTTAGCCCTCCATTCTTCTCCAATAACCACCTCATAATTGAGCTGAGAGTGACTGCCTCAGAACTACCTAGTTAGCTTTCATGGTTGATAACCTGTGTGTTCCTAATCCTAGCTCCAATATATTTTATTTATTCATCCAATTTCCTGTATATAGCTGCCCATTTATTTTTGAAACTCAAGGTGACAAATAAACAAAAAGAATTATATTAAAATCAACTGCAACTGTATCAAGGCTCAATAAAACTACAAACCATTAGACAGATGTGGGAGCTCCCAAACTTATGTCCTGTCCCCAATGCTACAGAGAAAGATTAGCATGACCTTGCAAAAGGGCAATAGAGTAGGAGTTGTCTGCATTGCTAGGGCATATTTCCTCTGTGTATTTCCAGTGAACAGGTCCCATTAAAGAGAAAGCATATTTCCAGGAACTCACCAGATGATATTGTTTTATTGATGGAGGTTTCTTGGAGGTTTCTCACTTGGCCAGATCTGGTGGGATGGGCAAAGATCATTGGGGAAAGGCATTCTCACAAATGATCTTCCATGCTATGTATGACTTTAAGGGTGACAACCAACATTCTAAATTATACACAGAAGCCTGTTGGAAACCAGTGCATGTTACAGTTGTGTCACATGGATTTACTGAGATATACCCCAAACTGGACCAGCTGCCCAGCTCTTCAAGGACAGCCCTGTGTACAGCATTTTGCAATAGCCCAATTGAGCATAAGCACCACCTCCTGATCCAGGAATGGCTTCAATTGACACATAAGTTCTATTTCTGCAAAAACTATTGGCCATGGCTACCACCTGTTCCTTGAACAGAAATCATAAATCCAAGAAGAATCTTCTGACTGCACCCTGACTTAGAGAAAAAGAATTTAGTACCAGTTAGGATTACCAGTGCTAAATTTCTGAATCTGGAGAGTCCTAAAATCCACAGTCAAGTTAGACTTCTGCATATTCAATCCAAACTACTAGCCTTCTTCCAAAAGCTCATTTTCCTCCTCCTTTGATTTGCTACCTAATAAGAATTGGCTACCTTACCTGCAGTGAGACAATTATTCCTGGAACAGTCCCTTGTTGATTCATGTTTGATTCTGCAGTGTCAGACATCACAGAATGAAGTTAAATGGACATAATGATGTAATTCATTGCTGACTATGTGGTTATTGACAGTATTGACTTTAACCAAAATAAAAACTACTGTAAAATAGGATAATTGTTAGGGAGCTCTGAAAACTAGTATTCAAGAAATGTAAATTGATTGAAGAGATTTATTTGGGAGATTTATGTATGACCAGTGAAGCCTCTTTCAGCTTCAGCTGAAATAACTCCTGCTGGCTTATATATTAATTGCTCATTGGGAGCCTCACTTGCTAGAATTCAAAATCCAGTCGTACCAAGCTATAGAAATCCCATTAGTATATGAAGGTAAAATACTGCTATTATTCCTTTCAAACGAAATAGTGGATATTTTACTGCCAATCTCTAGGGACTTCAAGCAGATAATTAGCTCACTGGTAGCTATTATTGGTTGTGAAATGTAAAGTTTGTTACAGAATTTTCATTACTAGAGTCATTTTGTCTGCTTTGCGTCATAGGGTATCTTGTGTAGGAATACAAAATAATTTTGTCACAAATTCCATGGGAAGAAGATGCAAGTATTTCTCTCCTGCTGGTCTTCACAATGGGATAAACACTAGTATCAAATAAAGTGTGCATATTTCCTATTTCCTTGCTTAGTAATGAAAAAAAATATTGACTACAAATAGCAGACAAATAGCAGAGCCTTCAGGAGGGTGCATCAGAGAATATTGTTTAAAATACTGTAATAAAACCTGAAATAACATTAACAATTATGGTTATAGAAATTTGAAAAATATCTAAAAAGGTTCCAGTCTCCATATGTTAGGAGTTGTAGTCAGTATAAACAGTTAATGAGATTGTCTCTGCTTCTCTTTAATTTGTAAGGAAATCAAGCAAGTAGCAGGTTAGAATATTGTCCTACTACATTGAAAGTAAAAACAACATTTTTAGTGATTCATACATCGCAATTTACTGCCAGAGTTTATTTTTTGGATGGATGAGAGACTGAGTCAAGTTTGATAATAATATGGTTATATGTAGAGAATGATGTTGCACAGGGATGCAGATTGTTTAATGTTCTGTTACCTTAGATCACATATAAATTCCATAACTATTTTATATATACTTTTCAAAATCTAGAGAGTTTTACTATATTTTGTTTCTGGGCAAGAATGGCAGAATATTGTTTCTCAGGAGACTGATCTTTTTTTATACTAAACTAATAAGCAAATATTGAAAAGTCATATTAAGTCATATGGAAAAAGTCATATTAAAAACATTAATAGTAATACCAAATGAAAAGTTGCTTGAATCTATTGTTTATTTTTGTATAATGAACTATCCTCCAGGCAAGTTTTGGAGAATACTTGGTTTATGCAAATTATTTGTTTCTGAAGTTGTTTTTTATTCATAAAATGTTAGAGGTGTGTGTAAAGATTGCCTGATTTTCTTTAACCATTCAAATTTTCTGGAGTTCCTAGCTGGATCAGAAAATGAGAATAATTGTTTTAGATATATCACTTCAAGCAGATATATGGAAATATTCATTTTGTGTGTGTTTGTGTATCCTGGGGAAGATCCCAATGCCATTTTGTAATTGTTAATGTAGTATAGACCTTGTCCTTTGTAACTGGAAAATTTGTAACCCAGAGTCAGAATAAAAACACTGTGTCTCGGGAAATAAATATAACAAGTTATTGACATGTTCTCAAAAACTATTCCTATTTCTATATATTTATGTTTTCACTATTATAAAGTTTTTAGGTAAACATTTGATTTCTTTTCAGCCTCTTGCATTTCCCAAAGCTAGGAGCAAACCAGAAAAAGGAAAGAACTTTCAAACAATATGTTTGCCCACCAGGAGGTTGAATTTGAGTAAGGCACAAATCACAACTGATGGAAACCTGCAGTGAAGGCAAATTCAAATGCAACTTGTGGGACTTGCAGGGATTTAGGCACAGCAAACCCTTATGATTCTCTTCAGCATAATTGAAATGTCAAAGTCTGGCAACTGGATGCTACATATGCTAAGAGCAACCTTCTGTGGACCATGATGCAAATGGTTCCTCTTTTAAAATGTCAGAATAAGAAAAGGGAAAACTAGTGTGATGTTCAATATTTAAATATTGCTGAGGTCCAACAAACAAGGTTTACAGTTAATATAAAGCATATCTGATATTAAAAGAGGATATTATATCTTATCCCTCCTCTTCTACACTTCAGAATGTTGAAGTGTCCTTTCTAAGAATATAGATTTGATGGTACCAATAATATGCATCAAGCAGGCAAAAATTTAACACATCGCTAATAGTATGTTTTAGATCTGTTTCTATAACCTTCAGTAAAAGTTTGCTAATATATACTGAATGCTCCTTCTTCATCACCCTTTAAAAATGATGCGAAGATGAGGAACATGTTTGAACGCTGGGAAAAAAAGTTAAAACAGATGAAAAATGTTTGTCCTACCTATTGATAGCACTGCTCTCACTTTATGCTGCTATAAAGAACTGTTTATTTTGTGGTTCTTGGAGTTTTTTTATCCAAATGAGCAAGAAGTCTTCCTTTATTCTCCTAGTCTAATTCTGAGGCTTTGTCAGATGCTCCATAGACCCAAATACATATTTAAACACACAATCAGTGTAATAGCTGAAAAAAGCTTAAATAGCTTTAAAGATTGTTAAGAAAACAAGGAACAATGTGATATCTATCATAAATGCTATGATAAGAAGTTAGGAGCTATTAATGTTCACATTGCCCATGACTCCTTAAAAACAACATCTAGTCTTCTTTTATTTTTCTTTAGAAAGTTGGACCTTCAACCAGATGAAAAATGAAGGCAGCAAAGCTCAGGAAAACTAGAGGATTAGAAATAGATGACAACGCTATATGCGGCTATTATAAAATGTGATTCAACAAAATATACTTAATCTGCTAGCTTCCTTAAATGCCACTTTCAGCAGCCAATGTAACACCTGTTTTCCTCTATTCTTAACCTTCAAGGTTATTGTTTCCATCTACATCTATTCCTTTTCCCTGCCCCACACAACTAATTGGCCTGTCTCCCTACTTGACTCAAAACAAAAGCCATCCAGTCTTTTGGTGCATGCATCAGCCTCAATAGCCATCTAGCTACCCATTAATTTATTCTGCCTTTTCATTTTTCTGCTTCCCTCCAGGAATTAACACAGCACTTATCACCATGATATCTGAAATCTAAAACGACAATAAAAGAATCAATTTGCCAAATACATTTCATTCATAAAAGTGAAAGACATTAAAGTAGGTTAAATGACAATAGATAGGGCCCTGTGCCACAGATAATCATATTAGGAATTAAATTTAGGACTTTAGAACAGAAGTGCTTGAAAATGTTAATTACTAGGCCAAATCCTTCCTGTATTCCCTGCTTATGTGAACAAAACTGACTTAGCAGAGCTATTTGTGTCTGTATATTTAGAATCCTATTAAAATTGGAAATGGTGCCATGAGGGTTCACAAATGGCATAAAATCACAAATTAGCCTGAATAGTTTCTATTCCTTGAACAGTGACTGATGGTAAAAAAAAGGTAAACACGAGCAAGAAAACTGAAAATAAGAAGCAGTTTACTGTAGTGGTTAAGGTGCTGGCCTAGAAATCAGGCGATTGGTTTAGTCCCACTTTAGTCCCAGTCTCTCTCTCTCTCTCTCTCTCTCTCTCTCTCTCTCTCTCTCTCTCTCTCTCAATCTCTCTCTCCCTCTCCCTCTCCCTCTCCCTCTCCCTCTCCCTCTTCCTCTCCCTCTCTTCCCCCTCTCTCTCCCTCTCCCTCTCCCTCTCTCCCCCCTCTCTCTCTCCCTCTCTCCCTCTCTCCCTCTCCCTCTCCCTCTCCCTCCCTCCCTCTCCAACTTACTTGACAGGATTGTTATTGTGAGGAAAATAGGAGGTAGAAGGAATATTTGTATGTTTACTACCTTGTATTGTACATGAAAAAGGTGGAATAAGAATATAGAAATAAAAGTGAATTGTGCAGATCTTACAGGTGTCATCAAGATGCCCAATCTCCTATAGTGATTAAATTAATAACTAAAATTGAATTAAAATGTTTTTATTGGGAACTCAGAAGAGTGGGATGAATCTGAAGGGGAGGGCGATGCAATGGTATGTGGGAATGACTGAGAGATGAGGGGGAAGGGATGTCACTTACGGAATGATCAGATAAAAAACAGTTTAGCCCACAGTTAATAATGGAGAAAGAGGTTTCAGACAGGGTTCCCCCAGGTTCTTAGGCTGTAAAACAGATAGCAGGAGATATACATTTTCAGACTTGCAAGATTCAGTTAATGTAACCTTTCAGTAAAGTAGAATTATCTTTTCTGCTCATGTTTTCTGGAAAAGCTGAGTGGGGTATTTTAGTGATGCTATGTTATTATTTGAAAATGCTTGGACAATTCTATTTGTTGTTTCCTTTCTGCTTTGAAGATGCTTTGAAGATGGACATGGGAGCAGGAGCCATCCCATTTAACTCCTTAAAATAGCTCAGGTTCACGTTGCCAGAATTCAGCCCTTTATATTTGAGTTTTGGTGGCATGATCTCAGAATGCTGAGAAGCTAACAATTGTGGAATTAAGAGACAATAGATAGTGGGTCATCATTGACAATGCAAAGTTACCCATCCTGTGGAACATCACCTCCACTACCACTACCACCCCAATAGCATGAATTGAAACTAGTCCAACCCTTGATATCCTTCATGAAGTCCCTTAAAACATGGTTGAGCCAATAGGCTTTGGATTTCCAGGAATTGTTGAATTAATAAGAATCACAAATCTGGGCTTTTATATAAATATGATATATAAACAAATACCCAAGAAATGTAGTGGCTTGTTTAGAATTAACATGTAAAGCAGCATTTCAAACTAGATTCTCTTCAATGTATCAAATTATAACTTCTTCAATTCTCTCCTAGCCTGTCTTTGAAAAGTTGCTGGCTAGGATTGATAGTCAAGAATAATATTCTGGCCCCAAATCTTTGTTTTGGCATGACAGTTTGATTTTCAAAATGTATCAAAAGATATATATATACATGTATAAAATGAATAAGACCCAATTTGGTCTCATGGTTAAGGCACCAGGCAAAAAATCATGAGACTGTGGGTTCTAGTCCCATCTTATGCATAAAACCAGCTGGGTGGCCTTGAGCCAGTCAACAATAGGATGCTTGTGGGTAAAATAGGAGGAAGGAGTATTAGGTATGTTTGCTGCCTTGACTTATTTATAAAAACAATATATGCTATATTTAAAAGATCTAAAAATGTACATCTAATTTAAATGATAAAGTAAAGTTTAAAGCAACAGCCTTAAACTAACAGATGTGAAGCTGTTTATTATTATTCCCTGCATTCATTGCTTTAAAGTTGGATTTGATAAGAACAGAATCACAAATGAACACAAACAAAATACAACACATGTTCTAATTTGTTCACTAAACTAAAATATGAAATGTAATTAAACAGCTACTTAATACCACATTAGCTTGAAAACAAGCGCCATACTTTTTCCCTAACAAGGTTGTATAAATCTTGGAAACATTTACACATAGCAATATTCTCCCTTGTACTCTGCATCCAGAGAGCAGTGATAGTTACTTGTGCACCTTACCCTTTAATTATCACTGAATAAATAAAGTTGGCAGAAACCATTCTAGAGAAGTCCAGATCTGTCAAAGAATATGTGTTTTAATACTCCAGAAAAAAAATTCAAGTTCAGTGAATAAGAAGAACCAATTATTCAGAAACAAACAAAAATGGAGGCAGAGAGACACAATACAAGATTGTGCCATAAAGTCACACATCTTGCAGATGTCTCTATACTTTCAGCAATCCTTAAGTAGTTTTTTTAAAAAAATTCCTTACCATTTGTGGTATTGTTATTATTAGCATCAGCCAAGTGCAGAGGGATAAACTGGTGAAATTCTTATGACTGAATGCACATTCATGTTTCTATTTCATAGCTTATAATGGCTTTACATGAACAGCCATTTGGGCTTGTTAGAAAGTTACTTTGAATATGCAGAATTTAAGCATAGATGAATCAAACAAAATCCATGTTTGAACCAAATGTAACTTTTGCAGGCTTGCCCAGCAAATGATCCTTTCTAGTGATCATGATGAATAATGGGGAGACAGTTTGGTGTAGTGGTTCTGTGTCAGGCTAGAAACTAAGAAAGTGTGAATTCCAACTTAGGCACAAAGCAAGCTGATGACCTTGGGCCAATCACTTTCTGTCAGCCCTAGAAAGGACGCATTTGCAAGCTATTTCCTTTGCCAGGAAAACTATAGGGACTAGTCCAGGTGGTCACCAGTAGAGAAAAACTGACTCATAGGAAAAAAACCCTCCCAACAAAAGATAATTAGCTTCATGAAATAAATAGAATAATCAGTCAAATGAAATATATATAGTCGATCAGAAAAAAAAAATAGTGCATGGAAATGTAAGAGCATGCTAAGGTAGATTGAAATAAGGATGTGCCAAAGACCAGGAGATCAATGTAAGACTGATGGATAAAATGCCAAGAATCAAAACATAAATTTCCATGGATCAAGGACTGTCCAAAAATAATTAAATAACTAAAAGCTCGAAGTGTGTTCTAAATTATGACAATATTTCATGACATGATTAGTGCAAAACAACTGATTGGAGTCCAACATGTATAAAATAGGTGATGAAAGGAAGCTCTGAGTGAAAAGCAGAAGCAGGAAGAAATGTGTGAAGTATTCAAGGGTTTATGTATGTATAGTAATATGTAAGAACTCTTCCATTCTATAGCCTGCTATTTTATTTGCTTTTGTTTTGCCTGCTAATTCTCTTGCTACATTTTCCACACTGGGAAATCTTCCTGGAATCAAGACAAATTTTGGTAAGTATCTGATATCAATGTAAATATCCTCTCTGCTTGCGGTAGTTAGGAAAATATTATTGACCAGTAATGTATACTTGTAATTAGTTGTGCTGGAAGTGAGAAATGTATTAAATGAATGTAATTGTGCTGAATTTTTATTTTATTCTGAAGAAGAAGAAGAAATAAGATCTCTACATTTTCCCATTTCCAAGAATAGGTAGACAATCATAGGAAAGGATACATGGAAGGAGAACTTTGAATAGGAGATATATTGAACTTTGAGACAATTTTGAGAGTTTTGAAACTTTGAGCTCCTAACTTTGGAACTGTGGAATCTAATCTTTGGGCAAGTAAGCTGTTGTGTTCCCTTTTCATGAAGAGAATATGAATGATATACTAATGCCTCACTCTAGTTTAATTACAATAAAATTGGTGGTGCAAGCTTTAGACCATGTTAAGGAGCAGCTTCATGAAACTAAGGAAGCTTTGACTGAGGAAAAATGGAAATTGTACAGTTCAGAAAGTCTTGCAAGATTGGATTGTGGGCTGCAGCAAGCCATGTCACATAACATCAGCTAATCCCAGGAATTTAAAGAGGTTTCACCTTACAAAGTGAGATATGGGAAAACAATCTCAGCATTTTCATAGGTGAATCCTTTAAAGAAAACGTAAGAAAATGCTGATAACATTGAATTGCTGAAGGTTGAGTTCATGAAATAAGAGGCAACCATAGAGAATCTGCATGAATCTGGACAACATTATTGGTTTTATTTTATTTTAAGCATTATTCATATTTTCTCTTATTCTTTTTCTCAGCTTGCTTGTGTTTTGTCCAGTTTTGCAGGATACAGAATATTAGTTTTAAGTTAATATAAAGAAAAGGTCATCAGCACTAGTACATCTCTCCCTTACTTAATCAATATCTTTGTACCAACTCTAATGTTTGTGGATGTGATTTTAACAATGTGATGTCCCATTGTTTAGTGACTCAAGATCAAAGTTATATACCAGCATCTTTCCCCACTTACATTGAGAATGAATCTGAGACTGCTTCTCCAAGAATTAGCACATCTTGTAGGACAAGGAAATGAGGCACAAATCAAAGTGCAATATTAATAAAGGAGAATATTTGTACGAATAAAGGCAAGTATATATATCCCAGGATAATGTTTTTGAATCCAGTCTGGGTCATTCATCAGGACCAGAGGTTTAGTTTTCCGAGGTTTCAGACTCATGCTGGAGTCCATCCTCAGGGAATGTCTCTCTACCGGAATGTGTGTTTTGGGCTATTCTATGCATTGTATTTATGTGGTGTCTGCTGGGTGTGGCTTCCTATTGATTGGTTGGTGTATTGATGGCTGGCTATTGGCTGTTGCTGTTGTTTTCTTGTGCTGCCAAATCCTTGGTTTATAGGTATCTGATAAGTTGGTGGTAAATCAGCCCTCCTGTTGGCTGACAAAAGGCCCATTTCCCAGATTTCAGTTATTTCTCTGTCTATCTTTGTACCTGCTTGGCCAACAATCTTAGTAGCTGCAAACAAGAATATATATTCAATTCCACAGCTATTAAGATTGTCATTGTAAGCCACCCAGAGTCACATTGTAGAGGAGATGGGGGGCATGAAAATTTAATATATGAAAAACTAAATCATTCTTGTAATGGTGAAAATAGCAGGAATACAAATAAATATACTAGAAGTTTTTTGTTTGGATTTTATATTTGGCAAAATTCAAAGAGATAAAAAATTAGAAGACAGAGATTTTGTATTGCTGTTATAACTCTAAATACTCACAAAGAATAAAAATCTTAGTCTAATAATAGTGGCATGAAGAATGTTCATGATTATTATATTGCCTGAATCATTTAAATTATATAAGCCATTTGATAATTCATGAAATCTGAAAATTTGGTGTAAGAATGCCCACATTCCTTTACTTTTGCACCAGTGAAAAAAAGTGATTCTACTACAATGACAGATATAACTGCCCAGCTTTATCAGGAAGGAAGGAAGGAAGGAAGGAAGGAAGGAAGGAAGGAAGGAAGGAAGGAAGGAAGGAAGGAAGGAAGGAAGGAAGGAAGGTTCATTGTTACTGTAGAAAATAAATTAGGATTCTTTATATAATGAACAGTTTCTGCTCTATTTTTTCCTTTGTTCTAACCTTCTCCATCATAAAGTATCTGCATATGACTGTACAATAGGTGTGGTTGTGAAATGTGATGAAAATCATTCTTTTGATGTTTGATTCCCTCCTGTCTGCCTGATTCTCTGCTCCACCCTTTACTTTTGTAGGGTGACAGCAGGAGTTGCCATGGCAGCGTAGCACAAAACCATCTTCTTTTGTGGTTAGAAATGTTGAATAGCTAAAGAATTGACTGGAATGGGGGGGGCTGCAGGAAAGAGGGTACCTGAGAATTGTGCTAAAAATAGAAAACTTAATAATGGAACCATTAAGGAGAAACTGTCTAGGGGCTTCATTGTGTGTAGCCTTTTTCCTGAAGCCTTATTAGGCCAATAAGTGTAATCTTTTGATTCGGAGGAGGAGGAGGAGGAGGAGGAGGAGGAGGAGGAGGAGGAGGAGGAGGAGGAGGAGGAGGAGGAGGAGGAGGAGGAGGAGGAGGAGGAGAAGGAACAGCAGCAGCAGCAGCAGGAGGAGGAGGAGGAGGAGGAAAGAAGAGTGAGGGAAGCTGTTTTCTTTTCAAATATAGGCAGAAGGATAATATAGTGGATGCCCACTGTTTATTGTGCTAATTATCTGTCCAGATTTAGATTAATAAAAGGCTATTTTCTCTCAGAAGTAAAGAAATTTCTATTTTCTTCTTTAAAATGGATACAGAAACTACCCTGTTCATTACTAAGCTATATACTAGATTATTCTATACTTTAGTGCCTTATATGTTTTACTGAATGAAACAAATTACTGTAGTACTGTTATAATGTTGCGTTTGGTAGCCAATGTGGTTGAATGAATTATGGTGATGCTTTTCCTCACCGACAATCTGGAAATCCAGTGCACCATTCCAATAGGGAAGAATTTACAGGTCACATGCCTGTGTTACAACAAATTTGCAACTGATTTTATGTCATCTTTTTATGCTGGATATTTAAATCTGCTGTCATGATAAAAACTAGCATTTACCCACTTTATGGTGACCACCCTTTTAAGCAATTCATTGTGTTTCCTGATAGCCGAAGGTAAACTTAGCTGTCTTCTCACTCAAAATGAAATTCAGGATGTTCAAGTATGAACATTACACAGGGGGCTGGTAACAAGAAAAATGAAGTACTTGAATGAAAAACCAGCTCATTTATTAGCCCATAGCTTTCTAAAAATAATAAGTATGTCAGAGATATAATGGAAAAGAATACCATGCCATAAGAACTATCAGAAACATAATCAAAAGGTTTAACTCAGTATATAACAAAATGAGGAACATACATGAGTTAATGAAGCAAGAAAGAGTCTTCTGTATACTCTTCTAATACTTGGCACTGAGATTCTCCACATGTTGAGGAAAGACCTTGAGGTTAACAAGTCATCATTCTTTCTAGCAAGCTTTCCAGCAAGTTTTAGAAGACTGTTTAGAAGACATATTATGTTCTATACCTAATATGAACCAATAGAAGTGTTTGAAGTCTCTCAGTCCTTTGCTTAAGAACGTAATTTCTTACAGATATGGTTCACCATCAGCCTTATCCTTTCTTCTTATATGAACATCTATGGATTTTCTTGAAATTATTTTGTAAATCTTCAGTTTTCACAATAAAAGGGTTGCTTCAATATGAGCTGTAAATTATTGAGGTAAGTATATATAGTATTATATTACTATAAGTATACCTATAAATATTATTGTTCTAAACTCATATCACAAAATATGAATATTGCAACATCTGAAGTAGTTTTTTTTTAAATTGTGTTGAAATTAATGAATACTGAAACTGGTAGAACTGATAACAACCTCAGCAGCTAATCATGTTAGTGGAAAGTCTCAAAATATTTTAAAATGGACTATCTTAAAATTAAGCTTTTTAAACCTTAAAATTATCTTTTTGAACCTAAGAGAATAGACAATTTTTGTCAGTTATTTTTTTCAGTTTAATCAGATATTACAGAAATCAGCAGGTCCTACAGTTTCATCATTTTGCTTTCTATTATATTTTCTAAATTTTAAATTTTGTGCCATTTGAAATTTTATACTAGGTTTAATAAATCCAATTTAGCTCTGTTTTTTAAAAAAAATCAAAGATAAGTTATTGCTTTTGACTCCTAATGCCACACAGTGTGTGAAAAACAATGGGAAAAAAATTCAGCCATGAGCAGGTTGCCCTTGTCTGTCTTAACTGATAGAATTCCCATTTAGGAACAGTTATTAACTTACCACACATAAATCCTGCATTGGCTAAATAGTTTTAAAAGCTTTTATTTATTTCAGAAGTTATTTTTGAAAAATCACAATTAGTTATTTTAAGTAGAACATGACAAACTCAGATGTGCATTTACTGATTCATCCCTTTTTTTTAAAAAAAAAAAGGCTTAAATATGTTTTACTGCAGCTTGATCATAATGTCACCTACTTCTCACATTAATTATTCATCCTGTTCTATTCCTCTAGAAATGCCAAAAGGATTCGAAGGCTACTTCTGATCAGAATGGCTCTTGTTGCTAAAAGAACACAGCCACATATTTTATAAGTGGCATGCATAAGGCTAGTATCCATGTGAGGCCCTACAAATGCATTTCACTTCAAATCTGTCATTAAGTCCCAATCAGGTAACACTGGGAAACTTTAGTTGATATAACAACTGAGTTATGGATTAATAAAGCCTCTTCAATTGCCATATTTAAAAAAAGTACAGATATAATAATAAGATTTCAGAAGTAGGAACTATTTTGTTTGTTTGTTTATTAAATTTGTTTGGATTTTATTATTTATTCTAATAGCAATAGATTATAATGTGGTGTACTCCTTATATACTATACATTTTCACATGTATAGTATCTGACTTTTTATGTACACTGTAGGTTTATTTTTAATTTTCTATATTTCTTTTTCTTTTTTGTATGTATGTATCTTGGAATTATGTCAATGCAGCTACCTGACATTTATCACCTGTGCAAATTCTATATTGCTGCAATGAAAATAAGGCATAACTAATCACTTCTGTTTTATTTATAACTTTAGATTTAACACATGATTTTTTAGACATATGTTTCTTTTAGGTTATATATATTTTAATTCATAATGTGTAATATTTTAGATTTACACTTGCACAGATAATCAATGCATCATTATAGCAGTATCATCATCATCATCATTTTAGCTATTGTCTATCCACTGCAGGATGAAGACCTTTTCCACATGTTTCTTTTGCCAATTGGGCCCACAATACTTGCTGAATAGCAGTGTATATCACATTAAAATACTAGCATAACAAAGATAAAATAACATAAAATGTGAAATACAAAAAGAAAAGAATACCTGCCACTGACCTTTTTACTGGTCAGATCCAATATTCAATCTGGATAGATCCTATATTGTTCAATGTGTTTTCTGTGATTTTTTTTAAAATTAAAAATCCATACAGTGCTTAAAAAGAAAAACCTTCAGGGGAGCAGTAATTGGTAATGGTTAAATGAGGCACTTCCCTGTTCGTTTTAGGTCTTTCAGACTTAGCTTAAGTGGCACACTTTGATTTAGTTTGTAAAAAAGCAATGTTTTAAACCTATAATCTATTATTCAGTTTACATTTATATAATGTAGTAGTGAAATTAAGTTTGCAAACATTCAAAAACATTTACTACCACTTTATGTTCTATAGGTAAATTTGAGTCATAATTTGAGAAGTATATTCTAATTACTTGCAACTGAAATTATATATTTAATTAAGATAAAAATATATGCCCATAGGTATTTCTGTTAATTAAGCATTTTTTTAAAAAATAGATTTTTATATATGACATAGCTATTATGTGCATAACATGCTATATGTGAGGATCTTTCCAGGTTTATATATGCCTAGAGATTTATATCCTTGTCTTAGTGAATTTCAGAAATACAGAAAGTGGATGCCTATAGAATTTCTTTCAGCAAGGTCAATTTTGGAGAAGAAGAAAACAATAACTATTTCAAATTTGTGCAATACATATTCACTGATACATGTTGGAGTTGTGGGGGTAAACTTTTATCTTATTTTATACTGATGTCACCTGTTAGCTATTTCACTTGAACATCAATAGACACAATCAACCCAAGTTAGAACTGCCCAGAATAATAAACTCTAAATCTGCCACTAACTAAATGTGACAGGCATTTCACAGTATGCCAAGGCCTGTTTAGGCAAAGGTGATGTTTGTGGACAAAAGTAGCAGGTTCAGAAGGAAAAAATAAAGAAAACACCTGGAATTTACTCCATTTTTCTCTATCTTTTCAGAACGTTTGAAGCTTCATTAATTTCAAACAATATTGTTTTACCTAACACTATAGATATTGTTGCTGCTGCTGCTACTGTTGCTGTTTTTGTTAGTTTACAGAAAACAGCCAGCAGTTGGGTGACAGTAACTTTCAAGGGTGCCTACAGAGTTTGGTAAAAATAAAAAATAAAGATCGTGGCCATGATGATAGAATCAAAGCTCCAGTCTTGTTTATGTCCATCTTTGCATTGTTCAAAAATCAGTTCTTGAGCTACAATATCACATACCATTAATATTTCTGGCTTAGTTGCAGTATATCCCAAACCAATAAAAAGTAATGTTTCTATTTACAGAGCTACCACTCTGCGGAGCTTGTGGACAGATGTTTTTTCATTTGCTGAAACCTGAGTCTCAGCCTCCCAATTCCCAGTCAAACTATCCTCTCTCCACTTTCTATAGAGTTCAGCCACAGCTTTACATCTTCCCCTCATAGCTGCACAATTTTCAACATCATTTGGTCAGATTGCTGACGCTTATTCTGGACTGATATAAAGTCTTGGTGTAGCAAAGCTCTTAGTGTGCAATGATTAGTTCATACATACAGTGCATTCAAAAAATATGCATGTTTTCCATTTACTAAATTTACAGACATTTCTAAAATTCTGTTTCACTTTGTCATTTTGGGGTACTGGTGTAGATTAATGAGAAAAGTAATTAATTTCAACAACTGTAGAATCAGGCTGCAGTGTAACAAAATTGTCAAATGTGAAGGAGTTGAATACTTTCTGAATGCATTGTATATTTGATAGATAGAAGATAGATGGATGATAGGTAGAAGATAAACAGACAGACAGACAGATAGATAGTGCTCTGGTGATATTACCTATTATGAGTAATGAAACATCTACAAAAAACCAAGCAAGCTCAGACAATATCAAGGATCCCTCATTTCAATCCTCAGCTACAAATATTCTACTTTATTGGTACTTTTTAATGGTGAAATTATTATAAGACATATAAAGCAGAAAATATGCTTTGATAAGCAGTGTTCCTGGTATTGTTGAATAAATTACTAATTGGTCATGGAGAGAGGGGTTATACAGAGAAAGTCCTGGGATGTGCTCTCATGGAAGAAAGGTGTCACTGGCACCATTTAGGACAAGCATTTACATAGCATGAATTGGTTCCTACAGCCAGCACCAGAATGTCATGTCAAAGCTCATCCTAAAACTATATTTCTCCTTGTTAAACAGAACTCTCAATATGCTTCTATTTCTGTAGCATGTCTAGGTTTTGTTTCCTTCTGACCTATTACAAATAAAAGTTAATAAAAAAAAGACAATGAATCTTCTCAGGAAAAGACCTTCCCTGGCAATCTCATTCAGAGCAACTTTCACTTTGAATTCCCACAGAAAATACCCTTTTACGAGCTATCTGTTCACACTGTATTTTACACTGTGTTCTAATCCCCCATGATGGACTTAAATCTCAGTCAGAATATATGTACATACACACAGAGACACACTTTAGTGTGTTCAGAATCCAGAACCAGTTTCGTATTAAAAATGTGTTCAAAAAGAAGAAAAAGAGAAAAGAATGCTTGAAAGACTCTTTAACCATAGGCTTTTAAAAGACATAAACATATACAAATATACGCACAATCAAAAGGCATAACAGTTGGTACAAATGGTTTTATTCTTACTTCAATTGCTTAAGCAAAGTAACAGTTTGGGGTTTTTTAATAGAGAATAGGGATTATGGACTAAATAAATGCCATTCATGCTCATTAGCCTTGTTTTCCTTTCATTAATAGCATTAATGAACATGTAACTAATTAGCAGGAAGGGTTGTCTGATTGGCTATCCATTTTAAGTAGCAGAGATATCTTTATTGATTTGGGCTATATGTGAGAGTATTTGGATTGCTTTATGGATTTATGCAAATGTAAGTTGTTTTTTCCCTAACGCTACCAAATAGTTGCTTCCTTTTCTTAAAAGTTTGTCTCTATATATTCAAAGCGAATAGGTCCTAAGAGTATCATAACATGTATAGCTCAATCCTGGATGAAATATCAATAATTAAAAGAATTGGGAAGTTACCTTTGTGAGGTTTCCAAATTCAAGCAGTTCCTGTGCAAATATTGCTATTTAATGAGTGTTTATTGTATGCCAACACCATAATCTTATGCAATCCTGTAGTGCATCCTTGTTCTTATGAAGAAGATTATCTGATTCTAGGTAACTGTTTATTGCAGCAAGAAATGTTTAAATCTGCACAATATTCACTGAGAAAATAACTCCTTGATATTCCCTTCACAATAATTCTATTCAGTCAAGTTATATGGCTGGTTTACAGAGAAACTTAAAGAAGAGTAATCAGATGGATTATTTAGCCTTGTTTCAATGTCAATCAAATATTTAAAGGGGACTGGAGAAGTGTGGTTTGGCTATGTGCTCATATCATCTAATTTAATTCCATGGAAAGTGCCTAAAATATCTATTTCTGTGTCTGTTGACTCATCTTTTCCCAACATGGCATGTTGGACTGTATCTTTCATCACATTAAGCCAGCACAATTCAGATGAGGATAATTGTAATCAAGTAGAGCTATAGGGCTGAATAAATTTTACTGAATAAAGACTGGCTACGGGACTATAGATGGCACCTTGACCCAAAGAAAATGTCCATTATGTACCCTAATCTACAGCCGAAATGCTGGAGATGTGGATATTTGGATGCTACTTATTACCATATTTGGTGGACGTGTAAGCATATAAAAGCTTTTTGGATTAAGATATGGTGGAATATTCAAAGAATTTTTAAAAGGAGGGTAAAATTTACTCCGCAATTATTTTTACTAGGTATTGTTATTGACTGTGATGCTAAGGAGGTTATATTGATGTTAAATTTGATTACAGCCGCTAGGTTGTTAATAGGACAATATTGGAAGAAGGAATCTTTGCCTACTTTACAAGAATGGTTTCATAAAGTTTCGTATTTGGCAGAAATGGCAAAGATTTCGGCTTTCCTAAAGGAGCAATCTCAAGAAAAATTTTTTGCGGTATGGGAAAAATGGATAAATTTTATACAACATAATTTGGATATGGAAAAATATTATTTAGCCTTTTTATAATTTGTAATGATTGTTTTTTCTTTCTTTCTTTCTTCTTTTTCTTTTTTATATATATACATTTTTTACGTATTATTATTCATATATATTTTTTTTTTATATATATATGCTTTATTCTTCGTCTACTTTCTTCTTTCTTCTTTCTCTCTCTCTCTTCTTTTTTTATTTTTTTTTTCTTTTTTAGTATATATTATTCATTTTAAAGTTTATGTTATGCATATTATTATTATATATATTATTACTGTGATTATTATTATTATTAATTATTTTATAAATTGCAAATGTTATTTTTAAAATATTTCTTAAATAATCCTATATTCAGTTCTGGGAAGTCGGGGGGGGGGTGGGTGGGGTGGTTGGGGAGGGGAGGGTGGATTCTTATTTGTAAAACTTTTGAAAAATTTTAATAAAAAAAAAAAAAAAAAGACTGGCTACGGGACTTCAGTTTGGTTAGTCTAAAGAAAAGAAGAAATAGGGGAGACATGATGGCAGTTTTCCAATATCTGAGGGGCTGTCACAAGGCAGAGGGGGCCAGGTTGTTCACCAAAGCACCAGAGAGAAGAATGACAAACAATGGTTGGAAACTGATCAAAGAGAGAAAAAACCTGGAATTAAGGAGAAACTTCCTGACAGTGAGGACAATCAACCAATGGAACAGCTTACCCCCAGAAATCGTGGGCACTCCATCACTGGAGATTTTTAAGAAGAGACTAGACATTTACCTGTCTGAGATGATATGGGTTCTCCTGCTTGAGCAGGTGACTGGACTAGAAGATCTCCAAGGCCCCTTCCAGCTCTATTCTATTCTATTCTGTTCTATTCTACTCTACTCTACTCTACTCTACTCTACTCTACTCTACTCTACTCTACTCTACTCTACTCTACTCTACTCTACTCTATTCTATTTTCTATTATTTTCTATTCTGTTTTATTCTGTTCTATTCTACTCTACTCTACTCTACTCTACTCTACTCTACTCTACTCTACTCTATTCTATTCTATTCTATTCTATTCTATTCTATTCTATTCTATTCTATTCTATTCTATTCTATTCTATTCTATTCTTTACAACAATGTTCTCCAGCTTGATGCCTTCAAAGCCTGGTGAGTTTACAATTTCCAGAATTCTGAAAGACCATGTTAGCTGAATGTGAGAATTGTAGCCCTAACATATCTGGAAGGCACAAACTCAGGGCACCTGATTTGTGTAATACATCATAGTCATATAAGGCTAGGATCTTCTGTATAAACTACAGCTTGCTCATAAATAGCTTTCTTTGTGTCCATCAATTTCCCAGCTTCAACTGACTTCTCATTTCTAAAATAATCATTAATAAAAATAGGATGCTTGGCTGCTATAATAAAATAAAGCATTAATCCCCACTATCATCATAAATTCCCAAAAAATTACTTCAGGAATAAATTAGGTTTCTTAAGCTTTCTTAGAAAATAATAGGTCATTGAGTTTAGTAATGTATTTGGAAATGTGGCTCTGAAAAATAGCAAGGGTACAGTAAATGAAGGTTATATTAAGTGTCCTATAGGAAAGTGGGACCTTAGTGTAAATACTTGATTTATAACTAGTTATGTTCCCATGGTAGCTATTTTGTGAATTTTGAAAATATGTTGTTGGAATTATGAAAATCAATCAGCTACTGTATGTATAAAAGGCTTGAGTAGAAAGCCTTGAGTAGATAGCAAGCCACATTTTTCCCCACTTGATAGGAGTTTGTCCGGCAGAAACTTAATAGTGTCGTGTTTCAAGGGAATAAGCTATCAATTATACCAAGGAAGAAAGCATTACAAGTTTAATCAGAGGAAGAAAGAATTGTCAGGAAAAGATGGATAAGATAAATTTACATTCCAAAGGAATGACTGACTTAACTAATACCTGCTTGGAGACAGAAAAAAAAACAAAAAGCAAAGTAATGGCTTTCAATGAATAATAAAATCATACCTTATTTGGGGAAAGTTGATATTTAAAACAGAACCCACAAGCAACTCTAACACTATCACTTTGATCTAATATAGAACAAAAAATAACAAAGTTTAATGATTTCAGTACAGTAATTACATAATATCAGAAAACTGCATCTCTGGATGTACATCTCAGACTTGTAAAGAATATAAAGAATAGAATATTGTAAAGTGTGATTTTTAAAATGTTTATAGTAATAAAAATATGAATTTTGGTGTTTACATAATTCCTGACAATACTTTTGTGGGAGAAATGTTCTGATAGCACCTATTTTTACTAACAAATTGAAGTAAAAGGCATAAGCTTTGATGGCCTGCAGCTTACAGCTAACTAAATGGATTTAGCACCCTCCCTTTCCCCCACCCCACTTTTCCCCATCCCAATTTAACTCCTACAGCAATCTAGCCACTTTTCCAAGTAGCCACTTCAAGGAATCAAGAGCAACAACAAAAAATGCAGTACATACAGCATACAGCTACCAAAGCTACTTGAAGAAATGTTCTCATGTGGGTGAATGTTGAGACAAGCTGGAATTTCAGCCAAGAAAATCATTAAAACCTTTAGAACAGTGATGGCGAATCTTTTAGAGACCAAGTGCCCAAACTGCAACCCAAAACCCACTTATGCATCGTTGAGTGCCAGGTGGATGTGGCCCATTGGGTGGGTGTGGCCAATTGGGTGGGCATAGCTATGGTGGTAATGGCAGACTGGGTGGGACTAAAAAGTTGAATCAATCAATTCCAACTTTGCAACTTTTTTTTTCCGGCGAGAAGTTGAAATTGACTGACTAAACTTTTTTTTTTTTTTTTTGCACACAGCGGCGGAAGCCTAAAGCGAAAATGTTTTATAAAACCCAGCTGAAGACCTAGGACTGGGGCGACGGTGCGCATGCCCACAGAGAGGGCTCTGAGTGTCACCTCTGGCACCCATGCCATAGGTTTGCCCCCACTACCTTAGAACATTTCATGTTAAAGTTGAATATCCAACAACATAGGATATAGCCATGTTTGGCGTGAAGTAAATAAAAAATTAGCTAGTATCATTTCTTGATGGTTGTAAAAAAGGAAGGAAGCATGGCAAAGCTTCTGTGAGAATGTGGCCAAAGCTTCTCTGTGGATCTAGGCAAAATATTAATCCATATTTCTTTTTATTTTCAAAATCCTGTTGTCCCCTTACTATGTAATCATCATGAAGATATTTGTATGCTTTTATTTTGATGAAATATCTTACTTTTTTGGAAGTCTTCATCTATTTGAAAGATATAGCATAGTTAGAATTTACTAGTTCACCTAACATTTACAATGCTTAACCAGCATCAGCTTTCTTTAGTGCATAGGGTTCTTTGATACTTTTAGAAAACATCATCAGATTTTTTGCTTGTTATAAATAAAACACTGATAATGTTGCATTGAAAGTTGCAATGTGCTGTTTCATTAAAATGATCATGATAATAAGAATGGGGAGGATTATACTACTGGTATAGGCTAAAATCATGATAGGAACTAGTTTCATTCTCCCTTGAGAGAGATAAATGCTACATGAACAGCGGGTTATTAAAATGGGATACGCAAAAAACAGCAGTCAGTTTGCTTTAATTTTTAAAGTTCTTATGTTCTAAGAGTGGTGTTAAGGTGTTTTCTTAGGTACACTAGTCTAATCTAGTTTGTCCCTTAGTGAATGCAGGCAAAAATTGTTGAAACCCAGCAAACCAGGACTAAATGAATCATAAATTGGCTGTAGCAGTAAGTACTGAGGTAACAATATGTTTGAATTTTATATGATTGTATCCCAGTCATTGTCTTGCTCCATATTATAGAAAGGCTAGCAATTTCCTTCCTTCCTTCCTTCCTTCCTTCCTTCCTTCCTTCCTTCCTTCCTTCCTTCCTTCCTTCCTCCCTCCCTCCCTCCCTCCCTCCCTACTTCCCTCCCTTCCTTCCTTCCTTCCTTCCAATTTATATCCTGCTGTAATTGAATGACTCTTAGCAGTATATGCACATGCATGCAACCAATATCACCACACATGTATATCAGTTGTTCTCCTAGGAACTGAGGGATCATGTAGTACTAATGAAAGAAAAAAACATTTTTCATATTACCACTCATGTTACCATATTATCATGTCAGCATTTACTGTGTTAGATAAATAATGATACTGTAAATGAGAGAAACCTATGAAATTAAACTTATGTAATGCCAAAAATGAGTTGTTTGCTTCTGTATCTGTTGAAAACATATAGTTACTTCAGATATTTACTGCTACAGCCAATTTATTTAAAGGGATTGAAATTCTACTTGATTTTTGTAATAGTGGGTGGAGAAAAAAATAGTAATTGGAACAATAAGGAAAATCAATGGCACTTCTATCTTTCAGCTGCAAAATAAGACAAATGAGGTCTTGTTAAAAAAAACACCCTATAAGAAACTATGTTCCTTTATTAAAAAGTAGCAGTTCATTATTTACATTTAGTTTGAAATTTGTTGTAATTACTTAGCCGTTGGAAAGCAATTTGATATTGTTCAGTGTCTGCATTAATCTCTTTAAAAAACACTTGCCTGGGGAACAACCACAACAAAGAGAAACACAAAGCAGAAAATATAGATAAATACAGATAAATGTTTTTGTAATACATCTTCCATCATGCAATAAATAATAGACTAATGCTTTGGTCTGTTCATTATTTGTATATATGCTTGTTTATTCAAGATATATCACAGGGTGGGAAATGTGCACTCCGAGGGCTGACCACATTACCTCAAATCCTTTTGGTGGATTCTTCAACCACTTTACTGCTAAATGTTGCATTCACTAAAAAGATGTTTTTTTTAAGCTTCTGGCTGACTTACTTCATTTGATATACTAAATTTTAAATATTGTAAGCCATTTAAGACTATGAAATGGAAATGAGCTGATTGTGCAAATATGAAACCAGTCTTGCAGAGTGAGGAACAACAAAGCTGTGCATAAAATATTTGTTTGTTCAATAATTTGTTGCAGTGTTTTTTCAACCCCCAGTTTTGGCTGAAAATGAACTCCCGTTGTGGAGAAATAATTTGTCACTAACTATTAGGGAAACTACATCATACACCATCTGCATTTGCTTTGCTTTTGACATAGTGCAGGTAAATTAAATGAATGTAATGTTTCCAGTCTGTCTATCTTATATTATTCTTGCCGCTGCTTGATTCAATGTCTCCTAAGGTATATCCAGAGAATAGTATGAACTGATGAATACATTCAGGGAACTATGTATTCCTGAAGACACCACATAAACTACTTTATTATTATAAACACAATCTTGAAGGCCTAAGAGAAATTATCCTCCTCCACTCTTATACCAAAAAGGGCAACCTTTTCCTTACTGCCTTCTGCCCGTCAGATGATGTTTACAAAGGTCATTGAATTCTTTTTTTCAATACCATTTCTATACTCCTAACACGAAGTGAAGGTGTAGGTAATTATGAATAAAAGAGAAAAATGCATGTCAGAAATCATGAATTAATATTTTTAGATTGTTGGGGATTACTACTGGTCTATTTGAAGACCTAAGATTTATTGTTTGATTGGGGAGGAAAGCTATGGCAAATCTAGACAGCATACTAAAAAACAGAGACATTATCCTGCCAACAAAAATACGTATAGTCAAGGCCATGGTTTTCCCAGTTGCAATGTATGGCTGTGAAAGTTGGACCATAAGAAAGGCTGAGCGCAAAAGAATTGAGGCCTTTGAACTATGGTGCTGGAGAAGACTCCTGCAAGTCCCCTGGACTGCAAGGCAATCAAACTGGTCAGTCCTAGAAGAGATCAACCCTGACTGCTCTTTAGTAGGCCAGATCCTGAAGTTGAAACTCAAGTACTTTGGCCACCTAATGGGAAGGAAGAACTCACTGGAGAAGAGCCTAATAATGGGAAAGATTGAGGGCAATAGAGGAAGGGGATGACAGAGAATGAGATGGCTGGATGGAGTCACTGAAGCAGTGGGTGTGAGCTTAAATGGACTCCAGAATATGGTAGAGGACAGGAAGACCTATATGAATGAGGTCATGATGGGTCGGACACGACTTCGCAATTAACAACAACAAAATAAAAAAAATGTTTGTTTCAAATACCAGGGTTAAGTGTAAATATTTTTTAATATATAAACATGTACTGACAAGAAACATAACTAATTTGATTATTTATGATAAAATAGTGAGAGAATTTGTGAAGGATATAAGGCTCATGTAATGGATCATTGTTTATTAGTGCCAAGAGCAGGCATTGAGAAAAATAAACACGAAAGAAAAAAGAAGTAGAATAAATTTTAAAAAGTGGGAGTGTGTGCCCTTTTTTGAAAAAATTTTAGAAGTACAGTAGAAAAGAGTCAAAGTATATTCAATAAGACAAACGAAGAAAATCTTTATGCCCCATTTGAATTTCACCCCAAAGGGATGAAAGCAAGTGAAGCCCTTCAAAACCAGCAAATATGCAACACCTTCCATGCAAGGGCTACATCAACTTTCTTACCTGTTGGGATTTCTGACTGGCTTATATATGCTCTGAACCATCATTATTGACATCTACTTTTGATGGTCTCATCTCACTGGAATTAAGTGAGGATAAGTCCATCTTAACTTTTGTCTAGCTTTGCCAAGAGTGAAACCAATATTTAATTATACCAGGTGGCTGAAACTGAAAATGAGAAAGATCATTCTGCTCTACACAGGTGCTTATCAGAGTAAAATAAAGCATGCCTCAAATATGACCTTTTAGTGAGTAAAATACTATGAATATATGAAAATATAAAATCATGTAGAATTCTATGTACCATGCACCTAAAGGAGACAGGTACACATCAAATCTTCTGGTGAAACACCAACACTATCCCAAGATAATAGATTGAAATAAGGAATAATTGAAATTGTGAAAAACTAGAGGAATATATCTTGGGAGAATGTTTGTAAAGATAAAAATTTAGAGAAGTATTAATTCTGATGAAAAGATAGTGGGTAAAATATTTGTTGCAAGGAATGAATGTTGAAGTAAAAATAGTTGTATGTCAGAACATGAGTCTTCTCACTTTATTACATATTATATGAAAATGAGAGCTGTGTTTATGAGGAGAAACATAATTATAAATATTACTTTACTTACCACATACCTTTACTTTCTTTGGCATTAATTTGGCTTAATTCTTTTTCCGTGCTTTTCATAATATTGCTTACTCAGAAATGCATAGCATGATGGGTATACATCTATCTATGAATAAAGGCCTTAGGAATCCTGTGAGGTTAGGGAGCATAAAATGAAATTAACTTCATTTTAACTTTTATAATTAACCTATAAAACATTAGAAAATACCTTCATTTCAGCATTCATTGTCAGAACACTGAAGCTCACTAACATTCTAGTGACATTCTAGCCACAATGTTATTTGTTTTATTTTTCTCATTTTGATAGAAACAGCAATGATTGTGATTGAACTGATATTTGATACTCAGATCTCATATGGGACCATTACTATTTCTACTTTGGAACAAGGAAGAAATTAATTTGTTTAGCATTTTAATACAGAGTTACTTAATCCACCCTTATTGAGCCAATACAGAAAATGAAATAAGGTTACATTTTTATAGTTTTTCCTTTACTCAGATCTCCAGTCACAAGATATGCACAAAACTGCATTTATTAGGGGAAAGTGCAGAGAATAATATATACCAGAAAAATAAAATATGAAAATATATTATCTACGGGAAAATTACTTGCAAAAGATGTGCACAGAAATATGCAAGCAAATACAAATGAGCTTTCATCTTCTCTATTAAGACAGTTACCAAACCAATGTAGAAGTAGGATAAAACAGAGATGGAGAGAAAAGTACATCCTCATAGGTAGATGTCTTCTTGTGGCTGTTTACCATTTCTTCTTCCATCTAAATGAAAAGATTAAAAGGGCATCGATCAGGACAAGACATGCCTGTTTTCAAAGAGGAGGTTATATGTCCAGAAGCTCTTCAGCTTCTGAAGATCTCATTACAGAGACAGGATGGAAGATGAACTGTGCCACAGTTCACATAGTTCATTTTATTTCTACTACTTTTATTTATTTATTTATTTTATTTAGAAAATGTATATTGCCGCCTACTCACACATGGCAACTCAAGGTGGCTTAGAAGATATAAAAGCACAATATAAAAGACATGAAAATAAAAGTAGTAAAATAAAAATAACGACAACACACATTCATATCAGCCATGTAATGGGCTCCATTCCACTCTGGGTTCCCCAGGCCTGTTGGCAGAACCACATCTTCAGGGCCATCCAAAAAAGTGTTAGAGTGGGGGCCAGTCTAATTTCCACAGGGAAGGAATAGAAGGAAAGCTTTCAAAAAAGAAATAAATTCCAAGTATAAAAGCTTGTTGATCTCAGACTCAGCTTTTGAATTCTTTGGAGTATAAAATACCAAATAAAAAAATCTAAGACACTAAAGAATGCTAGAATGGACTGTTGTCTATTTCTAAATCACTTTACTATGTGTAGTAAAAATGGATAAGTAAACAACAACAAAGAGAGAAAACAATAACCAATATATCTATGTATTACAATGATAGGCACATGAGATTTCATCACTTGTAAGCTTTTTATTAATTTATCCAAGTGTTAATTTACTACTAACACTTACATAGTTATCTGAATGGTTAACGTTAGTCAGAGAGTGGGCAGCCACAATCTGAGCCAGCTATAGTTCCACATCCAAAAGTATCTAACTGTAGCTTTCAGAAAGAATTACAATTAATGGCTCATCTGAATCTGACTGAAGATTGTCCTGTCCATGACCTTTACCTGCTGGTCTAGCAGGAGCCAGAACTATAGAAAACGGTATATCTGCTTCAACTGATTGATGGCATGTATGGACAATATTACAGGTTTAGTCTACACATTTTCTTGCTGTTATTGTGCAGTATCCATGGATTGTTTATAATTAACAAGCAGTTGTTGCAGCTTCTGTTCAGATTTATAAATTAAATGGAAATCTTTCTGAGCAGCTATTTTTAATCCTCAATTTTGTTGCACAAATTGCTATAGTCAAGTTAATCCCTCCTGAAAAGGAGACTGGTATTTTATTATGGATGCATGGTTAACTGAACTTAAAAAAATTGCAAGATTTGTTTTTCTATTTATATCTTCTTCTCAAAATGCAATTGGACATTTTGAACTTTTGTAGAAAAGAGGAAGGTTTCAAGGTATGTCCCCCCCCCCACCCCCATACACTTTCTTTGAAATGGTATATAGCTCATCTCTGTAAGCAGAGATATATCGCAATTTGGCACTAGTGGTAGTAAAGCTTTTCAGAGCAGGGGACTTCATTCTCTTAACTATAGCACTGAGAAGAAGGCATGATGGAATTATAAGGCTGGCCATGAATCATCTTTTTATTTGATTTCATATCTAATCTATTTCAAATGATGTATTCTCTAGGGAAAAAAGGGCATAGACTAAGAAAATGTCATGCATTTGTTCCTTGTCCATTTCATGAAAGGAATATTTTTCAGGAAAACAAAGATTGCATTAAGCATATTTAGCAGACTGTGCAATCTACTTCTAGCATGCAATGTAGGCATTAACACATAAGTAATATACCTATACAGTACACATATACACAATCACATGAAAGAGCTAACATACTATTACTATAAGTCTAAAGCAGGACACCTTCAGCTTCCTGTATGACAAATCAGGATTTGTGGATCAATGAAATGAATATCACATAGATTTATTTATATACATGAAAGCTTCTTTCAGAGGCATAGTTGGAATATACATTAGCATCTAGGAAACAGCCAGTTGTATTCATTCTAAAAAGTGGCTTCATGCTTTAGTCATTATGTTGCATGCTAGCCTTCTCTCAAGAATACCAGAAGCATATACATTGGGTTATTGGGTGTTATATTCACATAGCAATTCCACAAGACTAAGTGATTCTTTGGACACTATGGGACACAGAATGTTGAACTAAATGGACCTTTACCTAATCTTTATAATTCTTATGAGGCCTGTGCAGGGTTTCATATCCAAAGACAAAAATGGTACAGATAGTCTTCAGTTGTAATTAGGACCAGGAACTTTATCACTGTGACACAGACATAAAATGCCACATCACATGACATCACTGATTTATGACAACGTTCTGGAGTTCCAAATTGCAAGTTGTTAAGCAATTCCACCAAATTAAGTGTGACCCCGTGAACACCATTTGTGACTTCTTGCCACCTGTCCCATTGATATTAGTTGTCAGAATCAAAATCAGAATCAGAATAGAGCTGGAAGGGACCTTGGAGGTCTTCTAGTCCAGCCCCCTGCTCAAACAGGACACTCTATTCGATTTCAGACAAATGGCTGTCCAGTCTCTTTCTAAAAACCTCTAGTGATGAAGCACCCACAATTTCTGAAGGCAAACTGTTCCACTGGTTAATTGTCCTCACTGTTAGGAAGTATCTCCTTAATTCCAAGTTGCTTCTCTCTTTGGTCAGTTTCCATCCATTGTTTCTTGTCTCACCTTCTGGTGCTTTGGAAAATAAATTGACCCACTCCACCCTTTGGGAGCCTCTCTAATACTGGAATACTGCTATCATGTCCCCCCTAGTCCTTCTTTTCTCTAGACTGGCCATACCCAAATCCTGCAACCATTCTTCATATGTTTTAGTATCCAGGCCTTTAATTATCTTAGTTGCTCTTCTTTGCACTTTTTCCAAAGATTTGCTTTAGCATAGCTCTATTAAAAATTATACTATCATAAAGTTTTTTTCTTTTTATTTTATGGGAGAAAGCAAGAGGGATTTTAAAGTATTGGTGGTACTAATGCAAAAATAAGAAAATGGACCAGGAATATGTATACCTCCCGCAAGTGAAATCCAAAGCATATATCTCTAGAGAAACCAGAATCATTTTCAGAAATTTTTTTTGTCATACAGATGCAATCTCACATTTCAGATTACTTATCCTATTTCTTTGTATTCAAGTCCCAATGCAAAACATGTTCATGTTTAGTAACCCTAATTCAGATGTCTAACTAGTCATTTAAAAGTCTAAATGATCGTTGGATCACTAAGTAAATTAGATGCACAAGAGCTATGCTTTCAAAAGCACTAGGTCTTTACAAAATGGACCATCTTGTACCATTAGGAACATAGTCTAGCCCAACAAAATTTATATTCTGACAAAATCTGCCTCATCTCATTTATTAAAAGAGAAAAGGGACTGAAATGTCTACAACTGAATTCTTTAATTTTAGCATCTAATTTATTTCTAAGTTCATTAGGGCAAGGTTTTCTTAATTATCTTGCTAACAATCTGATGGCAGGAGAGGTGGCTAATTGTTTTTGCTTGTTTGTTTGTTTGTTTGATAATGGGAGAATGTACAGATGTTCTGAGCTAATAATTTTATTCACTTCTCAGCCTTTGAGAAACTATGACACTAATTAGAAGAATTTTTTGGGGGGGAGAAACAAACAAATATTCTGATCCAATGCTGTGAAGCATGATGCATTTACAGTGTCCTCTATTGTCAAAAGAGCTGCAGGTAGGTTGAATTTTTTTTATGTCCTCCTACATCTTTGGGTCACAAGCAGATTTAGATTTGCACATAAGAAGCAAACCTACATTCGCTGATGAAAAGATGGGCAACTGATTTTCCACTGTTTTCTGAACACTAATCAGAAATTATTTTGTGTCATTTTGGAGATTTTTTTTAAAAAAAATCTCATTCGCTATACTGTTATTACATCTTGGGCATTATGCTCTAACAGAGGCTAAAAATAGACTGTAATGATAGATGTCTCCTTAAAGATGGAGCTTGACTGGAGTAGAGACAGAGAAAAGAAAAGCCTCTAAAAGAGTATCTATTCAGAAACAGTAAATTGTCGCTTTCAGAGTTCTTTTTTTTTTAAATGAGCATTTCACAAGAGTCAGAACTGAGACTGAAGATACAGAGTGAAAGGAAGAGAGTGATTTAAGTACACAGATGTATCATAAAATGGAGAAAATTATTAACACTGATGTACAAAAATCACCCATCTTCATTCAGCAAGGAAGGTCTGTTGCCTGCTAACCCTCCATATGCCAAGTGGGATGTTTTTCTTCAGATGACACACTGAAAGAACATTCAATTATTTCCCCATGCTTTCCATCCTTGCCTGAGCACCAAAAATATTCCAATCTTGCAATGACTGCACCAATTTACCACTTGCAATAGATACAAGCCACACCCATTAGATATAGTGCTTTCCTCTGGAAAAACATCTATCAGGGGAAACAGTGGGCAAATGAAAACTCACACTTAACTTGCATGTGATCATAGTGTAATTGGTGTCTTACTATAGCAAACCTATCTTTCACTGAACAAAATTTCTCTTCTAGTAAATCAGTTCCCTAAATTGTTCAATTACAGTAATCAGTCTTCTGCAATGTATCCTTGATCATACAATTTTTTAAATAGCACATCCTTCAATCAAATTGCATCTCCTACTCATTTTATGATATCAAAATAATAAAATGTTCACATTCATGTAAATTTCCCTTACAGTACTTCTGATTCATACATGCAATTAGAACACCAGAAGGTGTACCTGAACAAATAGTGCATATAACAAAAGCTGAAATGAGTTTCTCCAAGTTAACACTTATCAGAAACTACAGATGTACAAGAATGAAAAGAATATTCTTCAACATCTTGAAAATGACTTACATGAAAGAATAAAAGGGATGTTCATAAAAATTTGCAAAGAAAACAAAGCTGGGGTGTGTAGATTGTTAATGCCTTTAAAGATTCAAAATGTAACATTCTGTACTTGGGCAAGAAAAAGCAGATGCTCACATATAATACTTCCCCGCATCATTATACATCCATTGATGCAGTTCAAAACTGCCTTGCCTCTTTTGCTACCTGTAGCACATTGCTGTCTTATGTTTAATCTGTGGTCTACCAAGAAACCCAGCTCCTTCTAACAAATACTGTGGCTAAGTTCCACTTCTGTTCAAGCAGTACACCTGGGTTTTCTTGCCTAAGTGCAAAACCTTATATTTCTCACCACTGAATAACATTTAGTTGGTAGGTCTAGTGTTCAGGTGTATCAAATTCTCTTTCAAATAAGGATGAATTTCCTGATTGCAGAAACTGTAAAGCAGTGGAACAGCCTGTGTTACGACGTCCTGGGCTGGGATTTGGTTGCAGCAATAAACCATGCCTTAAAGGCCCAACAGCCTGCTTCCTGTAGTTATGGGTTTTCCATTACTGGAAGTTTTCAAGAAAATATTAAACAACCATTTATCCAGGGTGGTGTGTAGATTCCTGCCCTGGACAGGATTGGACTTCCTTCTTACCCTATTCTGAATAAAGATGTTTACAATCCAGTATATACAGGGCTTTACTTTTTGTCTTTAAACGGACTAGCCTTACAGCTGCAACTGTTTAGCAAAGTTTTTGTTTGAGGCTGTTCAGCATATTTTACAAAAAAAAAAAAAAAAAGCTTTACGCATAGGATAGACATTTGAAAAAAAATCATCCCATTTTGACCTAGAGGATTTATTTTCCTGCGACAGTTTTTACCAGTAATGGACATAGGAGGATAATAGTAATTAAATGATGTCATTTGCTTTTTAGCTCTATAATTTGTCTGTAGTTACAAAAACTGCAATTTTCAGAGGGGAGATTAACAATGCAAAGAGAAGACTTTTTTTTATTAAAGTTCCTGATCTCAAAATAAAAGGTTATAGTTCAAATTTTACCATGGTCAGAAAAAACAAAACTATGAGCACAAACTCTATCATCCTGCTGGCTTTTTCCATTAAAAATTAGTCTTCATAAACTTTTTCTTTTCAAAGATTATTATTATTTGCTGCCCATCTCATGATTCAGGATCTGATGCATTGTATGGGGCTTAGAATCTTTGAAAAGCACATATGGCCAGAGTATTAAATTTATATCAGTCAGTATATAGAGAGGAACCACTTAATCTACTTCATAATTCAATGAACAACATTTACATGTGATGGTTGCTAAATTATGACTTAGTGTTTGTTTTTTTGTTTTTTTGTTTTTTTAACCAAAGGCAGATTCTAAATTATTCTTTGGAATCTTTGGAATCTGCCTTTGGTGAAAAAATACTAAGTCAGATTATTCTTTGGAATCTTATTTCAAAATTTGAAATTCTAATTCATAGAACCTGATGGTGTTTTCAAAATATCTTTATATCAAATTAAAGTGAAAGACTTTACAGGTAGTCCAGCTTAGCAACCATTTGTTCAGTGACTGTTCAAAACTATGATAGTATCGAATGAATGGCCCTTGAAGTTATAAGGACTGAAGCGCCCCCTAGGTCACATGCTCAAAATTCAGGTGCTTGGCAGCCATCCTGCATTTAGAACTGCAGAGTGCACTTCAACTTTCCCACCTACCTATCTCCCCCTATCCTGTCCTTTTGGCTGTTCTGCACTCCACTGCCTATCCCTGTACTGCACTGCTATCTGAGCTGACCTTTCACCATCTTCTGCTATGGACAAGACATGCTCAGCCAAAGCAGCAGCTGGCTTTTTGCCTAGCTTTCTGCAGCCTCCCTGAAGCCTCACAAGACCTCCACACATCCTTCCCAAGGCTTCAGTCAGGTGTGCCTCAATAATAGGAGGAACAGGAGAAAGAAGGGGCTATGATGTAGTGCAGGATTGCTGAAAGGAAATGAGATGGAGATAGGCCGGTGGGGAGAGGAGTTGAAGTAGACAAAAGCACAGAAAGGCAAGGAGAAGCATGAGATACTTGCCAGATGACAACCTGGTCCTGGCCTAATGACTGCAACCAGGCTACCAGAGCTAGCATCACTAAGCAGTGCATTCATGGAATGTTTTACCTAATGACCACATTGCTTAGCAGTGAAAAATATGCTCCCAGTTACCTGAAGACTACCTATATTGCAGTTATTGCTGTGGTGAGCTGTGATGGCACAGTGGTTAGAATGCAGTACTGCAGGCTATCTCTGCTGACTGCCAGTTGCCAGCAGTTTGGCAATTCGAGTCTCACCATCTTTCCAAGGTTAGTAAAATGAGGACCCAGATGTTGGGAGCAATATGCTGACTATGTAAAACCACTTAGAAGGGGCTGTAAAACACTGTGAAATGGTATATAAGTCTAAGTGTTAAGTGCTGCTATTGCTATTAACCAGCAAAACCAAATTAAATAATAATGTATGCAAAATGCTTTTCATCCAGCTAAGGATGTATACATAGGCCAAAACAGAATGGCTGCATTCTTATAGTATTTTCATAGTATAACTATTCCTAGAAAATATTTCCTTGTATATAAAGTTGTTAAAGATAGAGAAGGAAGTCATTTGGCTTGTATTTTATTATTTACATTTGAGTACTTTCCAACTTGTACTGAAACTGAAACATTATTTTTTTGGTTGTTGATCCTCTCTCAAATTGTGAAATACTTCTCTGATCCAAAAATATATGTGCAAAAATGAAGTAATTACAGATAAAACACACACATTAAAGGGCATATTTTAAAAAAGTTAAAAAAAATATGGAAGAGAAAAGGGGCAAAAATATAGGTGAAAAAATGAATATGTGATTAAAACTATGTCCATCCATACTTACAACAATCCAGATTTGTGAAACTGGGCTATTGAAAATTACTTTAAAAACAATTCAGACATTTCAGACATTTTGGCTTGAAATCTGATCCTCATACTACTGCTTCAGAAACTATATATACTGTGTTATACAGTAGTGGCCAAAATTGTGAAAACCTTTTGGGAAAAGTATACAGTAGAAATGCCACCTTTGGTTAAGTTTCCACCAATTTTTCTTCTAATTTCTTTATAACTGTAGTCTTGTTCACTTAATAATACTATTTTACATCGCTTTCTGGGCAACCAGTCAACTTTTTGCACCATTACTTTCATTTTATTACATTTTACAAGCTCACTAAATGAAAGAGAAAAAAAACCCCAACCAACTTGATAGCGATCACATAACACACTGACAAATGTCCTCTTCTCAGCTTCAATACATGATATCAATAACTGAATCCTACTGTGATCTGATTGGCTCATTGCCAAAACAAGATGATGCCTGATTGGCTCTCTAAACACTCATTGGCTACAATCAGATGAAGGAAAGCTACCTGATATCAATCTAAGCAAGTTGTGCTTCCTTATTCTGGTTATTTGGCTATAACTTTTCATAGAATACAGTACAGATAATTGAACAAACTATGCTGCATTATATTCTTGATTAAATTATCTTTCCATTGATATATAACAGTGGTGGCAAACCTATGGCACGTGCCAGAGGCGGCACTCAGAGCCCTCTCTGTGGGCACACGTGCCATTGCCCCTGCCTTGCCTCCCACACAACTCCCTCCTCTCCAGCAGCCCCCCAAAGGAGAGTTGCCCCTGAGCATGGCCCACATTGAGCAGCGTAGCCAAGGACATGGCAGCCAGGCAGCATAGAGAAGACTCTTCCCTCATACCCCATCATGCACAATTGATGCTGCAGGGGGTGGGCAGAGGGCGTAACCACCATAGCGCTGCTGGGTTGCCTGGGCAATCTGCAGCGGGCCCTGGAAGCGGTGAGTGGCCCTGCGGGTAGGCGGGATGGGGGATGGGTTAGAATAGGGGCGGGGCAGGGTGGAACAGGGGTGGGGCCAGTTTTTGGGCACTCGGTCTCTAAAAGGTTCGCCATCACTGCTATATAATTTTATGGTACTACTCCCCAAAAAAAGTGGTGTTATTAGCCATTAAACCTCAAAAATATACTTTTCCCAAAAGGTTCCCACAATTTTGGCCGCTATTGTAGTAAACAAAATTATTGTGGTCTCTGCTGATCAGGATGTCCAGGAATGGTAACAAGTTTTCCTCTTTTCTGGTAAATTGGATTTCTTTAAAAATGTTATTGATAGTTCTGTGGGTATTCTCTAATTGCTCATTTTCTTATTATGGTGAAGTATCATCTACATATCTGATCCATTCAGTTGTGTTTATGGAAGTGCTATGGCTTCTGGATCTTGTATGACAACCTCCGCTATAAGTCCTGAAAGCAGTGATCCCTTTAATTGTTGGTAAATTTGTCCATCAGATTGGAAGTATGTAGTTAAACGAAGATTTATGAGATTCAATGTTTTGATCTTCATGTAGTTGGTTAAGTCCGGTGTGCTGCCATGGATTCTTTGGCCACTTCTGGACCTATAGACATGAACAGGGCTGTGGCATCAAATGAGACCATAATTTTATCCTCAAATCAGCCATCAATAGACACATAGACATTAATAACATCTAAAGACTATGTAAATAGATGATCACCCAGCCCAAAAAAGAACAAAAAGACCCAAGCACCTCTCCACCAGAAATAAGCACCCAGGTAAGCATAGACTAACTCCACGGTCAACATCAGACCAACAAATAAGTAAGCAATACCCCAATCAGAAACTACCAAAGAAGCCAAAAGCAAACAGGCCAACCAAAGAATTTCTAAGACCACCCCCACCAACACTGACAGGCAAGCCATTAAAATATAAACTGATAGCAAACTGCACCCCTTACTAGCAGTGATGATATTACCTAGTTTGGGTAATGAAACATCTGCAAGAAAACAAGCAAGCTCAGAGAGCACCAAGAATCCCTCATGTCAACCTTGAGCTACAAATATTCTCTTTCATTAGTAAACAGATGCTAAGAATCCAATTTTCTTGCTTAATTAGGATTGCTGAATTTTGGTCTAGGCAACTAATGAAACTTGATATGAATCATTTGGATTATTAATGAGACTGAGGAATAATCTACCTAGAACAATCCTTTAACTTTAATATTAGATATCTATCAGCTTTGTTTGAATTTTGTGACAGGCAGATATATTAACATTTTACATGATCAAGATATCTGAGATAAAACATCTATAAAACCAGTTAATTTCTTATGGCTTCTAGATCAGGATTATTTTAGATGGGGTGGAGGAAATGAAAAATAGAAGTACATGGATGGAAGATTCTGTTACAAACTCAAAGCTAATTATCTTGCCTCTCCTGCACAAACTAATAGCTGCATATATATATGAATGAGACTGAAGTGTACTGAAATACCAAAAAGTGCCTCATTTAAAGCTGCAAATGTGGTATAGATATACTTTAAAAAAAAGAATCAGAAATTTAGCAATGAAAGGTATCACTGAAAGAACTTGGCTGAGGCAGAATATCCCTTTTCCATATGTTTTAAATAAGTATATAAAACATGAGTATTGGAATAAATGGATTTCATATCTGCAATTGTAAAAGTGTCTAGTCTCTGACCTTCTATTTTATTTTGCTGCACACATACACTATATCTGAGACAAGATTAAATTTAGGTATCAACCAAAACAGTAGGATAGCTCTGTCCTACTGAACAGATGAGAGTTTTCTGTTTGAAGGGTTTTCAAGGACAATCCCTAATTTAAAGGCATCCATCCATTGTTTTAAAGTGTCAGCCTTCTGAGATACTCCAAGTCAGGAAACAGAGTCCATAAGTTTAATCAGAATTATACTTTATTGAAATAGGTTCCAGTAACAAATCTTGAAAGCCGAACTGTATTTTCCCTTCTCTTCCTCTGAAAGTTAACACTGAATCGGTTTGAATTCTTTTGCATGGTTTCTTCTTTCTTGGACTTAAAGAATGTTTTTGTAGCTGTCACTGTTTCTTCAAGATCATTTATGTGACTCTCTACAGAAATATTGTTCATTACTTATCTGATTTAAAACAAAGAAATATAAATAGGAACAGCAGCTGTTTATCAAAAGTTGTTATCCAAATAAGACTGACAAATCAGCTGTCTTTCTATCTGTGATATGTACAGTACTTAATTTTTATTTACATTATTTGCAAATTTACCCTCGATTTGATGATACTTCTTCCTTCCTCTCTCCCTCTTTCTCTGTCTCTCTATAAAGCAATACATATATAGTCATGTATAGGCCTTTGTAGATTATTAAATGGAAACAGAGCTGAACTTTATGACTGCCTTGATAATGTCCAGCTAGTAATCACTAAGTTACTCTCAGAATATTTTTTTTAATATTTTCTATTCACAGAGACTTTAATTAGTCATGAAAGAAAGTAAGATAATATGGATGCTTTTTGATTTGGAGCATGATGATTTATAATGCGACCATGCAGGCTGCAACATTTATTGACCTTTAGCTATTCAGATTTGTTTGGTTCAGATGCTAATAGGATAGATGACAAATTCCCCATTTAGTCCACTGCTAGTTTAGCCCATACTTTGGAACTCACAAAGTATGGATTAAACTAGGAAATGTTTTAAAAATTCCAGAAGGCAACAACATGCCTCTTACAGAACATTGTCATGAAAATGCCTTACTTGGTACATTTGTTGTGTCAGACATCAGGTGTCTGGCTCGCAACTCTCAAAGAACTTTGGATCCAGGAGAATAGTTTTCAACAATATGAGATTAACAACCCAGGATATCTAGACGATATGAGCCGAGGTGGCGTAGCAGTTAGAGTGCAGTACTGCAAGCCACTTTAGCTGACTGTGTTCAGCAGGTCAGCGGTTCAAATCTCACCGGCTCAAGGTTGACTTAGCCTTCCATCCTTCCGAGGTAGGTAAAATGAGGACCCAGATTGTTGGGGGTAATGTAAATATATATATATATACATTGCTTACTGATGTACACCGCTTAGAGAGTGCTTGCACTTAAAGCGGTATATAAGTCTCATAAATAAATAAATAAATAAATAAATAAATAAATAAATAAATAAATAAATAAATAGATAAATAAATAAATAGACATTTACACTCAGTGTTGGCTAGCGTGATAATAATCATTTATTTTTTTTTCCCTAAGTGCTGTTTGTTTTGAATTTGGAGTCATTAACAGCATCCTTTTCTTTTTGAACTAGGCAGGATCTGAATTAATTTTGTGAGACGATTGTATGCAAAGCAACAAATACTGTTTTACCAAATAGCTGTTCTGAAATGTTACTTTTTCCTGAGATTTATATTGCTATTGCTGCTTTTAACTTTGCTGCTGTACTTTCTAGTGCTTTCAATTCATTGATATTGTTACTGAAAGGTGTTTAGATGTTTGTAAAGCACTTTGATTAGGAGAATGATATGATGTAAATGCCAGCAATAAATAAATAAATGTATTCACATATATGCAATCAATATGTAGATTCCCACAGCATCTGCAGAAATCAATGGATTTAAGTGAGTTCACAAAATCAGTTTCAGCCTTCAAACAATTTTTATCTCGATTGGTAACATTAGTAAGGACAGTGGGATTAAACAGTAACATCATTGATTAACCTTTCAATTTAATCCACAAAAGGAAAGTAGAGATCCCAGTAAACGTGAGTAGCTCTGTTTTCTGCTGTTACAAATTAATGAAGCTCAGAAGCCAATAGAGCACATGAGGTTATTTATGGCCATGGCTAATTGGTCCACATGCCTTGATTAACTCAATAATTTGTTGGTCTGTGGCTATGTGTAAATGTGAAGTATAAATCAACCAAGGATGAAGTATTTATCATCCTCATGTAACATTTCCAGTTCTCATTTTTCAAACTGAATAAAACTTTCTAAAGTGGTAATTATTTTTTTCCCTCATATGAAAAAATACATTCTCTGTTAGTCTTTTCAAATAATGTGTATTTTGCCGCTGGAGGCACAACTTTTGTGTCCAGCATTGCACAGTATAATCTGTGACATTCTATCTGCTTCCAGTACGATAAGACTAGAATGCAACCTATACATTACTAAATACTAAGGAGCATGGGCATACTCAGAAAGCTTGTGGAGGTGGCTGAAAAAGTAGAGAGACTTTCAAAGTTAAAAGATAGAGATTTCAAAGTAATAATATTAGCTTTCTGTAAATGCGTATCTCCAATCCTTCCAAAACCAGCCCAATTCCCGCCCCCCCCACCAGACAAAACTTACATTTAAAAATAGCAGAATGTGGAAATCAATATTCTAATCCATATTCTGTCCAAACCTTTCAGTCTTAGGGCCATGTTGGACATTTTACAAACTTTCAAAAGCTGGGGGGGGGAATCAATTTTATGAATGACCAAATAAAATTTAATAAAATCCCCCCCTAGGCAAAGAAAAGTCACCCTCCAGTAAGTTCTCTCTTTCTCATTCAGTCAGCCTTGAGCCAGTTCAGATGGGGCTTTCTTTGTCTGGAGTGGGGCAATGATCCAAGGGACCACAGCACATGAGAAGAGTTGGGCCAGAAGGAACCTTCCGAAGAGTCAGATGTGGTCTGTAGGCTGTAGTTTGGAGACCCCTGTTCTAATCCAAGGTTCTTCTTGCCATCAATCAACAGGAAATCACAGACAAGAGAGAAATTGTGAGACACAGCCCAGTGGAGAAGCAGGTGGGAGTATGGAAGGTACAAATGGCTCAGAAGAAGCCATTGTTGCATTGTCACCTTCATAACAAATCAACAGAAAAACAATCAGAATCTGATGAGTGAATAAACTTTCCATTTTCATTAGAAATAAGCAACTATCTAATATTTTGAATTTAAAAGGACAGTTAAAATGCTTTTTCTAAGAAATACAAAATTAAATAATTACCGGTATACATTGCTACAAGTATAGATCAGGCACAAATAGGGATCTCATATTACTTCCAAAATGGTGTTCAGTTCTTCCAGACATTTCTTTGGCTTTTAAAATTCAAAGGCAATAATTTCTTATAAAGTTAACATTCAAAATGACAAACTGTATTAAATAATATTGACTATATCTGCAATATTCCAAACAGCACACAAAGGACATAGCAGGAAGGAACAAATGGAAGAAATAAATGTAAAATTAAATATAAACCTAAAAGAAATGCCAATAATTTGACATATAGTTTGGAAAATTAATAAAGGATTAAGGGAGCAACTGTAAAAATTAATGAGAAATTAGCTTCCCTAGCAACATATTAGTAATCAAAACAAAACAAAATCCTCAGACATTCTGAGCATTTTATTATTTTCATGTTTCTAACATTCCCCTTTGGGGGAGATTGGTGGTACAGAAATGTGAAAAATAAATGAATGAATAAATAAAAATCCACTCCATCAATATACTGCAATTTTACCTTTACTTAATTATGATCAAAATTCTTATCCAAGGATCTCTTTTCCAACCCTAAATGTTATATTCTTATTTCCTAACCATTTTTATTTCTCTCTCCCCAATATGTAATTTCAGGCTTAATATGAGTTCATTATAGATTCCACATATTTTTTACTACTTCTATTTCATTATAGTATAAATCTTTCATAATGTCACAACTGTAAGAAGAATGTTGATAATGAAATATCATTATCAATACAATTTGACAATAAGAGAAAGTAGCAAAGGCTAAATTGACATTAATTTACATTACATTATTATTTACTTAATGGTAAGCAAGAACCATTGTCTATTTTGTGACTGACGGAATCATGATGGAATTATGACTGAATATTTAACTTTTTTTAAAAAAAAGTAATTTTATTACAACTTTTAATTACAATAGTAAAAAATAATACAAACTAAAAATAAAACAAAATGGGAAGGAATAAAAAGTACAAGAAAATTAGAAGAGGAGAAAGAAAAAGGAAAAGGAAGCCTCATCATAAGTACAAAGTGCACACAATTTCACTATCTATTCATTTCCTCTTGATTAGCAGATTACAAATTCTTTCTTCCATAATTCAGCTTCTAAATATAGATAACTACAGGTAAATCCAATAAGTAAACATTTTCTCCAATGCGGGTGACAGCAAAAAGTACAAACAGAAAATGATAATGTCAATGACATAATGAAACACTTCAAAGAACTTCCAGGCATTGTTCATCCTAAAAAGTCTTTAATTGTGTACCAGAGTTTTGGCACAGCATGGAGGGTGCCAAGATCTGAATTCCCCTCCCCTGAGCACATAATATTCCAGTCTATTTCCCTCCTCTTTTTTGCAGTCATAAATCACATTCTCCAATTAGTTTGAAGGGCAAAGTTTCCCTTCCATTCTGTAGCCCAACATCTTAAACTAATCCCCACACACATTCTTTCTCCTCCCCTCCCAACATCATCTAATTTAACTCTAAAAATACCACACAGCTTATACAGAGAGCGGCTGCCTCTTATATATTGTCAAAGCAAGAACATCCAATGTTAGCAGCGTTGACAGATAACATAGGAATAATAAATAATAACATTAAAATAACATTAAAACAGTAAAGTAACAAATGTAAATCTCATCATATCATAACTCTTAATTATAAGCAGATCAACATTTAGAAGACATAAAATGGTTTCAGTATCCTAGTATGAACAAAAGACTGAAATTTAGGAAAACAGGAGAGATTTTTTTTTCTTTAAAGAGAATAAGCTCACAATGATCCCTTATTTTAAGTAAAAGGACAGTTAGATACAAACCCAAGTTAAATGTATTACGTTAGGGGACATAAAGAAACTGTAGTAGAAAAAGCTTAAACACCATATTAATTGTAGGCAATTATAGCAAATCCACTGCACAATGGTTTTCAAGTCTAAGTCCAAAAAGAACCACCCAAAATTAAAAAAAAACAATATTAGTTTTAAACCAACTTGTGCTATTTCTTCCTGCATATAAATCTTGCTTTTTAATCCATCCAAATGGTTACTGATCCTTGTCTCATATTTCTTCAAAATTTTAAAAAGTCTCTTCTGGAAATCCAGTGAAAAGAATTCCAACTGCTGCCTAAGATTGGCATTTTTATTTCATTCTTGTTTTTTAAAGCCTCTTACATATTTTTTTTTCTTTTTTATGTCTAACAACAATTGTTTTCATGTTATTCTCTAACCTTTTTTTTTTTTTTTGCAAATCTTTTTCTGTAACAGTGTCTTCTGGAACAGACTGCTGCTAAGAGCACACAACACAAATGACATAATTGGTTCAAGTTTCCAATGCAACTTCTCAAAAATGTCTCTGAATGCCATTATAATATGACATCCAGAAGTATCTTAAGTTTACCATTCTTCCCCAGAAATCAGGATGTTTAACTGTTGATGTATATAACACAGACACTTCTAATATTCTTTTCTCTTTGAGGTCCAAATATACTTGCAATGAGAAATGAGAAAGTACACAGAGTATTCTGTATAATTTAATGCAGGGGTCCTTAACCTTGGCAACTTATGGACTTCAGTTCCCAGAATTCCTCAGCCAGCAAAGTCGAAGTCCACACGTCTTAAGGTTGCCAAGAGTGAGGACCCTTGATTTAATGCATTTTGATAATAATGTCTCAGCAATATCTTGTGATTAATAATTTGAATCTCTTCTCCCAAGAAAAGCAACTTGTGTTCTGTCTTATGAGCTGAGCCTTTTTTTTCTTCAAGGTGACATAGTCCTGTAACAATACTTGTAAGTGACAAGCCTCTCAGCTTGGCAAGTCATCGATGTCAGTGCTCAAATGCCATTTGCAAGATGCAAATGTCAAGATTGGAAAGAGAATGGCACCTTTAGTGTGCAACACTTACAGACACATATTAGAAACAACCTCATTATTTAAAAGACTGCAGTTTAGCACTGAAGAAGAAATCAGCTTCCCATAAAGCTTTTCATAGTTTGCAAAGCAAATAAGCAAATATAATAGACTGGCTGAGCATCTACTTTTCATATGAAAAGCATCAGAACCTATTCTCAGAAACTTTACTAGCACATACTGATTCAGGTTTGGTTCCCTTCTTAGTTGCCACTCATTTTCCATGTTAGAATGTAATTCTGTAATTTTGAAAATGGATAAGATAAGAGATGGTGTAAGGTAAGTGAAGACAGTGTATAAGAGTAAATAGGTAAGGTTCAAAAGAGCACATTCCCTTTTAAATATCCATGTCATTCCCAAGATATCATGCAGATCTGATCTAGCCCTTAGCTTCAAAAAATATTGTGCTGTTTTAACTGAGAGTCATAAGCAAAGGAAGTATTTTATATCCTAGATTATTTTATCCAATGATAATAACATAAGCATACAATAACACATAAAATAAGCAACATTAGATAAATAACTACACACACTGTCTTCTCTTGAAATTCACATATTTTCATTTAATAGGGCAACCTTTAGATCTAGTTATTGAAACAAGCAGCTCTCTCATTGGACATTCATCTGCCAACTGGCAGGAAAGCATTTAAAGTTTTAATTTACTCAAATTAACAATGTGGAATCCAGAACTCTGGATAGAAAGGTTTACATATTATATGGTTCTACAAATTTATCCACTTTGGTTATAAGCACAAAATTGAAGCCATCATTAAATAGAGGAAGTGTCATTCTTGGTTGCAGTTATCTTCATGGTGCCTTGTCTTTTTTTTCATGTTCCTTATTCATTTTGCAGCAACCAGAAAGGATTCTTATGCTGCCCATTGGTATTTAAGAGAAGATTTATTACTTTTCTATCATGCTTCTGGGAAAACCTAACTACAACCAACCCAGCAACTTTAGAGAAAAGTCAAGGACAACCAGGACAAGGGCTAATAGAACTGATCATTAGCAAAGTAAATATCTTCAATCATCTGATGAGATTGGGATGGAGTGCCAGCAGTTTCTTTCATATTAATTTAATGAAGGCTAAACGTAGCACCTGTTTGCAGTCTAGACTAAAATACCTACAATATATTTAGAATGTACCTAATGATAGAGTTTGGACCTAATTATGGCCTTAGTGCATTATAGATGACTTGGTATATAGGTGGCATGTATGCATAAATAGCCTCCTGCACTGATTTATCCTAAAATATGCTTTGAAATATGATTCTCAATATATTAGCTAATATTTTATACTGTTTCACACATAACCTGGGCATGTAAGATTTTTATGGAGCAGCATGCAAAAGCTTTTTTGTATAGCATCTGTTTACACTACAAGAGTAAACTCATGGTTGATTTGACCCATTTTTTGTGTTCACACAATAAACTGAATTATAAATTTATCAAACAGTTTGGCTTTACACAACATCTTCAACCTAATTAAATCTAATAGGTCTAATTAAATTTAGTACAATACATAAATGCACCTGCAAGAGCTTTTTTACTTGATTAAGACTGTTGTATTACACAGCTCTAGTATACAAACTATAATGAAACCTCAGACTTATATAAGTCATTCTTGTTAGCTTCAACTGCTACCTAGAACCAATGTGATATAGAGATTAGATTGCTAACTTACACTGAGCAAGATATTTGCCAAATGTTTTGAATCATATGAAGTAGAGAGATAATGCTGTTCTGGTACTGAAGGATCTACACTGATTGCTATTTGCCTACTGGGCAAATTATACCCTGTGAAACTGAGAATTTAAAATATGATAATGAACATACGATCATATCTGCAAGAGTTCCATCGTGATGAAAGGATGAAGAATAGGAAGATACTATGATTTGTTGAATTAGTTCTTAGCCTTGATGGGAAAGAAGGACACAGAAGCCCATGAAAAAGAGATATTATGGTTGTAAAAAATGTAACCTTTCAGGTTGAAGGAATTACATGCAGAGAGGCAAAGATTTAATCCAATTCCACTTGCTATTTTGATGAAACTATATAGAATTGACTTAATACATCCTGTATAAGACTGTATCTAATACTGATTTCAAAATGGGTTTTGAACAACTAGATCAGTAAGGAAGACTTATGGTACACTTAGATTTGTAATAAAGGCAAAGTATAGAATAGATCATTTTTACCTTTGCGATGTTTCTTACCTTTACGACTACTGCTTTTTTGCTTCAAATTAATTTTATGAAGGGAAGGGAGAAATGGTTAATGTTATGCAGTACAGTACATATTATCATCATTGGCTGAATGCATATGCAGTACATATTACAGTTATTGGTGATTGCAAGAGGGAAAGGAAGCAAATAATAATAAGCTGTACATTGTAACATCATAGAAAGCCAGTCTGGTTTAGTGGTTATGATGCTGGCCTAGAATCCAAGAGACTGTGAGTTCTGATCCTACTTTAGGCATGAAAATCAACTGGGTAACTTTGAGCCAGGCACTCTATCTCAGCCCAACACAACTTGCAGGATTATAGTGAGGAAAAAAAGGAAGAAGAAGTATTATATATTATTAATACCTTGATTTATTTATAAAGTAACAAAGATTGGGTTAAAAATATAATCTAATCATCATTTAAAGAATGTGATCTGTGTCATGAAATTTACATAACTGCATCAATCATGCAGGGACATGTTACCTTTGTCATCACTATTGTATTATTGTAGCTTGTAAGAGATATCTATAAAATGCTATTTACTTTAGCACTGCATGCTTTTATAAATAGGAATAGTAGCCTAAATATTTGCAGCATACCATTCCTGAATTAGTATTTTAACTCAATGTGCAGAAATGCTAACACAATTTTACATACACATGTGGCTTATGTGTGTGTACAATCAGTCTGCATGAGCCCCATGAGACTTTAATTACTAAAAAAGCAAGACTTGTAATTTAAATTGTCTTAGAGATTCATGCAAGATAAAAGTAAAAGGCAAATCTCATTGGCATTAGTCATAGAAGTACAACAGATTTTTTTCCCCACTCTCGTTTGGGATATTGAATTTCTAATTTCTTTGTCGGTTTCTTGCAGGGATAATACAGTGATGCACTGTGACATGACTCATATCCTGAAGAGTGCTTCTGGGCTACTTCATAGGTAGCACATAATATCCTCTTTATGGAAGTAAAAGTAAATAGACTGGTGAATTCATAAGTTTTATTGCTGATATAGATAGTAACAGCTAGGCATTTCAAGTGAGTGCAAAGTTAGATATGTTGTATCTGTGTTGGGCAGAATTTCTCCTGAAACATTGTTTAGAGGACATTGTAATGTATTTACATTGTTTTAAAAAAACAATGTAAGAAAGTGATCTTCATCATAGGCATAGGTAAATGCCGATGTCTGTTGTTAAAAGATTATCCAGATTTACCTGAGCGATTATTTAATCTAATCTTCTGGTTTATATGTCACATTGAATTATTACCTAAGCACATGGACTGAGCCCCAACAATACATTATAGTACATTGTGGGTGGGTAATTTGTCATTCAGTATTATTGTCAAGAAAACTAATTGGACATATTAAACTCTCAAGAGTTGAACTCTACTTGTCAAAGTCTTTACCTTTACGTATTGTGCTAATACACCATTGTAATCAATGTAGTGTTTATGATGCTGGTCTCAGATTTGGCAATCCAGGTTCAAGATCCTACAATATGTAACTATGGAGTTACTTAGTATCTATCAGTATTGTTCTCCTTAACATCTTGAAAGAAAATTCGAAGAGGAAATATTATGCATGTGGCCTTAAGTTTCAGGAGGAAGGAGGGGAAATAATTCTTAATAAATCATATCAAATATTATCCTACCAGTTTAGGATTTGTTATCCCATTATCAACTTACAGCAATCCTGTGAGGTAGACAAAGTTAAATAAAGGCTTATTGAATAGGTGAGCATGGATATAACTCTCCGTTCGTGACAGAAATAACATGTGCAGTGTTTGCAGTGATTTGTATTTGAACAGCAATTTATTAAATTCCAATAGATTCCAAAGAAGAATAACAATCCTGTGGTAATAACTGAAGACAGAATTGAACCTCATTAAATGTTTAATTTTTCAGCCTATCAGAGAATTGAGAATTTAATGGATGTTAGAAAGTAAATGTTTTATTGACATTTGATGGTGGTTGCAGAATCCTTTGTTAACTTTATACTCATATCTGCCTCAGTTTAGGAAGACATTTTAAGGCACAGTGTAAGGCATGCTTACATTGTGTTATATATTTCATTCCTGTTCAAATTATGAACTTTTACCTAGTTGTTTTTGTCAGTTTATATTTTGATTTCATTTCTACTCTACAATTTCTTGTAAGCTACCCTAGGTATTTATATTTTTTGTAAAAACAAAGTTTATATTTTTAAAAATAATTGAAAGTTGCTTTCAAACACTCATGATGTTTCTATCATTCCCAACCAGTCAATACATCTATAAGTTGTCAAGTTGAATCGGTCTGGCCATTGCTTCATCCCTATTTCTAGACTTAATGTTTACACATAGTCATTTATGTAGACACAGAGATATTCTGATGCGTACATTTGTATAAATGTCTTAGCTAAACTTTCCTAAGTTACATATCCATATCACCACTTTTGATAGTTATGTAAAAAACAGGAAGTACAACTGGAAATATAAATAAATAAAATAAAGGCAGTTTGCATCTGGTACCCCTGTTTAGACACAAATGATAAAAGGTTTGCAAGTCTGGGAGGTTGTCAGTTCCCTACTCTGTCTCTAAGCTAATGTGTAGCAACTGTCTAATAGCTTGTCAGCCTTTCTTTTGCTTCCCTCCCCTTTTCTCCAGGTTTCCAAAAGCATTTGCCTGGCATGATGTTAAGCTGAGAGTTTCTGGTGTTGTGCTAGATACCAGATGTCTCACAACAGGGTGACATCTAACTTGGTAGTCATTCATGTGAGCTTCAGCCATCTTGAATGAACATAGGCAGATGTCTCCAGCAAGCTGAGTCTGTAAGTGAATCTGGCAGACAATCTCAGTGGATGATGCTCAAGGGCAGGGGGTGTTTTGCTCAATAACTTCATAACATAAGCCAGGTTGTGAGAGCAGGATGCTCTACAAGCTGGAGAGGGGGGGGGAGAGAGAAATCATTTAGGGAGATATTAGAAAAGCTCAAATTCAGCTGGGATGAAAATGAATCCAGGGAAACATTAATAGATGTGGTGGGAGCTTATTTTCAACTGATGTCAAGTTATAGAGAGCAGAGTAATATGGGAAAAGTAGTATCAAAAAGCTAGTTTGTTAGTGTCATGACATATATGGACCTTAAATAGAATACTTAAAGGAACCTTTTTACTTCCTATGGCACAAGTAGGCCAATAAACTCCAGATGGCAAATATTTCAAAATACCTATTGTATTTGGAAGACAGTATAATGGGTAACTAGATATATTATCTGATTAAAACACTTCCCCTTCAAGGAACAACTGAAATAAACTTGTTTTGGTTATAACCATTTTTTTCCCCCAAAAAATACATTAAACTTGATAAAATATAGATGTGAGAACGCTTACTCTTCTGTATCTTGAAACCATACAAAGTAACTGATTGGGAATAGGCTTGAAGCAGATGCAAGAAAGAATTCATACTAATTCACTGCCACAAACCTGGTGATCACCATTGGCTTAAAAAGGGTAGTACAAACTGAATTTAGCTTCACCAGCAGCAAGACATTATGTAGACAGTCTATTCCATGCCGGTTACTGAGAATAATTTATTGCCTTTATGTTTTACTTATGGGATTTCTAGACGTTCTTGGCTAGCAAAGTGAAAGATATTTTGAATAAACATGAGTACTGTTTTGTTGAATAGATTCCCTGGCAATTTCTCTAGCTCAGAATAGCTTGATAGTAACAATTTGGTGTAATGGCTCAAAGCCAGCTGGGTGACTGTGGGCCAGACACTTTTTTTCAGCCCTAGAAAGCAGAAAATGGCAAACACTTCTGAAAAATCTTGCCAAGACTTGTCCAGTCTCTGAGAACAGGACACAATTGAACAGAAGGAAAAAAATATCAATTACAGAATTACACTAATGGCACCATCTGCAGAAAACCTTGTCATTTAACAGACACAGGATGACCAAATGAAAAATTTGTCCATTTTTCTAAAACCCATAAAACCTAGATTTTACAGTAATTAAATGTGAACAATTGGATAAAAGACACTTTTATTCTCGTTTATAGGTTCATGGATACATGCTGCAAGTTTTATTCACTGCTACAGAATAATAGTTTGTATATGGAAGAGCAAAATCTGCCAACACCCTTACTTTATTTAAGCATCCAACTTCACTAAGAATTTTTGGGAGCAATTGATGCCATGTAAATCTATACAAGTACCCATTATGTAGAGAATTAAAGTCACATAGGGATTAAGTTTCCATCTCTTAACAAATGTAAATGACAGATGGGATTAATAAATGAATATACTATTGAAGTAAGGAAAGTAGATTAATGATAAAAAAACAAAGGTAGATAATCAGCCTTTTGGGAAGGAAGATTTAATTACCATATTGAGAAAATGACATAGAAAATGAAAAATGGGATGGACCATTTTATTTTAATTCCTAGCCCTGGATGGACACACTGTTGCCTGAGGAAGTCAATTACAGACCCTAACAAAAAGAGACTTTTCTTGAAAAATTTACTGCCCAATTTAATCAATCCATAACCAGGCAAATTAAAATCCCATTCCAGCTCTTATTGCTATGGAAGGAATTTTAATCTCTTTTCCAATGTAAGTCAGTGGAAAGATTAACTCATGATTGATAAATGACTAGCTCTTAGGTTTAAAATGGCATTCAAGCAAAGGGCTAGATAATTACAATCTATCTTTTCTGTCATTAGATTTGGTTAGCTGCCTGACTTATGAAAAATCTAGATACGATAAAATCTAATGAATAAAAGCTCCAGTATTTGTTTTTTAAAAATATATTAGTACCTCTCAACAGGCCAGCATTTTTATGAATATGTAAAAATTAGAGCCAATTTGTTTATGGTGATTAGAAATAAAAAGACTATGAATTCTAGCCCTGCCTTACTCACAGAGTGAACTTGTGGCCTTGGGCCAGTCAGTGTTTCATAGCCCTAGGAAGAAGACAGTGGCAAATCGCTTCCAAAAAACCTTGCCAAGAATAATGTAGAGACTTGTCCAGCAATTGCTAGGAGTCAAGACCAACTTAGAGGCATACACAAAAAAACTGAAAATTACATGACATTAGTCCAAAGAAAGGTAAAGGTAAAGTTTCATGTCCCCAGGGCAAAGATGTTATCGTGGTGACAAGAAATTAGAATATAGAGATGCAGTAGCGAGAGTTACCTGGAATATAAACACTCATGAAGTAAGCTGCAGTTCATGAAAGCTTGCACCTTTTATTGAAAAAAGATGCTATTCCTGGTTTTGGTTTTGGTTTTGCCACCATGCACTAACCTGGCTCTCTTGCTACAATGTCAAGACTATAAATCTAATTGTTATATTGTAACCATATGGACCCAATGATACTTACCAGATTTTGCACAAAATAAAACTTAACATATTCAGCTCTAGGATATAGTGTGCTACATCTATTGTATTTCTCACAAGTCTGTCCTGCATGTCTCTGCTATACCATGAAAAGACTTTCATTTGAAGATGTTTTTGAAACTTAGTCTGCCAAGCTTTTACAGTGGGAAAAATTGTTAACCCACTGCATCTAGCCTAGCAATTGAGGGGATTGTTAATATTCACTGTCAGTTTAATATAAAGTTCAGGAACGCTGAAAACTCAAAGGAAAACTGAGACATCTGCTGGCATTTATTTTGTCCCAGGAGTTATCAAGTTGTGCAGGTTAGACCAAATGTAGCTGTTCTTCTGTTCCTCTTCCCTTCAGTTAATTACCGTATTTTCCGGCGTATAAGATGACTGGACGTATAAGACAACCCCCAACTTTTGAGAAGATTTTCATGGTTTAGAAAGTCATCTTATACGCCGGAAAATACGGTAGCAATGCTCGCTGGAGAAGCTTACTCTTCCTTGCTCAAAAATGTTGGGAGGGAGGGAAGGGGAAGGAAGGAAGGAAGATTGAAGGGGAAAGGAAGGAGATGGAGAAGGAAGGAGATTGAAGGGGAAAGGAAGGAAGGAAGGAAGGAGAGAGAGATTGACGGGGAAGGGATGGAGATGGAAGGAAGGAAGGAAGATTGGAGGAGAAAGGAAGGAGATTGGAGGGAAAAGGAAGGAAGGAAGGAAGGAAGGAAGGAAGGAAGGAAGGAAGGAAGGAAGGAAGGAAGGAAGGAAGGAAGGAAGATTGAAGGGGAAAGGAAGGAGATGGAGAAGGAAGGAGATTGAAGGCAGAAGGAAGGAAGGAGAGAGAGATTGAAAGGGAAGGGATGGAGAAGGAAGGAAGGAAGGAAGGAAGGAAGGAAGGAAGGAAGGAAGGAAGGAAGGAAGGAAGGAAGGAAGACTGAAGGGGAAAGGAAGGAGATGGAGAAGGAAGGAGATTGAAGGGGGAAGGAAGGAAGGAAGGAAGGAAGGAGAGAGAGATTGAAGGGGGAAGGTGCTGCTAAGGACGCACAAGCAGCTCCATACAATTGCCCAGGGAGGGGGGGAGGCTCTGGCAGAGAGCTTGGTGGAGAGCCAAGCGGCGGCACATCCAGGGCCTTGGAAGCTGCACGGAGGATCCATGCGCCTCGGACCCACCGGTTGCCCTTTCACACCTGCCAAGGGATGGAGATGGAGAAGGAAGGAGATTGAAGGAGAGAGGCTCTGCCAAGGATGCATAAGCAGTTCCACACAATTGCCCGGGGAGAGGGGGAGGCTCTGGTGGAGAGCCTGATGGAGAGCCAAGCGGCGGCACATCCGGGGCCTCAGACGCACCTCAGAGCCGCCGGCTGCCCTCTCACACCCGCCAAGGGATGGAGATGGAGATGGAGATGGAAGGAAGGAAGGAAGGAAGGAAGGAAGGAAGGAAGGAAGGAAGGAAGGAAGGAGAGAGAGATAGAAGAGGGGAGGCACTGCCAAGGACGCACAAGCAGCTCCACACAATTGCCTGGGGAGGGAGGGCTCTGGCGGAGAGCCTGGTGGAGAGCCAAGTGGTGGCACATCTGGGGCCTTGGAAGCTGCGCAGAGGATCCGCACACCTCAGAGCCGCCAGCTGCACTCTCACATCTGCCAACCTGGAGCCCCCCATCCTCATCCCAGCACCTCTTACCCTCTCCCAGCTGCCCCCCGGGACCTGCCTGCCCCTCCAGCCTCCTGAGCACCATCGCAGCAGTGGGGTCACGGGAGCCCCTCTCCACGCCACGCAGCCCATCGCACGCAAGAGGAGCACAGCCAGAGCGCTAGCTCCCGCTCGGAAGGCACCACTTCTCCCCTCCCGGCCCAGCCGACCTCCGACGCGCATGTGGGTATTTTCCGGCGTATAAGACAACTGGGCGTATAAGATGACCCCCAACTGTTGAGAAGATTTTCATGGTTTAGAAAGTCGTCTTATACGGCAGAAAATACGTTATACGGTTTATGACTCTGTTGCAGTGGATTTTGTTTTGTTTTTTGATCTGTGCAAAATAAGTGCTGATTAATACCAGCAAAAGAAAAGAAAGGTGAACAGAGGGTGTATTGCAGCATTAAGAAAAGAAAATCCTTGCTTTCTTGAATAAATAGCTATCATTTTTAATCCAAAATAATTTATAGATGACTTTACATATGTACCATCTTTATTTCTGCTGAAAGGAACCATGCAATCAACATTTTTGAAGCTATGCTTAATAGGCTTGCCATTGCCTTTACCCCCTCTTTTAAATGCATTAAATATGCATTCCTGAATTTATTTCAAAATAAGGCTTTGCTGCAAACTGAAATCTCAATGCTTATTTTTCTGCCTGTGGACATCTGCCTTAAAATCCTAACCCGATGGACCACTATTCTCAAGGTTTTTTTAGCTTACATAGATATTTACTGTGTGCAATTCCAATCAAAATGAGAAGGGTCTAAATAATCTGACTGGTAGAACATTTTAATTTAGGTTTAGTTACATTCATTTGTGCTCATCTAAAGCTGGATTTGTTTTTTTCCAAATTGACAATTTTAGTTAATCCAGATTTGTTTCTCTACAAATCTAGTTTCTATATTTTAAATGAAGTGATTCATTAATGGGCTGCTTTAGGTTGTTTCAGAATTCAAAGGAATAGGATTAAGCCTACTGCTAATTAAAAATAAGATTGTTCCAACTTGTACAGAATTTTTATCAAGATTGTTTAAAAATATATACACTGAAATTCGAAACTGTTTTTAACTATTTCAATTCATGTAGTGGGAAGATCCAGTCAAACAAGCAGGATGATTAAAACTGTTCCAATATCCAAACCTTTTGCTTATCAAGACACTTTGATTTGAATTCAAGAACTCTACAAAAATCTGGCTACTTGTATTCAAAGTTCCTTATTTTCATGTATTTCTGGGAGTGTCAGTAGACATGTAGAGTAAGAGTAATTCTCTGATAATGAATCTATAACATGATTGGCAGGGATCATATGTCTGTGAACATTTAGATGGGTGTCAAGGGACACAGATGGTTTGTAGTTGCATAAGTCTAACTAAAAGTGTTGATGCCTTTATAAAAGATTGGAGGTATATGAAAAGTGGTATTGGCATGGCTATGAGACAACTTATCATTTTTTAAGGAAGGAAGATTCAGTTCAAAATGAAAGCATCTTCATTTTTTAATAGAGTCTTCATTCTTTCTAAGCTTTTTCTCTAAACATGGAATATGCCCAAACATGGCAATAATAAAACTACAGGAACCTATATCCCTACAATATATGTTTTTTTTCTGCATTAACAGAGGGATGGAATCAAGATTGTGTGAAGTATTAGTACCACTTTATAATGCCTTGGTAACCACACTTGTAATATTGCATCCAATTTTGGTTCTCATGATATAAAGAGATGTTGAGACTCTAAAAAGGGTGCAGAGAAGAAAAGCAAAAATGATCAGGGGATTGGAGGCTAAAACATATGAAGAATGGATGTAGGAAGCGGTAAACCTATTCTCCAGCATGATTGGATGGAGAACCCACGGATGGGTTGTCTTAATCTATCTGCTCCAATTAGACTAAGTCTGAAATTTAGTACCGCCCCCTCTGTGCCAACTGCACCCCAGTTTTAGACTTAGTCTCTTTGCCCCAAGACGCGTTTTGTCTTCGCTCCTGGAGCAGAAGACTGTTTAATTCTATTTAATTACTTAGCTCGCCCTCCTGAGAACCAGGCCCTGAACCCAAACCTCCTCCAGTCCATGATAGCCCAGGCTGTGGCTCAATTTATGGCCTCCAACACCACAGACACCCCCCCCAGGCCACGTATCATCCACAATCTCCAGATTTGATGGAGGATCCCTCATCGGATTTGGAATCTACAGGGGCTGAACAATCTGGCCTGATTTTGTTTGAGGACGAGGGCATCACTCCCTCTGACCCCACCCCTCCTGTCGGTCTCTTTGACCATTCATTCTTTAATTCCCTGCTACTCAGGGCCTGCACTAGTGCAAACCTCCCCCAAGAACAGGAGACCCCACCTCCAGGGGTCCCCACGCCATATACACCAAGCCCTCAGTCTCGCAGAACAATATTCCCTGCCCTCCCCTTTTTCTGAATATAGTTCAAGAACAATGGGAGAACTTAGGATCCTTCTTAAGCCCCGGTGCAGTAGAGAGAACATTATTCAATGTTGCCCGTTCCCTGGCCTCCCTATTGGAGATTCCTGAGATCGATGAGCCTTGAACTCATTGTCTCCCAATGTTAACATCCCTGGGGACATAAATGAGGCACTTAGGGCGGAGGATAAAAAGATTGACTCCGCATTGCGTAGTTCCCATCTGGCATCAGCCTGGGCAACAAGGGCGGCAACGTCCATGGCTTTCTTCGCTAGGGCTTCAGCCCTTGGGTTACATGAGCTCCAGGACAGGATCCCTCCAGACCAGCTCAGAGCTCACCAAAATCTGGGTAAGTTAGTGGCTACATCCCAGTACCTAGCCGACGCTTCTCTGCACATGGCTAGATACACTGCCAGACCATCGCTGCAGACATCTCAGCACGAAGGTTCCTTTGGCCCAGGAATTGGCGAGCAGACACCAAGACCAAGTGGCGTCTGGCCTCTAAACCTTACACAGGTGGACATCTCTTTGGTAAGGCACTAGGACCATACTTAACTGAAGGTAAGGACAAACGTAAAACTCTGGTTAACTCATGTCACAGAGCAGTTACAGGAGGCTGCCTTTCGACCAGCTCCATCCTGGGACTGGGCCCAGGCATCCCTCTATTCCTTTCAGAGACAAGAACGACAGCAGGATCGTTCAGCATGCAGAAGCAGACCACAGATCCAGGCCAAGCGGCCCCTTCAAGACCGAGGGGCCGTTCCTCTGAACGAGGCAAGTGACCTCACAGTCTCACTTCCCATAGGAAGCCAGCTGGCCCCTTATTCCAGCACTTGGGCAGTCACCACTACAGATGCCGGCTGGTCCCTTATTCCAGCACTTGGACAGCCATCACTACAGATGCATGGGTGTTAGACACTGTCAACAGGGTTTGAGACTAGAAATTGTTCTCAACCACCTGACAATTCCGCTCTTGCCCTATCCCAACGAGCAGGTCCAGGGCTGACTTTATGTCAGATGCCATAGCTCATTTATTACAAATACGAGCAATTGAACCAGTACACAAGACCAAGAAGGACGAAGGTTTTACTCAAACCTCATCGTCATCCCTAAGACTTGGGGGGCTGGAGGGCAATCTTAGACTTGAAAGGTCTAAATCTTACTTGAGGTATAAGAAGTTTAAGATGCAACCACTTCAATCAATCCTGGCCAGCATCAGGCAAGGTGACTTTCTTACCTCAATAGACCTAACTGAGACATGTTTCCTAACCACCGCAAATTCCTCAGATTCAGCTATGCCCATTACCAGTACAGAGCCCTACCATTTGGCCTCTCATCGACACCGAAGGTATTTACAAGGTACTGGCAGTGCTCGCAGCCCACCTTAGACAAATTCCAATCAGAATTCAATGCTATTTAGATGACATACTAATTCAGTCATCATCATTCCGAAACGCTCAGTCAGACCTCGCCCTAGCCATCAAGGTCTTTCAGGAGCACGGGTTTTCTGTTAATTTCCAGAAAAGTCATACAACAACCCGGCTCCTCCATTTGGGTGCTGTTATAGACACGGACAATTGTACGGTCTACCTATCTCAGGACCGAAGGAACTCTATTCAGACTCTTGTATGTCGGATCCTAAGGGCCAGAGTAATCACATTGGCCTCCGTATCACAGCTACTGGGGAAGACGGTGTCCTGCGTGCAAATTGTGCCATGGGCATACCTCCATGCCAGAGAATTACATGGCTTCTCCTTCCATTTCAGAGACTTGAACTCCCTTCAATGGTGGGACTCCCCGGCGCTGTCACGGGGAGCAGTATTAGAACCAGACAGGATTACCATTACCACAGATGCAAGCCTGTTTGGGTGGGGGCACACCTTCACACGCACTGGGCTCAAGGTCGGTGGTCCAAACAGGACCTAAGGAACAATATAAACTGGCTGGAACTCAGAGCCATACATATGGCCCTAAAGAGATTCACCGATATAGTACAGGGCCAACATGTCCTGATTTTAACCGACAACATTACAGCCAAGGCCCATGTCAACAGACAAGGGGGGACAAGGTCCAGGCCTCTCATGCAGGAGGCCAAATTGCTGGGGTCCTGGGCGGAACTGAATCTTCCCTCCATCAGGGCGGAGTACATATCCGGAGTGACCAACCAGCAGGCGGACTCACTGAGCAGAGCAACCGTGGATCATTCTGAATGGCAGCTGGATCCGAAGGTGTTCAGAGAGATCGTGGACAGGTTTGGTTCCCCAACCTTAGACCTTTTGCCTCCCCCACCAACTCACAACTTCCCAGATTCCTTTCTGGGTTCCCACCTCCATCAGCAGAGGGAACAGATGCACTCCGCAGTCCCTGGCCCAGGGAACTGCTCTGTGCCTTCCCTCCTCTGCCGTTTCTTCCTGCCACGATCAGGAAGATCCTTCGCGAACGAGCAGAGGTCCTCCTGGTTGCGCCGCATTGGCCGAGACGCTCTTGGTCGCCGACCTGATGGAGCTCTCCGTATCACCTCCATGGAGGATCCCAGCAAATCGCATCTCCCACATTCAGGGGGAACTACGCCATCCAGACCCTCAATGACTCCAGTTAACCGTCTGGCACTTGAGAGGCAGGCCTTAGGCTGAGACTCATATTCGTCAAGGGTCATAGCTATGATTCAGCAATCTAGGTGACCCTCGACGAATAGAATATACGATGCCACATGGAGAGACTCCTGTAATTGGTGTTCAGTTCGAAAAATTGACCTTTTGGCGGTTTCAATGCCAGTTATCTTGGAGTTCCTGAGGGATGGTCTAGACAAAGGGCTTTCCACAAGCACCATCTGCAGGCAGGTAGCATCACTTGCCACAGTTATTTCCTGTGGCAATGAATCCTTAACACATTACCCTATGATACGCTCCTTCCTAAAAGGAGCTAACAACGTCAGACCATCAACTGTACATAGATACCCCTCGTGGGATCTTCATCAGGTTTATAGGTTCTTGTTTCGCACCCTTTGAACTATTGACACTGGTTTGTTTAAACAGTTATCGATGAAGGTGGCATTTCTTGTTGCTGTAACTTCAGCGAGAAGGATATCTGAACTGGCTACTCTTCAGTGAGGAAGGACCTGTGTACATTCCATAAGGACAGGGTAACCCTTAGGCTAGACCCCTCCTTCGTGCCTAAGGTCAAGTCCTTGTATCCTAAATCTCAGGAAATAGTTTTGCCGGACTTCTGTCCTAACCCATCTAATGAGATAGAGGTTCAGTGGAACAAATCGGATGTGCACAGGGCTTATATTGTTATATACAGGGAACCTCATCTTTCCACAGAACAGAGGCTCTGTTTGTGTACTATCACCCTTCATCACTAGGTCAGAAGGTTTCTTCAACCACAATACGCAGGTGGATTAGAGTTTGTATTTCTTTGGCATACCAGTCTCAGTCACTGCGAGATCCCAGGCATATCACGGCCCATTCCACCGGGGGGCAGCTACTACAGCTGCCTCGTCTACTCAGGCCTCCATAGAGGGAATTTGTAGAGCAGCAACATGGGCATCGCCCTCTTCCTTTGTCTGTCACTACAAGAGGGATATATATGCATCTTCTACGGCTTCATTTGGCCGCAGGGTCCTAGAACACGCATTAACATTGGGTGGGAACCAGGCCCAATCTAATTCCCCACCCTAGGGACACAGGGCTTTGGTATGTCCCATCCGTGGGTTCTCCATCCAATCATGCTGGAGAAAGGGGCGTTGTCTTACCTGAACGCCTTTTCTCAGCATGATGATGGAGAATCCACTCCCTCCCATTAGGTCAGTTGGCCTGGTCCCCATTTGTTCAGACGCGTCGGACTAAAGTCTGGGTATCGCCTTAGCCTAAAACTGGGGTGCAGTTGGCACAGAGGGGGCGGTACTAAATTTCAGACTTAGTCTAATTGGAGCAGATAGATTAAGACAACCCATCCGTGGATTCTCCATCATCATGCTGAGAAAAGGCGTTCAGGTAAGACAACGCCCCTTTTTCTAAAGCACCTGAAGGCAAAACAAGAAGCAATGGATGGAAACTAACCAAGGAGAGAACCAACCTAGATTAAAGGAGAAAATTCCTGACACTGAGAATAATTAATCAGTGGAATGGCTTGCCTTCAGAAGTTGTGGATGCTCCATCACTGGAAGTTTTTAACAAGAGATTGGACAACAATTTGTCTGAAATGGTAAAGGGTTTCCTGCTTGAGCAGAGGGTTGGATGAAAACTCAAAGGTCCCTTCCAACTCTGTTATTCTGTTATTCTTATGATTCAGTCTGATGCTCAACAGATACTATAATGTAGGAGTCACATGGAACAAACCTGCTTAAGTTATTCAAGGCTTTGACTGATCAGCTAAATTTCCTTCTTTCCTTTAAGAACCCTCTGTTTGATGAGACTGGTTTGCTTTCCAGTTCCAAAATTGGCAAAGTGGAAAATAAGTTCCTGTTTGGATTTTCAGAAATCATCAAGGTTTAAGATTCCTCATGAAACTGAATAGCTAAATCTGATAAGGCAACAAAATTGCTGTTTTATTTTATTCTAGACATCAGTTGAACATTTCTGACGTCTTGTTCCTGAGTTCTTTACTAAATCAATTGAATTGGGAATTGGAATTGATTAAATCACTTTATCTTTATTTTATGTTGATATCTACTTTGAAAAGTGTCCTACCAATATATCATACTGCTAGGTGTAATATTCATTAACTCTTAAGAAGAGAAAACAAACATTTTGGAAGGATGGCCTGAATTTTCATATGTTTTGGCTAAGGTTAATAACTGTAAATCAAATGGGTGATGGAAATGTATCTACCCCACAAAAAATGTGTGGCCCTAAGATCTTCATTGCAGGCTTAGTCTGCAGACACCCTCAAGGTGTATGAGACAGAAATGACTGGTATACCTGACTGCTGCCCAAAAGTTATTCCAATGCAATATTTTTATTCCTTCTCAAGATGTTTCCAAATGCAAATACAATTGGTTACCATTTTACTGACTGGAACATACTTAGATTGGAAATACTGTACTCTAGCAGAGGCTAAGAATGAAGAAATAATGTGGCTTTGCTGTTTAGTCATACATCAGCTGTAATGTCTATAGCCAGTTAACATTCCTATGAGATTATCAATGTAGAGATAACAAAATAAATCCAAAAATATAAAAAAATAAATAAAAGGAAAATGATCCCTATTTTTCACTTTTGGTTCACAGCATGTTTCTTAGCAAACCAAATCAAACCAAAGTGTAAAGGGCCAGAAGTTATAATTTGATTGACAGATTCTAGGCTTTTGAAAGTCTTTGTGAAGACTTTATTAGCCTCTATAACAGAGGTTATGACATATGTCTTTTTGATTGTTTCACTACTTTTTATGCATAAGTGCTAATTGTATCTCACAGTTCTGCTTGGATTCAGGGTGTATTGTCATATGCTATGTGTGTAGTTAATTAACATAGCACAGCTGCATTTCTAACCATCTGCTTTATAAATTGGACTATGAACACACTATTAGGCAAAAGTTTACTTATGAAATATTCAGCATGGCTTTGTACTAAAGGTTCAATGGTGCTTGTTCAAGTAGTTCAGCTTGGCTTTGTACTAAAGAATCTGTGTGGTTATAACCATTGCTCTGAATCAGCTATAGAGGGTTAAATTTAAATTAAACCAGGCCTTTATATATACGTATTAACACAATACTTCATCAAGTGTCAGACATCAAATTTTAAAACTGGAAAAATCAATCAAATTTCCTCTAAACTGGAAGATGGAAGAAGAACAAGTGAAAGAAACAATGATAGTATGGGCAAAGAACTTTGGATATTCTATAGATTTGGAAGACTGGCAAAAACTTTGGGATAAAAACATTAAGCTTACAAAAGCGGTAGCATATAAAGAAAACTTATATAAGATGTTCTATAGATGGCATATGACACTAGTTCACTTAGTGAAAATGTTTAAAAATGTTTTGGATATTTGCTAGAAATGTAAACAACAGCCAGGCACTTATTACCATGCCTGGTGGACATGCCCTATCGCTAAGAAATATTGGTCTAAGATTCATAGATGGTTAGAAAAGATGATGAAACTACAAATAGAATTTAAATCAGAATTGTTTTTGTTAGGAATATTAAGACCTAATTATGATAAAGACAATGACTACTTGATATTGCATCTTTTAACTGATGCAAGGATAGTATTTGCCCAATTTTGGAAAAATGAGAATCTACCATCTGACCAGATTATTATTAACAAAATTCTAGAGTGTGCAGAAATGGATAGACTAACATTAGAAATGAAAGAAAAAGATGATTCAATTTATTTTAGAACTTGGGAAAATTTTATCAATGGTTAGAGACACATTAGAACTTGAAGGATTTAATATTTTAGAATAGATGACTGATTTTTAATTGAGTTCTAACTAACATTTTGATGATACGATTACTTTTCCTGATTTACTGATTTTCATTTGTTACTTTTGATTGTTAGGATTTATTTATTTATTTATTTTTATTTATTTTTTTGTGATTTTATTAGTAGTGTTTACTTAATAGATCAACGTATTTGTTTACTAATTATTTTTAATATGTTACAGTCTAAGCTTTGTTAAAAATGGTTGAATATGATACTTACTCATTATTATGAACCGGACGGTTGCTTGTTTGTTGAAATATGTGATTGTACCTATCCTTATTTTACCCTAATTCCTTATTTCCTTCCCTTCCCCCTTTCCTTTTACCCTTCCCTTTACCATTCCTGTATTCTTCCTATTTTTCCTTACCTATATAAATTTAATAAAATTTTGTTATTTTTTTTTTAAAACTAGTACAATTCCGTGGTGGAATGCACATCTTGAGAAGCAATATGGGGGTAGGGGGGATGTTTTTGGTAACACAGAGGTTTCCCAGAAAGAGGCTCAGATTAAGACATTGCACAGCCCTATACTAGATGGGGAATGCAGGAAAAGATTCAGGATAGCCACATAGTAGAATCTCTCAGGATATATCTAGTAGGTTAAAAGGTTACAGTTTTAGCTTGGCAAGATCTATCTGTTAAGTGCAAGCAAATAAAGAATCGGACTTTATTTGATCTTCTGTGTCACCTTTGGGGTTGGGCCTGACATATTTCTATTTATTTCCAATTCCTGCCAACTCTACCATGTATATTTATTTAGCTGCAACACTGTGCATACCTATCTGGGTGTATGCAATCTTGGTCATAATAGGACTCATATCTGATTAAACTGGGTATTAAATTGTATCATGAGCATTGTGGATGTATAAAAACAACCATAGCTTTCCTTTTTTGTTTAGCTGTCAACTGATAGAAATAAATAGGCAAAGATACTTGGTAATATACTGTGTATGAATAGAACTCCATTTCCTCCAATGGCTATTCCCTGAAATACAGTATCCCTTAGAAAGTCTATACTATTTTAGTTGCATGTCTTTCGTTTGGATTCCTGCACAAAGTATGTTCAATTCAATGGTCTAACTGACCCCTTTCAACACTTTAGTTCTGTTCCTCTATGCCAGAAGATGACTTCTTGATGATGAAGTCCACATGGCCCATGATGTCTTTGTGCATGGTCACCGTTCGCTGGAAAGGCGTAGCAAACATGGGGGAAGAGGAGAACCTAGCTCAGGTTGCCACAAAGAGGAGGGGGTCAAGCTATTCTCTAAGGTACCAGAGGGCAGGACAAGGAACAATGGATAGAAACTAATCAAGGAGAGAAGCAACCTAGAACTAAGGAGAAACTTCCTGACAGTTTAGGCACCACAGCTAGATTACAGTAGTGTTCCTATCAGTATGAGTTCTGATAACTTATTAACAAGTGTCTGGCTTTGAATTGGAATTGTTCTTTTTTGTTTGATGTTAGGGTTATGCTATCTTTTGTTTGATGTTTGTTACTAGTCACCCAGAATTGCAATATTTAATCCATATACATCCTTTAAACAAACAAGCAGGATTGCACAGGTCATAATGAATAGTATACAGTGCATTTACCTATGTTTAAGAAAATGCACAGGATGAAGATAAGTAAGTGGTCTTGTAATCACATTAGCTAGTCATATTAGTTCAATGTGTTAGGTAAATGTGGTTTCATATATTATACTAAAGTATTATTTTCTTAATCACAGTGTATTGAAAATGCTACTATCATCTGGATTCACACAGTACACCGAACCTTAAGCTATGGCCATTAAGCTATAATTAAAATTCCCCAAAGTTACAAAATCACCGTCAGATCTTGCTTGTTTCTATCTTCAAAAGATAGGAAAAGGAAACTGGGTAACTATAAAGTTCAGTTTTACATTGATTCCAGGTGAAAATTCTTAGATTTTGAAGCAAAATGTATTTCATTCACCAACCATCTCTTACTTTACCCAGCTTTTATTGCTATTGTCATAATTTAAAGGAATAATAGATAATAGAACACAAACTTGAATAAAATGACTTAAACAGTGAAACTACAAATGAAGAGAATTACAACTTAACACAAACAGGAAAAAATCTACAAGATTTTGCCATAACAATAAAAATGGAAAAGACACTTTATTTGTCAGGACGTCAAAACAAACCCAAGGACATGAAAGAAGATTTAACAAAATGGACTATAGAACTGCCAGGAGAATCATTAGAGTTTGGGAGACAAAAAGCACTTATCCTATGCAATTTGTCTTTCTCACTCCCAACAATAAACACAAAAATACAGGAACGTCCTGGCAAGTGAAATATATTAACTTGGAAAGCTACCTGGGAAAAGAAGAAGGCCAGAGTTAGATTCAAAAGATTTGATTTGCCTTACCAGATGGAATATTACATGAGCAAACACCTGTTTGAATATGGTTTAAAAAACCCAGAAAATTTTGGATATAAAGAGGCTCTATAGTAAGAGGGATAAGAGATGTAAATAGTATAGTATTTTTTACAATATATGAAATGTAAAAATATTGGAATGATATATGTAAATGAAAAGTTTGAAATTTAAAAGTAATTAATTTGAAGAGAACTAGGACTGAGAAGTGACTGAAATATTGAGGGGAAATTAAGCTTAAACAAGAATTTTTTTTTATTGAAAATTTTTAAAATTTTTACAAATAGGAAAAAGAAAAAACAAAAAACAACCCTACCCAACCACCCCAACCCTCCCACTCCATCCCCCCAACCTTCCCAGAGCTGAATATAGGCTTAATTAAAATTTCTAAAAATCTTAAAAAGAAATTAAAAAAGTATAAACCATAAATATATCTAAATACATTACATAAGCTTATAAGATAATTAACTGTAATATATATGTAAAAAAGAAAAGCATAAATATTAAAAAAATGCTTAAAAAGAAAAAGAATAAAAAAGAAAAGAAAGAAGAAAAGATGTATATATATATATATAAAGGAAGTAAAATAAGATAAAATAAAAATAAGAAATATAAGGAAAGAGAAGAAAAAAAATACAATCTATAAAATATTAAGATTTATATATAAGTTATTGAAAAACTAAGTAATATTTTTTATATCCAACTTATGTTGTATAAAATCTATCCATTTTTCCCATACCGCAAAAAACTTCTCTTGCGATTGATCCTTTAAAAAAGCCGAAATCTTTGCCATTTCCGCCAAATAAGAAACTTTAAAAAACCATTCTTGCAAGGTAGGCAAAGATTCCTTACCATTATAATTTATTTTGTCTATAATTCTCTGTCTCTGTTTCTTTCTCAATTGGTAAGCCAACCATCTCCCTGGTTTGTTGGCATTACAAAATGTATTTTGTTTCATATACAATAAGTTAGTTGCAGTTTGATCAGCCATCAACATATTAAATTGTGTTTTGAGCAATTTTATAGATTCTTTAACCTTTTCATCTGTGGGATTTAGAATCAGAGATTTTTCTTTTAATTTAATCTCGTCTTCCAAATCCTTACGTTTCTGAATCTGCTTTTGTCTCTGAGCACTATTCATTTGTATCAAAATCCCACGCATGAAGGCTTTACCTGCATCCCATACCATTGACACTGAAGTTCCTTTATGCATATTTAGAACAAAATAGTCCTTAGATGTTCCTTTAATTTTTGAATATTCTTTTCTTGTCTAAATAAATTCTCATTCGCCCTCCACGATCTCCTCTCCTCTTTTTCATCAACCAACTCCATCCAAACTGGACTGTGATCCGTCAACATCCTAGGAAAAATTTTTACATTCTTTACCCTAAAATATAAATCAGTTGTAATAAAAAAAAGTCAATTCTTGAAAAGGATTGATGTCTATCTGAAAAGAAAGTAAAGTCTCTCTCCTCCTGGTTACGTTCACGCCAGTAGTCTCGCAGCTCCCAGTCCTCTTTCAAGTCAAAAAAAGCTTTGGGTAGTTTAGCCTGTTTAAAAAAAGTGGAAGATCCTTTTTTGTCTCTTTGTATATCTAACACACCATTCCAGTCTCCCATTAATATCACAGATCTATAATCCAACAAAGTTAATTTCTGATGCAACAATCTATAAAATTGTTCCTGTTGTTGGTTTGGTGCATACAGTCCCACTATAAGTATTTTCTTACCATATAAACCAACTTCAATCATAACATATCTCCCTTGAGGATCAGATTCTACCAAGCAGGCTGATAAGTTTTGCTTAACATAAATGACTACACCCCCTTTTTTCCCAGGAGCAGAAGATACAAAATGAGATCCCAAACGAGAATTGACTAAATATTTTTGATCTTTAAGTAAAATATGTGTTTCCTGCAAACAAATAATATCATTATTATGTTGCTTTAAGTAGTGAAAGATTTTCTTTCTCTTTTGCGGGGAATTGAGGCCGTTAGCATTCCAAGTCAGGAGCTTTACCATCTCCCTTAACCAGAAGCCTGGAGAAGACTGCCTGAAGGTCTGCCATTGAAGAATGTGTTGCAGAACTCTTGGGTCTTGCTCCTCCCACCGGCAACGAAGCACTTTCTTGGAGAGGTTCTTTAACTTCTTTCTTTTGTTGTTCCTCTTCCTTGCGTCTATGTGCTGCACGGGTCATTCTTTGCTCTTTGATCTCTGTTTGTCGCAACCATTCCATCTGTAACTTTCCAGCAACCATCACACCTAATCCTTCAGACTGCTGTTCCGCCTCTTTAGCATCCAGAACTTTCTGCATCATGGATGATGATGAGCCTGCTCCCAGGACCGAAGTATAAAACTCCTTTGCTTTAGTAACTGTGTTAAGTCTATAATGCGTCCCCGCATGGCTCAAAACAATACCCATCGGAATCTCCCATCTGAATGGCATCATTCTTGTTTTAAGTTCATTAGCTAAAAAAGCAAATTCTTTTCTATTTCTTAAAATTTTAGATGGGATCTCCTTTAAAATGATAACATCTTGAGCAGCAATCTGGAACCTCTTATTATAAAAAGCTTGTATGATTTCATTGCGCAGAGATCTCTTTGCAAAATAAATCACCACATCTCTTGGTAAGTTCTTCTATTTTGCGACCCAGGAGTTAACTCTGTAAATTTTTTCCACTTCTCTACGTAATCCATCTTTCTCCCTATTCAAAACGACGGCAAAGTCATTAACCACAATCTCTATCAAGTCTTGATTCATATCCTCTTTCAAACCCCTGATTCTTAGGGCATATTCCATTTCCCTGTACTGAGACATAGCAATATCATCTTGTGAGATTTCCATCTTTTTTTCCATACCTTCAAATTTATCTTCCAGGATATCAACTTTGTCTGTGACCTCTTCCACTCTAGAATCAAGCTTCTCAACCACAGAGGCCAATCCTGATAGAGCCATAACTATATCTTGCCTTAAAATAGTGTTATTCTGCTCTAAAAGGTTCTTCATTTCTCCTCTAATTTGAGTTTTGTTCTGATCTAAAAGCTCCTTCATTTCCCCTCTAATTTCAGATTTATTCTGATCTAGAAGCTCCTTCATTTCCTCTCTGATTTGAGATACAGCATTTCCCATTATATCTTTCATGTCTTGTACAGATAATACTGGCAAAGGAGGAGAAGATGGTGGTGTAGCTTTAGGTTGTTGTACTGGTAAGATTGCAGGAAAAGAAGCCACCTTAGGAACTGTAGGAAATGCTTGCCTCTTTGAAGCCATTTTTTAAAAGGATCTTGTTCCCTCTTTCTTCCTTCTTAAAAAAAAATACTAAAATCCTCAAAAATTAAAAAAGAACAAAGGAGAGTCCAAAAGAAACTTTAAAACCACAAAACCACTTTCAGAAAAAGGTTTAGAAAGTTTAAAAGAGAAAGAACTATATAGTCCATTACATTCCGTTTAACTCGCTTCTTTCCGGAAAAAAAAAAGCACTTTCAAATCGCCATTTTACTTTCACTCTCCAGACCGACAAAGAACAAAAGAAAAAGAAATCAACATAGACTAAAAAGCAAATAAAACTCAATAAGTAAAATCCTTTATCCAGCTCTGTCCGCTTTAAAAATCACTCACCCGATCATTTTAAGCGCGGAGATGGTAGCGGCATTTCACTTTGTTTCCGAAGAAACAAAAACAGCTGGGAGGCGGAGGCAACACGAACTCCGAGGGAGCCTCTTTTCACCCCCCAAAAAGAAAAGTCCTGGGGGGTTTAAGAGGCTCTACCTCTATTCGTGTACTTCTCTACCCCCTCCCTTCGCCCGGGAGGGGGATTTTGAGCTGTGGGACAGCTGGTATCTGCTGTGCTCCGCGGTTCTGATGCCGTCCCAGAAGGATGGCTACAATGTAGCCACCATCATCGATGCTGACCACCGGAAGTTTCGCTTAAACAAGAATTTTTGAAAACAGGATATATAGTGATTTAACAGGATAATTTTAAAAATATAAGTGAAATATAAGCCACTCAAAAAGATATTATATGTAGATGTTATAAGATAGATAAGTAGTATAGTATCCTTATAACACATGAAATATGAAAATATTGGGATGGTGTGTGTAAATGGAAAGCTTGGACATTTAGATAATTAATATTGAGAAAATTATGATAAAATGGTTTGAATATTAAGGGGAAATGAAGCTTAAATTAAAATTATGAAAATAGGATGCAAGATGAACTAATAAGATGATTTTTATAAATACAATACAAGTTGATTAGAAAAGATGTCATATATGGATGTTATTATTATTTGTACAAATACGAAAAAAAGTTTATATTTAATCATTTATGTATTAAGAATTATACTTGTTTAAGGTTGACAAAGGAGAATACTATTGGAAGAAGGTAAGATCAAAGAAATATACTACTAATTAATACAGTAATTATGGAATTATAAAAAATAATCATTATTGACTGTTAATTAATTATTACTGATTATTTTTTTAAAATATATAAACCAAGACAACATGCTATTCACTAGGCACTAAGGATTGTGATTGTAAAAATCAATTATATATATATATATATATATATATATATATATATATATATATAGTTCGGGTTTTCTCCCGCGTAAAATTGGAAGTGTCTTGGCGACGTTTCGACGAAGTCCCATTCGTCATCTTCAGGCTGGTGTTTTCAGCTTCGTGCTTTGAGCAGCAATGTGTGGTCTTAGCTGTTTCTTCCTTTTAACTGCCAGTGGGGGTATGAACTGATTGGGTGGGAGCTTGGCTGTGTTCTGATTGGGTGGAGGTGTGTTCTGAATGGTTAGGGGCTTGGCTGTGCTCTGATTGGCTGGGGGAGTGTTCTGTTTGGTTGTGCTCAGGTTAGTCTGAGTTGCAGAGGGGTTTAAGATTTTTTTTTAAAATCTTAAACCCCTCTGCAACTCAGACTAACCTGAGCACAACCAAACAGAACACTCCCCCAGCCAATCAGAGCACAGCCAAGCCCCTAACCATTCAGAACACACCTCCACCCAATCAGAACACAGCCAAGCTCCCACCCAATCAGTTCATACCCCCACTGGCAGTTAAAAGGAAGAAACAGCTAAGACCACACATTGCTGCTCAAAGCACGAAGCTGAAAACACCAGCCTGAAGATGATGAATGGGACTTCGTCGAAACGTCACCAAGACACTTCCAATTTTACGCGGGAGAAAACCCGAACAACCAAAGACCTACATACAAATACCCGCAAAAACCTCAGAAAACAAATATATATATATATATATTAAAAGGAATTATGCTTTATTGATGCTTCTAAATGCTCTTGCTTTAAAACAATTCTACAGTCCAAACCACTGTAACTGCCTGTTTTGGGGCAAGCAATCTGAACAGAATTCCTCAGAAGCTACTTTCCTAAAGAACCACATCTTATATCCATAGCTGTTTCTATCATTTATTTACTTGCCCTTTATTTCTGAGCCTAATCTATGTCACTGCTGACATTGGAATAAGCAGAGCTGTCAAATCTGATTTTGTTCAGCTTTCAACTAAAATACCTTCTTCCTCTTTCTGCATCAGTTTACAATTTTGGAAAAAAAATCCTTAGGATTGTATGTATTCATTGCTGATTACACTTTCCTGAATAAACATTTGTTGTTGTTAGTTGCGAAGTCATGTCCGACCCATCGCGACCCCATGGACAACATTGCTCCAGGCCTTTCTGTCCTCTACCATTTTCTGGAGTCCATTTAAGCTCATGCCTACTGCTTCAGTGACTCCATCCAGCCACCTCATTCTTTGTCATTCCCTTCTTCTATTGCCCTCAATCTTTCCCAGCATTAGGCTCTTCTCCAGTGAGTCCTTCCTTCTTATTAGGTGGCCAAAATACTTGAGTTTCAACTTCAGGATCTGGCCTTCTAAAAAGCAGTCAGGGTTGATCTGCTCTAGGACTGACCGGTTTGATCGTCTTGCAGGGGGACTCGCAGGAGTCTTCTCCAGCACCATAGTTTAAAGGCCTCAATTCTTTTGCGCTCAGCCTTTCCTATGGTCCAACTTTCACAGCCATACATTGCAACTGGGAAAACCATGGCCTTGACTATACGTACTTTTGTTGGCAGGGTAATGTCTCTGCTTTTTAGTATGCTGTCTAGATTTGCCATAGCTTTGCTCCCCAGGAGCAAGTGTCTTTTAATGTCTTGGCTGTAGTCCCTATCTATGGTGATTTTGGAGCCCAGGAAGATAAAATCTATCACTGTCTCCGTTTCTTCCCCATCTATTTGCCAGGAATTGAGATGGCCAGATGCCATGATCTTGGTTTTCCTAATGTTGAGTTTCAAGCCAACTTTTGCACTCTCCTTCTTCACCCGCATCAAGACACTCTTTAGTTCCTCTTCACTTTCTGCCATTAGAGTGGTATCATCTGCATATCTTAGGTTGTTGATATGTCTGCCGGCAATCTTAATTCGACTTCTGATTCATCTAGCCCTGCCTTTCTCATGATGTGCTCTGCATATAAGTTAAATAGGCAGGGTGACAGAATACAGCCTTGCCAGACTCCTTTCCTAATTTTGAACCAATCAGTGGTTCTGTGTCCAGTTCGCACTGTTGCTTCTTGACCCGCATATAGGTTTTTCTGAATAAACATATCTATATTCTAATATAAATATTTGCAAGCTATTTCCTTCATATAGTGTATGAGCTCATTTTTAATTCCCATAAAGTACATGTTTGTTTGCATTTCTGGAAACAAGAACTGAATAAATATAAGCAGTTATTTGCACTGCAGTTTTGATGTTGGTTCATGAACTTTAAGAAAGTTCTGCTCTTTCTTTTACTATCATTACTGGCTTGTCTGTCACTGGACAGTGGCTGCAGCAAGAATCTGGAGGAGCTCCAGAGTGCTGTTGAATTAGATGTAGGTCTCTGTCTCAAATGCCAATCTGGATAATAAATAATGAATGAACAGCAGCCCTGGTTCAGTCCTAGACATGTTTGTTAATAGTCAACTCCTATTTCATCACTGGGGCTTACTCCAAAAACATTGTGCATAGAACTGTAAACAAGTTTAAATTTATATAAAGGAACACTACCTGAATGTATTGTTTTCCTCATATATTATCCTGTTACTATGCCTTTTCAAACTTCTTTTATAGAAGAATTCAACTAATTCACCATTTAGTATTGGTACAGAGACATTCTCCTATAGTTTTGTTTTATTAGTTCCTAGTTTCATAAAAAAAAATTCTGCGTGTGTGTGTGTGTGTATTTGTTGTTTGTTTGTTTCAAAAGAAAAGACTTTTGAAGAAATTCTCATGGCTAAAGAAGTGATGATGCCTCTTTAGTATCAGTGCCTGTGATACTAGTGACCAAAGAGATGTATACAAATACCATCTCTTTCATTGTACAATCTTTTATCCAGCACATCTCAGCTTTTTTCCCCTTTAATTCCAAGGGAAGACACCATGAGGAAACTCTTTTTATTGGATTTTCCAATACAAAGTGACTCTCACTATCCTGCTCCTCCTCCTGAGATTTTATAGGCCAATTCTGTGCAAGTTTAATCACAAAAAGTAAATCTTGTTCTATCTAGTGGGAGTTATCTCCAAATACTTTAGTGGAGGACTGAACTCTTAATACTTGACATTTCAAAAATGAACATCTTAACATTGCCTTAAATACATTCCCTCAAAAGAAGATTGTGACTTTGCAGGGACCAGAAAGTTGGAACTATTTTTGGAATATAATTATAGCTGAAGTGGTAGAAGTGATCTTATGTTTTTCTGAGGTAGCAGCAGCCTAAATTGGAAAACTGCAAACTTTGTTGGCTACATAAACAAGTGAAAACAATTTAAGCCCCAAAAAGTTCTGTTTATTAGTGGATATCTTCAATTGGAGAAGAAAAAAGAAGCTTCCAATTTACATCATAAATACAAAAATTGGTGTTATTTTTATTGTATTTAACACAGGACATCAGGGTATGCAGGCAATTCACCTTTTCTATTGTAGACCAAGTTGGGGGGGAGCCTTTTAGAGGGCTATCTAAAAGCATGGATTTGTAAAGGATTCTGTTACAGATAACAGAAATGGTGGTGATAATCAAGCTATGAATGCATGTATCTTTTCTCCTATGGAGCAAAAAGGAGCCTATAGGAGACAATTTTCATAATAAAAGGAAAGGAATAAATATCTCCCCTCTCCTGATCAATATTTCTGATCTAGAACTACATTTTTCCTAGGAAAATCTTTTTATGCGGGATCGTGAATATTATAATTTGCAAGTTAAAAATCTTGACCTTGTATTTGTCTAGATTCTATTAGCTGAACTAAATCACATATAAGATCCCAATCTTCAACAGCATGTACAGTGGCTAAGAAAGAAAATATTTCCTACAGAAATAAAATTAATTCCTTCAAAAGAGCATGTACATAGCTCAGAAAGTATAAGGACCCCTCACATAGCAAAGAATAAACCGTGATTATAAACTGTTACAATAGGTTGAGACCATCCATCGAATAGCATACCAACTCCTTTCCCATCAGGAATCTGCCAGTCACAGTTCTTATCTACAAATGAAAGATATGTACTTTATGCCAAAGTGTTTCAGGAATAAACACTTAAAGGGCTATAAAATAAAGTCTTTCCAATATTAGCTTACACTTTGACAATGTAAGCAGTGGCTAACGAAAGCTTAGTGCTTAATAAAACTTTCTGTCCCAGAGATCAGTGTGTTAGTATGCCTCTTTTACAGATTAATGTACCTGGGACTCAGATTTTTAGAGTAGTTTCCTATCTCTCTCTCTCTCTCTCTCTCTCTCTCTCTCTCTCTCTCTCTCTATCTATCTATCTATCTATCTATCTATCTATCATGTGATGAAATTATTTGTAGGTGGATAGAGTTTAAAATATCATTTATGTCCAGAGTTCTCTTAATAGAAATCAGAATAAAACAATCAATTGGTAAAGCAAAAGTTTGAACATTATTTCAGTATAATTTAACCTGGGTCTTGGTATTGTCTCTGCTTCACAATTAATCACAGCACAATTAATGCGTCATTGTTGTAATTTCAAGGACCAAGCAAGGTCCTTGAGTTGACAATAGGACTTAAAGCAAGTAATCAGGCAATGGTGGAAACATATCTTACTTTAACCATGGTTTGTGAATAAATCCTAGGAGACTTATCCATGGATATTAACTAATAAATTATGACTTACATGCCAAAACATAATGTGCATACCCAGCCAATATATTTCAGATTTACATCTTATATTTAAAAAGCCAAATATGTCCATCATACCTGTACATCACATGGCCTTTAATTTCACATCCTGCTTTAGCAGTTTATTCTTGGCTTATGTTAAATCATCATTTATTCCTTATCCATTTAGTAATATAATCAGCCAATTTCATAGAACCAAATCTATCAATCCTAAAGGATTATATAGAAAATGAGATAAATTATTTTTTAGATAATAAAGTATAGCATGAATCAGCTAATTCAAGAATCAGACTTTAAAACTAAAGGAAATAACTACAAAATCTATCACTGGTTATTAAATCTACATCATGGCTGGCTTACTATTTAAAGAAAAAAAACAGCTTCCCTTTTTCATTGCAGAAATCTGATTTTCCTGGTTAACACAGCACGTGCCAGATTAGAAAATAAGCCCTTTTAAGAGGGCCAAAACCAAAATCTTCTCTTTGGTTTAGATCATAAGACTCTAAGACTCCCTCAATTAAGTAGACTGGAAATTAATAATATTGTGTAATTGATGAAACTAGTTTAGCTTTTTTTAAAAAAAAATAATTATCATATCATACCATATCAAAATAGCAATTATGGCCCACTGCACAGCAAGGAAACAGGAAAGAGACCAATCTCTGAGACTCAAGTCAGAATTTGTGATTAAGCTTTAATCCTTTTACAGTGATCCAGGGTATTATGCACATTCTTTACTCACTCTCTCTGATGGTTAATGTTTTTGTATTTGAAATGTTCACCCAGCTCGGAATTTTTTTCTTCACACAAAAGCTGCTTATCAGCATCAAAAGGAATTAACTGAATAAATATGATCATAAGAAGAAAAATAAGTCTGTGTGTTTCCTTTTTAAAATAGGTTGCCATTTTTAACAGAGTTATTTTCGAAGCTTGTTTTTAATTGAAAGCTTGTTGTGGGGTGGGGGGAAAACAGGATTAGGAAGGATTATTAAGTATGTTTGCCACCTTGAGTAGCTTATAAAAGTAATAGAGGCAATTTTTAAAAAATAGATAGCTGATGGACTTTGACTTATTTGAAAACTATAAAGGGGAAATTAAAATCAAATCAAGAGATCAATTAAATAGCAGAAGAATATAGTTGTCAATTGTTTTCCCATTTACAGTTATCTGAAACATTAAAATGACTTATGGTTTAGAGCAAAGAAAGATAGAATTTGAAAAACAATTGATGTATAAAGCATTTATTGAAATTGGAAACAGAGTAAAAACATGTTTAAAACATATCATAAGTAAGCTATGAATTTTGGTTATAATATTTAGATGGATCAATGGGAAAATATATGGTTAAAAATGTTGAAATTCACATTGTGTTATGATCTCAAAGAAAGATATTTACTAGTTGGGAGCAAATATCTTTGCAATCCTTATATGCAGTGGTGGGATTCAGCCGGTTCGCACCACTTTGGCAGAACCAGTAGCTAATTTTTTGTTGCCCAGGCCCAGAAAGGACTTTCAGAAGCAACATCGACACAGAGAATCGCTTGTTCACATATTTGAATCCCATCACTGCTTATATTGTATGTATAAATTGGAAGCCATTCAGGAAGATGCCTCCGTAATTCACTGAACTATGAGGAGGAGTACCACACAATCAGACTTGCAAGATTGAAGTCAGTCCCACCAGGTAGACCAGACCAGGAAATCAACTCCTCGGGAAAGTTAAAATTACTTTTATTGAGACTGGATGTCAGAATAGAATCTTTTAAGTCTCACAGTTAAAAGGTGCTATATCTGCTTTTCCTTCTTAAAGTTTTGTGAATTATGGAAGCATCTACCTGAGCTGCTTCAAAATACTATCTCATAGTTCTGGTTTTAAAAAGTGCTTTAGCCCCCTTTGTCTAGGTGACAGTCCCCACAAATTTCAATCAAATAAATCTTTGTCTAAAAACACAAGGAAGTCCCGTAGTCTCCTGGTTGATGGTCTTTGGAGGCAGTCACACTACCATCAAGGCTAATTGCCATTGATCCCCATGACTTTCACAAATTGCTCCAATTTTTTTTCTTTTAAGCCAATCAGGCTAGTAGCTGGCACCATATCTTATGGTAACAAATTCCAAAAATTAATTATGCATTGTGTAAAAAAAAAAAACAACTTTTGTCTGTCCTGATTCTTCCAGTTTTCTGTCCTTTCCTATCCTGCTCCTAGAATTCAGCCTCTGGTTCTAATATTTTGAGAAAGGAAAAACAGCTTTGTCTTATTTACTTTATCCAAACCATGCATAATTCTACACATGAAACATGTCCCTCTCATTCATTTCCTCTCTAGACTAAAAAGCCCCAAATGTTACAATCATTCCTTAAGGAAGCTCATCTTCCCCCTTGTTTAATTTGTGGGATATATGCTTTGACATGTATTTTTCATTATATTAATGTATTGTTTGTACTGTTTTCTTCCAATTATGATTATGTCCAGACTTTCATGAATTTGTCTTGGTCATCACTATGCCAGTTTGTTCTGTAAATTATCTATGACCAGACCCCTTTATGGATTTCAGCACTATAACAGCTTAATTAGGCTAGCAAAATCTTTTCAAAATTATGCTCCATCTTCCAAATTTGCTATTAGGAATATAGAACAAAACTCATGAAACACATTTAGCTAAAGTAGCATTTTCTTATTGATAAAGAAAGACGTAAAGACAATGAACATTTCTACTCATTTTTTATTTTTATTTACTTATTTGTTTTAGTACATTTATATGGCTACATATCTAATTAACTGAACTCAGGATCATTAACAGAAAATTAAAAAACAATACAAAATCAAAAATAAATAAAAGAGCAAAGTAGAAGCCTATCCATCCATCTATCTACCTATCATCTATCTATCTACCTACCTATCATCTATCATCTATCTATCTATCTATCTATCTATCTATCTATCTATCTATCTATCTATCTAAAAACAGTAACATTTTTTGACTGTCAAATTTTCTTCACAGCCTATGTGTTGCAAGAAATCAGTCAATGATCTAAGGCAGAGGTGTCACACTCGCCATATCACATGACATGTCACAACGTATCATGACTTTTTTTTTCTATTGCCGGCAATGAGGTGGGTGCAGTTTTGCCATGACACATATGGCCTGCGGGCCGGCAGTTTGACACCCCGATCTAAGGTATGAGTTCATTTAACAAATATACAACCAACCAAAGGCTTCAGTTCATCCCAGTGGAATGAATTGTTCCATGCACTTGAATAACAATAGGCTGATTTGTAGTCTAGACTCTAGGATCTTAGCCTCTCCAAATTTGATGTTTGAAAAACATGAGAACAATATAAAATAAAGTAAGAAAAACTAGAACTTAATAGGCAAAGGTTTAGATCAATGTTATGGCCACATAAATAAAAAAATAGAAAGTCCTATAAAATCTATAAAAAAAAGTATAGAGGCTGATTTATGGTTTGTTAAAAACAATAAAAGAAAAGAAAGAGACTACTCAAATAACACTGTTACAAATTCTTTGTTGTTGATTTTTGCTTTGTGGAAAGTGCTTCAGCAATTACCATATATTCCGGCGTATAAGATGATTTTTGAGAGCATCGAAACAGCCTCCGAACTCGGGGGTCGTCTTATACGCCGAGTCGTCTTATACACCGGAAATAAGGTAGTTTCTGGCGTATAAGATGACTTTCTAGGCATGCGACTCGGCATTGATCGTCTTATACGCTGGAAATACTGGTAGTTTCTGGCATATAAGATGACTTTCTAGGCAGGCGACTCGGCGTCGATCGTTTTGCGACTCGGCATCGATCGTCTTGCGACCCGGCATCGAATTAGGGGGTCATCTTATACGCCAGATCGCCCTATACGCCAGAATATACAGTATTTTTTTTTCCTCCTCCTAGAATCTTTCTAACCGTCTTAACAATCCAAGACATTTCCACCTCTTTTCTGCAAGGGGAAAAGTCATGGTTACATTTCAGTATAAATGTTCTTCCAAAATGTAACACATAATTTTTACTTTGACTTTTCTAAGTTTGTTAGAATGTTCTTTAACTTTTTTTGCAAGGGAGGGAATGGACTGTTGTTAGCTGGGCCATTGTGTAATGGAATATAGCTTGGTCATAAAGCACATTTTCTTCATTTAGGTTAATTTCCTGGAAACTTTAGGTTGGGCTGGGGAACACCCTATTTGATCAGATAAAACCATACCTCAACATTAGGCAATTGTGATTATCTGAAATAAATGGTACTATTCAAAACAGCAAGAGAGCCCTCCAATTAAACAGACTGCAAAATGGGAAATTGAGTTTGCATGTGCTTTCAAATGTTGTTAGTGCATATTTTTGATAGAATAGGATCAAACAATTTCTTGTAAAGACTGAACTGTGCACAACAGAAGCACTTTAATAAAGAACAATGGCTTTCTAAGTGTGGCTCTGCTGAAAACAGAACATTTTATCAAGGTCAGGGATACATGCCCAGAGGATGGCAGCCGCACCTGAGGAGGTCAGCTATGAACTGAGATTCAGGGAACTGAAGTTGTCACACAGTTTAGAAATGTGATGTGTAAGCTGGAGATGAGGAAGAGAGCTGATATCTTTATAATGACAGCCTGCCTACTGTGTGGTTATATAGTACAATTAGCATTCCTATTGCTAGAGACTTATAAAAGATCTAGAGGATATTATCACATTACTGGCCTTAAAGATTCTCTGGATGCTCTTAGTATGTTTTGGAGACTGGGAAGGTCTCAGATCAGCAGGGATGCCTGGAGGGATGCATGTTTGTTTCAATTTGCCTGCCTTGGTGTAAATAGAGTTGAATATATGGCATTGAAATCAGAGGCACAGACAGAATCTGGGATCACTTAAATTGCTTCTGTGTTTTCCATCTATATAGCTAATTTATGTCTTGTAAACTGCCTGCAGATGCTTGCATAAAAGGACAGATCATGCACAATAAAGAAATGTTAGAATTACTATTTTGATTAAAGAAATAACAGAATATTAACATAACAAGACTCATCATTGTCTTAAGTGACTTACCTACCCCTTTTTAGTATATTCTATCTATTCTATATGTATTAGCCTTAATATTCTTGCATGCATCAATTAGATTACCTGGTGTTTTTGAGAAGAAAATGATTCCCGGATTCCAGCAATCAACTGTACTTTAATAACACAAGTTTAGTAAATTTAGTAAATGGATAAAGTAAATTAAGAGTGACTTTTATAAAGCTCCACAAGCTTTTTATGAGTTTGATATATTCTGCAAAATACTTCCTTAATAAAACTTCTGGTAAATTACAATAGTTTCTTTTATATTGTGTTTCTGGGAGTGCTTGTAATAGAAAAAGATGATGATGATGATGATGATGATGAAGATGATGATGATGATGATGATGATGATAGATAATAAAATGAGTGAAAAATATAACAATCTGACAATAAAGAAGATTGTAGTGATACCATGATGGAAAATTATGGGGAAGTCAGAAGATGCTTATTACAAATGAGCAAGAAAACAATAATACTGTCATATTACCATATACATAAAAGTGATGTATGTTTAGTATGCATGTTACTAAAGTATTACTCTTTTTTGACCATTGGCCAGGTTAGTGAAAATTAATGGATGCTTGACTTCCGGTTTTTGCATCTGCAGTGCATGGCTGCATGAGAGCAGACCTCTGCTCCCCACAGCTAGTTTCTTCCTGCTTGGGGGACCCTAGATGGGTCTGAAGTTGCCCCGAAGAGGTGACTGTGAAGGAGGGGCACCCGGTTGATGGCAATCACTTTGTTTGATCCAGGTAAAGCCCTCCAAACCCGACAGGAGAAGGGCTAGCATGAGATCAACATCTAGCCCAAGCGACTTGTAGCCAAAGTATCAGAGTACGAACCTGAACATTGGTGAACAGTGTGCTTGGAATTGGTGAGAGTACTGATCTTCTTTCTTCTATCTACTATTTAAATCCTTGAAAAGATCCCCAAAGCAAGAAAACCTCCAGAAGTGAAGGGAGGGCACTATATCCCCTTTCCCTTCCAGACGGAAACAGCGAATTAACATAAAAGGTTGAAAGACATATACTAAAATTTGATTTAAACTATTTCAGTCTGGACAAATCTAGAACTAAAAAACTGTCAAGATTATACCCTAAAAATTTCTGATAGAATTATAAAAATATATAACAAAAATAACTTTTTAATGGAAAGAAAAATTGATAAAAGAAATAACTGCTGACATCTAGTGGAGAATCAGAGAATAGAACACTAACAATAAGGACTCAGAAATTGGCAGAATGCCCAGAAACAAAGAAAAAGTTGTTCCTTTGTATTGGAAATAACCTTGAAGACAACTGGGAACAAAGGAAGAGCCAGATTAAAAAGTGTTTGAAAGAAAAAAAACAAAAATACCTGGACTATTGCTTAAACCTAAGAACTGTTTATGGGGGAAAAAAACTTTGGCTTTTTGGCTAATCCTTTAGAGGAGAATTTGCTGGAAGGATGTAAAGTGGCTTAATATACTGAATCTGTAATTTTGACTGACTGATAAATTGACTTTTGAATTAAAACATTGATGAAAGATTATTTGAAGGGGGGAGACAACATGGATATCACATACATATCAAAAAATGATAGGATGCCACATTCAATATTTTCTCCTGAAGGACTAAGCCTGGAAAATCAAGGGCCTCCAGAAGCAATACTTCAAGGCAAGATAAATACTTTCCTGGAGGAAATATATGTAATGTTAGGACAAATACAAATGACAATAGATTCAAACCACGATGAAATTTGAAACAACTTTGAGGATTTAAATAAGCATATTTCCAATCTAAATCTACAATTAAAAAATACCCAGGAAATAAAAACAAAGGAACAAACAAATCAGACAGCAGATTATAAACTAGAAGAGTATGGTCAAATTGATGAAATAACAAAGGAAAAGAATTACAATTTGACACAAAGAGGAAAAAAATCTACAAGGTTCTGATACAACAAGAAAAATGGAATTATTAGGAGAACTATTAAAGTTTGGGGGGCAGAAAGAATTTATCTTACTTACTTCATCTTTTGTATTCCCAACAACATTTCTAAAAATACAGGAACTGTTGGGTAAGTGGACTACATCAACTTGAGAAATTACTTGGCAAAAGAAGATCAGAGACAGATACAAGAGATTTGACTTGCCTTACCAGATGGACAATTGCATGAATAAACATTTGTTTGAATATGGCTAAAAGAACAGAGAATTTTGAACATAAAGGGCCTTATAACAAGAAGGATAATGAGATTTAAGTAAAATAGTATGTTTTATAATATATTAAATGTTAAAATAGTAGGTTGATGTAACTTTTATTAATATATAAGTAAAATATAAACTGATTAAAAAGATTAATAATGACAATAATAATAAATAGTAGTAGTAAAGTTGGAAGGGACCTTGGAGGTCATCTAGTCCAATCCCCTGCTCAGGCAGGAAATCCTATACCATTTCGGACAAATGGCTGTCCAGTCTCTTCTTAAAAACTTCCAGTGTTGGAGCATTCACCACTTCTGGAGACAGGTTATTCCACTGGTTAATTGTTCTAACTGTCAGGAAGTTTCTCCTTAGTTCTAGGTTGCATCTCTCCTTGCTTAGTTTCCACCTGTTGCTTCTTGTCCTGCCTTCAGGCACCTTGGAAAATAAATTGACTCCCTCTTCTTTGTGGCAGTCCCTGAGATATTGGAACACTGCTATCATGTCCCCCCTTATCCTTCTCTTCATTAAACTAGACATACCCAATTCCAGCAGCCATTCCTTATATGCTTTAGCCTCCAGTGCCCTAATCATCTCTTCTCTGTACTCTTTCTAGAGTCTCAACATCTTTTTTACATTGCGGTGACCAAAATTGGATGCAGTATTCCAAGTGCGGCCTTACCAAGGCATTGTAAAGTGGTATTAATACTTCACGTGATCTTGATTCTATCCCTCTGTTAATGCAGCCTAGCACTGAGTTGGCCTTTTTGGCAGCTGCAGCACACTGCTGGCTCATATTTAGGTGATTGTCCAGTAGGACTCCGAGTCCCTCTCACAGTTACTACTATTGAGCAAGGTAACCCCTATACTATACCTGTGCCTAAATGTAGAACCTTGCTTTTTTTCACCATTGAATTTCATTTTGTTAGTGCCCAGTGTTCAAGTCTGTTCAGATCCTTCTGTATCTTAAGTCTGTCTTCTGGAGTGTTGGCTATTCCTGCCAGCTTGGTGTCGTCTGCAAATTTGATGAGTTCCCCATCTATCCCCTCGTCCAAATCATTGATGAAGATGTTGAACAGCACTGGGCCCAGAACAGAGCCCTGGGGCACTCCACTACACACTTCCCTCCATGTAGATGCAGTTCCATTGAGGACCACACTGAGTACGGCTGGTCAGCCAGCTCCGGATCCATCTGGTGGTGACTGTCTACCCCACATTTTTCTATCTTGTCAAGTAGTAGGTTGTGATCTACTTTATCAAATGCCTTACTGAAGTCCAAGTAAATTATGATGTTATGTTATATCTAGATACTATAAAACAGATTAAAAGTATAGTATTTTTATAATGCATGACATAAAATATTGGGATTATGTACCTAAATGGGAAAATTTAGATAGTGAGATGACTAACGTGAAGAAATTATGACATAAGAATTGGATTGAATATAAGGGAACCTAAGCAAACAAAAATTATAAAAATAGGATGTATGCTGAACTAATGAGATGATGGTTATGAGAATAATATAAGCTGAAAAAAGTGTTATATAGAGAGATTTATTATTTGTATAAATATAAAAAAATGCCTATACCTAATTTTTATATATTGAAAATAATAAGAATTATATTTTGGCTAAGATTGAAGAAAGGAAATACAAATGGAAGAAGGAAAGATCAAAGAAATGTATTATTAATTAATATATTCATTATGAAATTATCAAATTTAATTATTATTGACTGTTAATTAATTATTACTGTCTTTTTTTTCTTGTTAAAATGTAAAGCAAGATAACACACTGTACACCAGGTACTGGAGATTGTTATAGTTAAAACCCAATAAAATATATAAAAAAAGAAAACTAATGGATGCTTGAATTTAATATCAATATTTGGGATTGGAATCTAATCACCTTTGAGATAAAATATTGGAAGATATGTATAGATGCTACAACTGGTACATATGATTATATTTTATGATGTCTCAGTTTTGAAACTGTACTAATAGCAAAACAAATTTGATCGAACCATTGTTTGATCCCCTCCAATAATTTCAAGACCTAAAAGCATTATTCTCTTTTCAAAATGATAGACAAATATGTTTTCCAAATGTTGTAGAGATTCTGTATGATTGCATTTGGAGAATTACTGTATAACAGCCACAAGGAGACCTATGAAATCTTCAGCAAATGCAGGCTGTCTTGGCCAAGAAATGTTCCAGATAGAAGATTTATTTGAGATAGAAATATTGCAGGGGAAGTATGACTTCAACCTGCATACCTCTGTTACACAAACACCCCTACATAAATAAACATAGCATTGTGATATTTGGGAGAGGAAATCAGTCAAAACAAAATGAAACTTAGGAGAATCAATCTATCATGATGGAATAAGAATGCTCTGAGCTATATTGCAGTCCAGATAGCCATCCAAATTTAGAGGTCTGAAAGTCAATATAATTTTACCTTTGTATGAAATTCCTGTGGCGTGAAACTAAAGCTATCCTTATCTTAAAGCTGCTGGGCCTAAAAATTAGAGTACATGTTCAAGACCATTTGTTAAATTTAAATAAAATCTAAGCTTTGAAAGATCTCATGAATATAAATCAGTTCTTTAAAAATTAACTTTCCAAATGCTATCGCTCTTATTTCTGTGTCAACTCTGCATCTAAAACCATTCAGAATCAAACTAATTTTCTTTCCCAAAGACTCACAAAGGAATCTAGGTCTGAAAGACATATGGAATAGATCTGATCTGAATATTGAATACATGTCCAAAATAACAAGCTTGGGTACAAATCAACTGCTGCAGCTGGCTCTATAAGATGTTGATGTAGCTTCTACATAAAGTAGTTTAATCTATAAAGCATGATATTAAAAAAGCAAGCAGTGTAATTTATCACAAATTGTATTTGTGTGAGCAGCACAGAGATTCCATATATAGTAGTATTTTTGTAAGAAATTCACATACACAGAGTTGAGTAAGGATTGGGCTTACATGCTACATTCAACCATAACATGGTTTGTATAGTTTTGACTTAATGTTTGAAACTAGCCACTCTAGTTTATAAATCACGGTTTATGGTTTAACATACTATGAGAATCCTGCCAATTATAGCTAGCTAGATTATATTATTGTATTTATTATATTTGTTATGGCTGCCTACCCCAGCAGAACCTGGACAACTTACAACATAGCAATTATACAATTAAAACATAATAGCAAAACATAATAGACTGTCTAAAAAGCAACCATAAGAATAAAAAAGAGAAATGACAAAGGTATCATAATTACCCTAATCTCATGGCTGGAAACAGAGCCCAGGAGAGTAGATAATGTTCATATCTATGGAAGGTTGCTATTCCAGAGAGAGGGCATGGGCAATGACATAGAAGGTAGGCAGGCATTGGTAGATAATAATGGCATGCACATGGGGAGTCAAAGGGATCAAGAAAAGAAAATTTCATATCCTAGACTCTTAAAAGTAAGGAGCATTTGCCTTTTGAGTAGAACCACAATTTTATCCTAGGATCTTTGATTCAGATGTTCCTGATTACTAGATCTCATCTCAGTGTTAGAATTGTGCTCTTCATTATCTTTTTAAGTATATGTTACTTGACATTATTATTATTATTTGTCATCTTGTTAGTTATTTAATAGAATATTTGTAGCTCAGGGTTGAACTGTAGGGTACTTGCTACTCTCTGAGCTTGGTTGTTTTCGTACAGATATTTAATTATGCAACTTCGTAACATCTTCACTGCTAGCATGGAATGGGGCTTGCTGATGGGAGTGCTGTTTTATCATCATAATAATAATAATAATAATAATAATAATAATAATAATAATAATAATAATAGTAATAATAATACACCCACTCATTGCCAAACAGTTCAACAATATATTATAAGGAGGAGAAATTGAAAAGTGGCTAACAACTGGGAAAACATACCTAATAATGAAAAATCCAGCAAAAGGGGCAATACCAGGCAACTATAGGCCAATTACCTGCTTACCAACAACTTTAAAATTACTAACTGGTGTGGTAGCTGATGCAGTACAACAGCATCTAGTTGAAAACAATATCTTTCCACCTGAGCAGAAAGGAAACCGCCCCAATAGCAGAGGAACAAAAGATCAACTCCTAATAGACAAAATGATCTTGGAAAACTGCAAGAAAAGGAAGACCAACCTGAATGTGACATGGATTGACTACAAAAAGGCATTTGACTCTCTGCCACATGACTGGATAATCAAGTGCCTAGAAATAACAGGAGTCAATAGAAACATCACAAAATTTGTGCAAAGATCAATGGCACAATGGAAGACACAGTTGCAGATCAATGGTGAGAGACTGGAAGAGGTTAATATCAAAAGAGGAATATTTCAAGGAGATTCATTGTCACCATTACTATTTGTTATTGCACTGTTTCCTCTGTCAACAATACTGAATAACTCAGGACATGGCTATCAAACATCAAAAACATCTGCCAGACTATCCCACCTCCTTTATATGGATGATCTGAAGCTGTATGGAAAAACATCATCTGAAATAGAATCGCTGCTCAACACTGTCCGCATATATAGCCAAGATATTGTAATGGAGTTTGGCTTGGACAAATGTGCCACACTTACTATCAAACAAGGAAAAATAGTGAAAACTGAAGGAATCAAGATGCCCCACAAAAATAACATTAAGAGTCTGGATGAGGAAGAGTACTACAAATACTTGGGTATCCTTCAAGCTGACAACATCAAGCACACTGAAGTCAAGAAAAAGATTAGAGGTGAATACATCAAGAGAGTGAAGAAGATCTTAAAGTCCAAACTCAATGGAGGAAATACCATAAAGGCAATCAACACCTGGGCAATCCCAGTCATTAGGTACACAGCTGGAATAGTGGACTGGACTCAAGCAGAACTAAAAGCAATGGATAGGAAGACCAGAAAAATAATGACAATGAATCATGCCCTTCATCCATGCAGTGACATTGACAGACTTTATCTACCAAGGCAAATAGGTGGGCGTGGAATGCTACAAGTACATCAGATGGTTGAAGAAGAAAAAATGGCTTTGGAAGAATATCTGAAGAACAATGATGAAGATGCACTGAAATTAGTATATCAGGAAGGCTTACTGACTACTGGAGAGACCAAACTGGCCTACAAGAAAGACCAAATGAAGAACAGAATAGAGGCATGGGAAGACAAAGCACTACATGGGCAATACATAAAAAAATAGCTGGGAAAGCAGATAATAACAAGAACTGGCACTGGCTAAGAGCAGGAAAATTGAAGAAAGAGACTGAGGGACTAATTCTGGCTGCACAAGACCAAGCCTTAAGGACAAATGCATATAAAGTCAAAATTGAGAAGATAGCAACAGACGTAAGTGCTGCCTATGCAAAGAAGCTGAATAAACAGTGGATCACCTGGTAAGCTGTTGCAAGAAGATTGCACAGACTGACTACAAGCAGCGGCATGACAAAGTAGCAACAATGATGCATTGGAAGATCTGCAAAAAATATCATTTGCCTGTAAGCAAAAACTGGTGGGATCATAAAATAGAGAAAGTCATAGAAAATGATAAAATTAAACTGCTCTGGGACTTCAGAATTCAAACAGACAAGCACCTGCAACATAACACCCAGACTTAACAATTGTCGATAGAAAGACAAAAAAGTCTGGATAGTGGATGTGGCAGTGCCTGGAGACAGCAGAATAGAAGAGAAAGAACTGGAGAAGATAACAAAATACAAAGACCTACAAATAGAAATAGAAAGACTATGGCAAAAGCAAGCAAGGGTAGTACCAATAGTAATAGGCTCCTTGGGTGCAATCCCAAAACAACTGGAGCACCACTTGAACACAATTGGCATTGACAAATTCGCTATTAGTCAATTGCAAAAGGCGGCCTTACTAGGAACTGCTTCCATCCTGCGACGATATCTGTAATACCATCAAACATCCACATCTGCCTATCCCAGGTCCTGGTTAAGGACTCGATAGGTAGACAAAATGCCAAATCCAGTCTGAACATCTGGCTGACTATGCAATGATCCATAATAATAATAATAATAAAATTGGAAGAGACCCTGGAGGTCATCTAGTCCAACCCCCTGCTCAGGCAGGAAACTCTATACCATTTCAGACAAATGGCTGTCCAGTCTCTTCTTAAAAACATCCAGTGTTGGAGCATTCACCGCTTCTGGAGAAAAGTTGTTCCACTGGTTAATTGTTCTAACTGTCAGGAAGTTTCTCTTTAGTTCTAGGTTGCTTCTCTCCTTGATTAGTTTCCACCTGTTGCTCCTTGTCCTGCCTTCAGTCGCCTTGGAAAATAGCTTGACTCCCTCTTCTTTGTGGCAGCCCCTGAGATATTGGAACACTGCTATCATGTCCCCCCTCGTCCTTCTCTTCGTTAAACTAGACATACCCAATTCCAGCAACTGTTCCTTATATGTTTTAGCTTCCAGTCCCCTAATCATCTTTGTTGCTCTTCTCTGTACTCTTTCTAGAATCTTAGTGGTTCCTTCATTGGATTGTTATTTATTCTTTACTTGCTCGTCTAAGTTGGTAGAATAAGATCATAGTAATAGACTCTTGCAAATATGATTATACTTTCCTCTCCCTCCCTTATCTTGATGAGGACTAGGGAAGGTTCTGTTTGGGACACTTTCTCAAAATTGCATTTTAAGATTTATCTGTCTATTGTTGTAGTTTTGGGTCTTCCTTCTGTTCCTTAAGCTTATTATTTCTTCCCATTACATTGGGAGAGCACAATGACCTCAACTCAGCTTGATTAGTCTTTTTTATTTCCAACCCATACTTTCTGGGGTGCCTGCCTGTCATATGAGATGCACTTTCTTTAATGTGCTTCCAACCCTTATATTCTCCCATAGTACTGTTTCTACTTCAAAGTAGAGTAGCTGCAAATCCCTAAAATCCTGTCTTGAGAATGTTAGCGCTTCAGGCATTATTACTAACCAATTAAACGGTGTACTTTGGCATAACATAATAACTTGCACAATTTTGTATAGTTCTCCCATTAAGCACACTGAAGGTTTTTCCTTAGAATAAAGGTGACAGTTTCTCACAATGGCTTCACATCAAAACATTCTGATCTAAAATTGTGAAATCCACATGAATGGCTCCTACATCAAAACCTGAAGTTTATGGAAGGACAATGTTAAAGGGAAAGAATTTCAAGCCTTTAGGCCATCTTCATTCAATCTATATAAAAATGTTCATAATATAAAACTTCATCTATTCTGGGCCTTTCCACTATCACCCAAGCAGTGCAATACAGGCTTTCCTGCAGTGGTGGGATTCAGATAAGTGAACAACTGGTTCTCTGTGTGGATGCCTCTTCCGGAAGTCCATTCTGGGCCTGGGCAACAAAAAATTAGCTACCAGTTCTGCCAAAGTGGTGCAAACCGGCTGAATCCCACTACTGTTTTCCTGTTATACAAGGAGCTGGAAACATTAAAAAAATAAATCTTTCAGATTATTTTTTGATAGACTTACTCTGAGGTTTGAAGACTGCAGTCTAGTTGGTACCCTAACTTAGCTTATCATCTCAGCCATTGGTGTCAATGATGATGGCAATGATGGAAGAACAGCTTTTGCCAACTGGAGATTATGTTATCTGTAGCTTTCTTTTATCTGCCAGGCCTATTTTTGGTAGCCTTTTGAATATATTATCAGTTGAATTACCTTTAAGATTACTTCAGAAAGTCCAGTAGGTGGAAAACATGACTGGCAGAATACTTAAATGGTCGAAATTATGGTATTTCTGGACTGATTTCAAATGTTAGGTATTACTTTTACCATATTAAATAGGTGAGAAAAATTACTCATAGGACCATTGTTACCCGAAGTGTATTCCATTTGTTTATGTCACTGTCAAAAACCATCGTTCTATGGCATAATTAACCCAAGAGCAAAGTTTGTCCCTGCTGGCCCATCAATTTCCTCTTTGCTGCTTTGTTCTTATCATTTCAATACAGGCCTTTACAGATGTGAAAAAATATATAAAGGGCATTTTGGCATATCTGAAACTGCTATTGTGCACTATGCATTTCTTAGGGTCTGTGCTACAAGACTCTGGATCCTTGGGATCAGAGAAAGTGAGAAACTTAGTGCATCTTTGCAAATTTAGAAGGCTTTACAGAAAAATAACCAGAATATAACAGAACCAAAGACGTTGCTATGCATGAAATGCAGTGCCTCTAATCCTACCTCAGGTGCCTAAAACATCAGCTCTTTTATCTTTTATTCTTTTAGAGAGTTGTTGAGGCGACTTGGAAGTTTATCTGTATCCTCAGGGTCACCTGAACATTTACTTGATCAGTAAAAGAAAGAATGCACTCAGGAGAGGAGTGTTAAGTTTTCTTTTATTCCTTTCTTTGCTTCCACCACCCTCTCCCCCACCCCTTTTTTTTTGTTTGCCCAGATATGTTCCCAAAAATAAGCCAACTAAAGAAACTAAAGAAAAATATGGACAAGAGTAAATGGGATGTATAAGAAGTAAAAGAAGGGTTCTTATATTTCTTTCTTCTACCTACTAAACCACTTGCATGCTTCTCTGTCCTTTTTAAATGGTGAATGAAGCCTACAAGAAAAAGCTTTACCAATGAGTTTCATGGTTAAGTTTTGCCTCTGTTATTACTGTTCTTGATTCAGTCATTTTTTCCAATATGGACATGTGTCTACAGCCATCAAATCATTTTCTTTCATTTTTCTTATTTTAAGAAATTGCTGCTATGATGTGTACAATGACTTTGGAAGAAGCTGAGCCTTGCCATCCTGCTGTTTCATTTTAACAGGCTGTTACATTCCTGTCAGACTGTAATTTTAGAACTGTTTTTTAAAATTTATCATTTCAATGTGCACTAAAATATTGTTTTAAAATGTTTTAATGCGAACAGGTAGCTGTAATTAACAGTTCTTTACAACACTGTTACTTTCCCATTTACATACCTATGATGCCACAGAAGAATGCATACACACACATAGCGGTATGTACAGAAAAAATTCTGCCAAAGTATAGAAAGCAGATTGTAATGCAATCACATGCAACTTTAAAATCCAAAAACAATGATTGGGCAGAGCTAAAACTTTACTATGTTTTAGATAACATTATAAGTTTTAGGGCCTGGTACCATATCTCTAAAATGAGCTTCCTCTTTCCTTCACCTCTGTGAAAGTTTGATGGCTTGTAAAAGGGTTTAAAGTACTTTTTAGTTGACTATTGGATTGTGGACTTCGTTACTTTATTCTGTTGTCATGAAGATTGATAGTATTGAGGTTAACATTAGGTTTATATTAATTATGGAAGCAAACATGCTTTGCAGTTTTATACAACATTCCTTTAAATGTGTACAGCTGTTGTTTTTGATTTGCTTTAATTGTAAACATTGGCTTTATTGGGTAGGTTATTACGTTGCGAACTAATCTTAAATTCATAGTAATATTCTTTTTCTCCAATTTATTTTCTTAGTAGTGCTTAAAATAGAGCTTCCTTCTTGGAACTTTTACATGTGGATGGAAAATACAGTTTAGGTGCTGTCACATAGAATACGGTACCATTTTCTATTTTATTGAAAATTTTTGTTTAAAAATATACACAGAACATAATGAATAAAATATTTTCAACATAATATACAGTCTATACAAAAACAATCTAATTAATTATTAAACCATATTACCAAAGTAAACAAAAGAAAAATAAATATAAAAAGAATTAACATGTTAAATTTATATGAATCACTTTTATTGATCCAAAATTAATAAAAATTAATAAATTGCTGATATATTACCTATCTTTAATAATTCTGTCTTAAATTACAATAAAATTTGTCTTTTCTTATGAAGTATCATGAAATATATGCCAAAAAGAAATTGGTAAATTGTTTGATTTATTGATTAATATGGGGAAAAATTATCTTTTCAAAATTCCTTATGTCTGATACAGTCATAAAAAAATTCATCAAAATAATCAAATTCTGTGATTTTGGAGTATAATTCAATACAACATTCTCATCTAGAACATAAAACATTTCTATAACATTTCTTATAAACTAATAATGATTAAATTCTGTGAGAGAATGTACCCTGACATCTCTTACATCACTATCAAAGAAAATCTACATTCTATCTTTTCTAATACATTATTTGAGGTGTCCTACATGGTACTAGAATGAGTTACTATGCTTTTGGTGTCTTACCCTGATTCTTCAAAAACTCAAAATCTATCAGTTAGATAGATATATGTATATGTATGTGTGTGAGAGTTTTATTTCACAAAATGATTTGGAAACCTGCATTAATTTTTACTTGTCCAAAGTCTCAGGATAAATAAAAACAATAAATAGCAGTGGAAGTGTTATAATAATTTTCTTTATGATCTTCTCCAGTGAGGGAGGGAATTGGAGGAGAGAGTGCTAGTACACAGTCTTAAACTTTTGGGATAAGTCTTCTAATAATCCTACTAAATTGTTGTGTCTAGATTAGATTTTGGAATAATAGTCCTAGCAAAAGTGGAATTTTAATTTTTTTAATGTTATTTGTGATTTGCTGAAGTTTTTTTTAAATGCTATTACTTATGTTATCAATGTGAAAATGAAAAGTCAATTATGAAAAGAACTTCCTTTTCCAAGCTGCTATCCAAGGGAACAAATCTATCAAATAAATTAAGGAGAGGAAAAAAACTAGCTGATGGATTACTTATTTCCTTGGGTAATCGTGATATTTGTCACATTTTATATCTTCCTGCTGCACACTTGAAAATAAAGCAAAATGCAAAACATTATGGCCAAGAGAGGGATTTTATAGATTAGAGAAAATATTATATTATAAGAACCATAGATAACCCCATTTCTTGATTTTTGTAAATCTGTGTAAAGATAGATTGATCCATTATCAGTAGAAGCTATACCATCCAGGGTTGTGAAGGAACATTTGTTCTATATGTATGAATGTTGTCATCTCACTTTAATTTAGGTAATAATAATAATAATAATTATTATTATTATTATTATTATTATTATTATTATTATTATGAAGAGGAGGAGGAGGAGGAGGAGGAACTGGTAGGATCATAAAATAGAGAAAGTCATAGAAAATGATAAAATTAAACTGCTCTGGGACTTCAGAATTCAAACAGACAAGCACCTGCAACAAAACACCCCGGACTTAACAATTGTTGATAAGAAAAACAAAAAAGTCTGGATAGTGGACGTGGCAGTGCCTGGAGACAGCAGAATAAATGAGAAAGAACTGGAGAAGATAACAAAATACAAAGACCTACAAATAGAAATAGAAAGACTGGCAAAAGCAAGCAAAGATAGTACTAATAGTAATAGGCGCCTTGGGTGTAATCCCAAAACAACTGGAGCACCACTTGAACACAATTGGCATTGACAAATTCACCATTAGTCAATTGCAAAAGGTGGCCTTACTAGGAACCACTTCCATCCTGAGACGATATCTGTAATACCATCAAACATCCACATCTGCCTATCCCAGGTCTTTGGTAAGAACTCGATAGGTAGACAAAATGTCAAATCCAGTCTGAACATCTGGCTGACTGTGTGATGATCCATAACAACAACAACAATAAGAAGAAGGAAGAGGAGGAGGAGGAGGATAGAATTGTAAGGGACTTTTAGTCCAACCCTCTGTTCAGGCAGGAAACTCTGTACCATTTCAGACAAATGGTTGTCCAGTCTCTTCTTAAAAATTTTCAGTGTTGGAGCATTCAAAACTTCTGGAGGCAGGTTATTTCACTGATTAATTGTTCTAAATTTCTCCTTAGTTCTAGGTTGCTTCTCTCTTTTATTAGTTTCCATCCATTGCTTCTTGTCCTGCTTTGAAGAATAGTTTGACTCCCTCTTCTTTGTGATAATCCCTGAAATATTGGAACACTGCTATCATGTCACCCCTAGTCCTTTTCTTCATTAAACTAGATATACTCAATTCCAGCAACCGTTCTTTATATGCTTTAACCTCCAGTCCCCTAATCATCTTTGTGGTGGCTATATATGCGTCACTTAATATTTTCAACATTAACTGGCAGCGATTCCTCAAAACTTCAGGGTGCAGATTAAATCTTATGTTTGCAAAGTATGAGCTATATCATTGAACTTCCTATTCTGTTCTCAGATACCACTAAGGTACACAGATTCATTCCATTTTAACTCTCTTCTCAATATAGAGAAGAATGACAAATTTCACTTCATGATCATCTTGATATCAGGGAAAACAGATGAATTTTAATAAAATTGTCTTAATGAGGAAATGCCTTATTTGTTAGATTATAGTGAAGTTTCTTCTTTAAACCCTCTTCTGCTGTCTCCAAAATTAAATGTACTTTCTTGAGCCTTAGAACCAAATGAAAACTACCGAAATTGGTTATTAATTTGCATAATCTACCTATTTATCTTCAAAAGGATCATAAATTAGAAGAACCCAAGAACACACAATGAAAATTACTGAAATTGGTTATTAATTTGCATAATCTACCTATTTATTTTCAAAATGATCATAGATTAGAAGAATCCAAGAACACACAATTTAGGATCGAGGTGTCATGAATTACCTTTTATTCCTAATATTGAAGATTTATGATATTTGGAAATTTGAGAGATCGTAAAAGCAAAAAGATATTAATGACAAAACAAACACCCCACAGAAAGAGAAATATATGCTTCAATCATTTCCAAGTAATGAGACCTCTCTTGCATACTCTGCAAATCTCAAAATACATCTTATGCCCACCATTTAGATTTGTTCCTTGTTAAATTCATCTTTTCCCGTCTTTCTTGATTTGGCAGATTAAAGGACAGCAGCAGTTCACTACTCCATTAATGTTTTTAATCACTGTATTTTTTAAATAGAAAGTTGGAGTTCATTCAGTCATCATTTTCTCAACCTATATGTTAAATAGGATTAAGTCATGCTCATTGTACGTATATTCATTTCAAGGCACAAAAATATATGGAGCTGACATAGGTCTAGCAATGGGTCCAATGATCAGTCCTGCTTCATTTCAGTCTCATTCATCAAGGAATAAGGCAAAATCAAACAGGAACAATATGGCATAGATTATGTCTGAAATTATTTCTGAAATGGTAGTAAATTTACCTATCCATAGGAATTCTTCAATTTCTCACATCTCTTTAAAAAATAAGTGAGGTGATTATTTTGCCACATGATTAACCTGCCTCATGAATAAAGTTAGAAAGGTAAGTTGTTAATCTTTCCCTATTGTCCAGGATCTTCCCAAACTTCTTTTACTCATGGAAAAAACATAAATAAAGAATTTGCTAGTGTCTTTATTATAATACTTTTTTAAAAAAAAACTGTCCATTTTTATTGGTTACTTGGTTATCTGACTATGGAACTGTGGAAATCATTCAGAAGGAGAGAGAAAATCCCTTAGTATTTCATGCAAGACTACTACAGCATTCACCAAACACCCACTTTCAGGTTGAGTAACTTGCTCTGCATCAGCCCAGACTGTTGGGTTTGATTTCATGCACACTGATAGTTCACTCCATTGGCTCAAAACTGTGACAGTAATGTATGCCATCTTTCCATTAAAGCGAAAGATACTTCCTTCCTCAGGACTAATAGGAAAAATGTTTGCATGTTGGCTGGAAAAAATGCAGCAGGCTGCTAAATATGTGAACTAATGTTACTTACAGAAACTAAAAATTTATTTCACACACCCCCTCACACACATACACACACAGTGCAAGAAAATATAAGCATACTGGTTCCAAGATGCATACAACAAATAAGATTGTAAATCAAGGATTTTCAAGTTATTCTTGTTAAATGGAAGGAGACATAAGATACAGATAAAGCATAGACTCTGAAAGGTTTGAGAAATCTCTGGATGAAGAACTAAACTAGAAGGACCTAAGACAGACTTTGATCTAAAGTTCTGGGATTCACATTACTATACTAGATAGCAGGAACTTGAACTATAGTCTGCAAGCTGTCTGCTTTGGAAGGGTTAAATTCACAACATTAAATATATCTAAGAATAATTTGTTGAATATCAGTAAATATCTCTGACCATTGGTCTCAGAAGTTATTCTGAATGTGTCATCCAAAAGTATGACAATGATGACAATGATGATGATGACGACAACAACAACAATAATAATAATAATAGAGTTGGAAGGGACCTTGGAGATCTTCTAGTCCAACCCCTGCTCAGGCAGGAAACCCTATACCATTTCAGACAAATGGTTGTCCAGTCTATTCTTAAAAACTTCCAGTGTTGGAGCATTCACAACTTCTGGAGGCAGGTTGTTCCACTGATTAATTGTTCTAACTGTCAAGAAATTTCTCCTTAGTTCTAGGTTGCCTCTCTCCTTGATTAGTTTCCATCCGTTGCTTCTTGTCCTGCCTTCAGGTGCTTTGGAGAATAGTTTGACTTCCCCTTCTGAGATATTGGAACACTGCTATCATATCACCCTGTCCTTCTCTTCATTAAATTAGACATACCCAATTCCAGCAACCGTTCTTTATATGTTTTAGCCTCCAGTCCCCTGATCATCTTTGTTGCTCTTCTCTGTACTCTTTCTAGAGTCTCAACATATTTTTTAAAGTGTGATGACCAGTGCATTTTTTGTAAAAAAAAAAAAAAAAAAAAGGTGCCACAACTCACACGTCATACAAACCACCTGGCCTACCCTACAAGGTTCCATCCAAAAAAGGTGCCGGAACTCCATTTTGGGCGTTTTATGACAAAAAAGCCCTGGTGATGACCAAAACTGGATATAGTGTTCCAAGTGTGGCCTTACCTTGGAAGTTCTCCTGCACTTGCAGTTACTGTTTAAATTGACAATGTAGACATGTCTATGACAATTTACCATGGACAAACTTGCCACGGCCAACTCACTACAGCCAAATCACCAAAGCTAACTTGCTATGGCTTACTCACCGTGGGACAACTTGCTGCAGGACAAGAGTTACACTAATATAAACAAAAACCAAAACCCAGTGGAATAGAATCATTAAAGAAAGGATGCAAAAGTAGATAGAGACAGAATGAAATATGAATGGCAAAATTTAAAATATTTTTATTTATTTTAAATAATTAAATAAAATTGTTAAATTGTCTTATAGCAAGTTGTCCCACAGCGAGTTGGCCATGGTGAGTTTTCCTGCATTGAATTGGCCATGGTGAGTTAGCTGTGAAGTTTTCCCATTCTGAATGTGGACAGGAAAGGCTTTGCACAACTTTTGCTTGTGTACCAATTACAACCTTCCTTGAACCAAGATGCTCCATTTTGAGTAATCTGGGAAACCTCCTCCATACAAAGCACCCTGGTGGGAAAAAATAATTGTTTTATATTCTAGCTGTGGCATTTGCACTTTTATGCAATTAAAAACCGTTCCTCATATGTTTTAGCCTCCACTCCCCTAATCATCTTTGTTGCTCTTCTCTGTACTCTTTCTAGAATCTCAGCATCTTTTTTACATCGTGGTTACCAAAACGGATGCAGTATTCCAAGTGTGGCCTTACCAAGGCATTGTAAAGTGATATTAATATTTCACGTGATCTTGATTTTAACCCTCTGTTAATGCAGCCCAGCACTGAGCTGGCTTTTTTGGCAGCTGCAGCACACTGCTGGCTCAGTAGCACACTGCTGGCTCATATATAAAAGATCACTACAGCTCTACAGAAATGCACAAAACCCAGGATGAAAACTTCATAGAATCCATATGGGTCAATATAAAAGGGGGGAAATGACATTGCTATAGGAGTATAGGCCACACAACCAAGCAGAAGAAATAGATGAACTCTTTGCTAATCAACATAACACAGAAGTAATGGGAGACTTTAATATCAACCTATCAAATGGGAGACAAATTCTGCAGCAAGTGGGAGATCAAACAGATTCCAACCAACTTAACTGACAACTTTATCACCCCAAAGGTAGAGGAGGAACTAGAGGAAAAGCTATATTGGGCTTAATTCTTACTAATAGAGAAGAAGTGAGAGATTGAAATTGCTGGATCCTTGGGAGAGAGTGACCAGGTCATACTGGAATTCAATATAATGCAATCACAACCAATAAAATATAATGCAACCTGTGTCTCAAACTTAAAAAGAGCTGATTTTAACAAACTCAGAGAGAGCCTAAGCAAAATTTCATGGATAGAAATCCTAAAGGGGAAAACAACTCAAGAAGCATGGGAAATACTGAAAAATATGATTAGAATAGCCCAGTACAACACAACCACTGAAAAAGAAAAACAAGAAATCTAAGAAGAAATCAGCATAGTTGCACAAAGATCTCTCTGATAAACTAAAAGACAAAAAGGATAAGTACAAAAAATGAAAAGACGGACACAAAACTAAGGCAGAATATCAGCAGATAGCTTGAATCTGCAAAGATGAAGTCAGGAAAGCAAAGGCTCAGAATATATAAAAACTTGCAACAAAAGTCAAAGATAATAAAATAAAAGTTTCTTTCAATATATAAATAACAAGAAAAAAGTCAAAAAATTGGTCCATTAAAGAGAGAAGATGACAAGGAAGGAATAGGCAGTAGAGAGAAAGCAGAGCTGCTTAGCTCATTCTTTGCATCTGTCTTCACGCAAAAACAAACTGTAGCCCAACCTACCAAAAACATAACTATAAATGACAGTCCAGAAATAAAAATTAAAATAAGCAAGAAAATGATAAGAGAACATCTGTCTGACCTTGATGAATATAAATCATTGGACCTGATGGATTATATCCCAGAGTTCTGAAGGAGCTGCAGATGTTATCTTAGAACCATTGTACCATATCTTTAAAAAAAAAATCATGGAGCACCAGGAATCTACAAGAAGATTGGAAAAGAGCTGATGTAGTTTCCATCTTCAAAAAAAGGGAAAAAGAGAGACCCAGGAAACTACAGACCAATCAGCCTAATATCAATACCTGGGAAGATACTGGAAAAAATAATCAAAAAACAGATCTAGAACATCTAGATCTAGAAACAAAAAGTTATAACTAGTAGCCAGCATGGGTTTGTTAAAAACAAATCATGCAAAACCAATCTAATTTCATTGTTTGACAAAGTGACTTAATTAGTAGACCAGCAAAATAATATACTTAGACTTCATCAAGGCATTTGGCAAAGTAGACCACAGCCTACTTCTTGGTAAAACTAGAAAAATGTGAGATAGACAGCATCACCACCAGATGGATTTGTAACTGGCTGACAAACCATACTCAATGAGTAGTCCTTAATAGTACCATGTCTACATGGAAGAAAGGAAGCACTGGGGTACCACAAGATTCCATCTTAGGCCCAGCATTCTTCTTCATAAATGGCTTACATGATGAAATAGAAGGGGAAATCATCAAATCTGCAGATGATACTAAGCTGGCAAGAATAGCCAAAACCCCAGAAGACAAGCTCAGGATCCAAAAAGATCTTGATAAACTTGAACAATGGGCATGAAATTTAATCTCGAGGCAAAAATAATGGCAATTTTAAGAATGCTATTGCATAAACAACCTATATGGGTATTGTGTAATTTATACTGTTTTTTTTAAAAAGCAAAATTTAAATTATGTGTGACTGAAATCTATTTTTTTCCAATATTATTATGTAATGCAGCATGTATAAGTAAAGATATTTTTGGCCTCTATCTGATCATTATATTGATGAGAATAAGAAATATTACAGGCTCAACTTGATAGGTAGCTGTTGAAAGATATTTGGCAAGATAAATGTGAAAATTACATTGCTTGCTTTAAGGATATGATTTTGCTACTTTCATCAAAACTCCTTTTTATGCCTTTTTCTCTAAATTTACTTGTAGTACAAATTTATTTCTCAGTTCCTACAAAATGTAAGTATGCACAATTTATTTTTTTATATTTAACAATGTACCCTAGTAATAAATAATATTTAGGACACCTGTTTTTATTTAATAAAAGCATTTAGATGAAATTATTGCTGCAACTGTTACAGGGTTAATGTAGGTCTTAGATGAATGGATGTTATCATCAAAATTCCAGAGACCCCAGACATGATGCTATAATAATTCACTAAGATAGTATTTATCTACATGGTATTACATATTTTTCTGTATAGACATATTTGTTATTTTTTTAAAAAAATGTATCATTTTATTTGAGCAATTTACAGGGCAACAAAGGTTGTTTCTTGTGCTTGATATGCTTTATATCCAGGTTTTTGGCAGTGTATCTTCATTTAGAAATTGCAGCAATGACATTCACTTTTCTATAAAGAAATTATGCTTTTTTCAAAATTTTTGAGTAATTTCTATGAAGAGCTTCATCCTTCATGGGATGTTGGCAAGTACATCTAATACATTAACTATGTTCTCATAAATAGTGAGAAAATGTAAAGCTTCTTAACTTCCAAAAGATAATTTGCATCTAAGATATAGTATCCATTTCCAGGAATAAAACTTAAGTATTTAAGAGATTTCTGTGGGAAAAGGAAGAAATATGGAGAGCTTCCTATATACTGCATAATCTCTTTTGGCAGTTTCAAGTATTTCTGACACAAAGTTATGTTTATGACTTTAGTGAGATCTGGGATGCAACTGGAGACATATATTTCCCTGCTATGGCGATGTCATTGAATATGCAAAAGACTCTTGTGTTAGTTTCCAATCTTTTCCCATTACTGACTGATATGGGGGGGGGGAGAGAAAAAAGAGATCTTCAGTTTCCTTATCAATTGATTCCATCAATGGTATCAAATAGCAGATCTCTACTTAACTGTGCAAAAAATAGTCTCTTCCCACATTCTTCTTCAAAACTCCTAAAACTCATGCATTCTGCTTTGATAAGATAACATTAATGTTTCCTGTGATAATTCAGCTTTTGCATATGGTTTTTTACCCAGGTTTTTTTCCAATATCAGAAAAGAATATTGGGTCAACTGTTAGCCTAGACCAGGCATGTCAAACTGCCGGCCCGCGGGCCAGATGCATCATGCCAAAACCGTGCCCACTCCATTGCCGGCAATGGGGAAAAAGTCGTGATATGTCGTGTGACATCACATGACATTGTGAGTTTGACATGCCTGGTCTAGACCGAATGAAAAAAAATGTGATTAGCTGTGACTAAAACTGTAATATGTATCATGTTTTTGTTGTTCTTGTCTGCAAAAGAACAGATGAAAAAGAATGAATGTTTCTTTGACAGAGGGAATAAAAAAGCCCTAAATATGATTTCTTTTCTCCACCTTAGTTCTGTCCCACAGCCTTGCTTCAAATCTAGAAATTAGAGATGCTATTTAGAATCTGCCATCAAGGCATAATTTGACTATTAATACTCAACTAATAATGCAGAAGAAAATATACAAAGAATTAAATGTGCATGGATGGGATACACTTCAATTTGTGCAAGGTTTGGAATATCTCATTTTGCTTTTCTGTAGAGAAGAATCTGGGTTTCTTATTCAATTGTGACTTTTTTAAAAAAAAGTATTGTACCTGCGCAGTCAAATGAGGACACAAACACTCTTTGGCTCTAAGCACTACAACTGAATGCCTTAACAAGAAAGTGCATGAGGATTAATTTGTTAAATTGAGAAATTAATTCAACTTAATTAACTGATTAAATTAACTAATTAAAGACTACTTATCTGCATCTTTCAACATTCATTTCCTTAGAAGAAAGCTGTTAGGACTCTATCAGCCTCATTCTTGTCAAACATATTTTGATTGATTAGAATGATTAGAAGTAAACTTTCCATTAATTATTGAGCCATTTGGCAATAAAAAACAGGTTGGGTAGTTCACACACTCAGTGACCATTGTGCATTTACAATAGTATCCTCTCATGGATTGTCATTTACAATATTCCCAGCCATCTTCCCACAAACAAAGTCATTGGGGAAGCCAGCAAGAGCAGCAAGTTGCGGCATATGATGTCACATTTAGCAACCACTAGTGATTCAATCACCACAACCAAAGCAGGAACTGCTGTCATTAAACTGGATGATCATGTGATGCTTCACTTAATGATTGCTTTGCTAGCAACAAAGTTGCCAGTCCCATTTAGGGTTGTTAAGTTAGGACTATCAATACTAATAATAGTCTGTGGTTCTTCCCTAATAGTGGAAATAACCCTTCCCAATACCACGGATTGAGGAGAAGTGTGCCATCAACACAATTTCTTTAATCCCTTTTTCTTCCCACTAGAAGTCAGTCTATGCCTTTGACCAAATGTCAATCACTGCCAAAAATTGAGATCTATTCCAATCCCATTTGAAATTTATTATGAAAGTCCTTTCATAATCATGATCAAAATCTACCAAATCATAATAAATTGGAACTGTTTGGTAATATTATTGGATATAATTATAAGACTTTTTAATTGCACTTAGTATTTCAGGATTGGTTGAACTATCATACCCTGTAAAGAGATAAGAACAACACTTTTTTAAAAGGGCATTTGTATTCAGGACAGAGCTTGTCCTGCCATTCCTAATATGATGTTAAGAGGTGCAAAGACTAAGCACACAACTGCTTGGTCAAATTTGGTTAAGCAATATCTATACGCTCATAAAACAGCCATCTCTCTAGCTGGCCTAATAAGGTTTGTCTCAGTATGTGCATGAGACTGAGAACAAAGAATATTGATGCTGTCAATTTAGTGGATCAGTAAACTAAAACAATTACTGCTTTTTCTAATTCATCCCTAATGCTAGAATCTATCTGCTTATCATCTTACAGAGTAAAAAAAATGTAGTAGGTTCTTTCTGCTTCTGCCCTATATAATGCTGTCAGTTATGGGACCTGTTAGTTCTCATGAAATCAACAGTATGTAAACTGATAATTTAGCCATTATCAAAACAAGGAGCAAATGGGAACTATCTTCCGGCTCTTTACACATAGCAAACAGAAAGAAGACTTACAAATTGCAAATTGATTGTAGCATAAATAGAGCACCTATTTGATACACAGCAATTGATGGAATTCTTTCATAATGGCTTCAAGACTTTGCTACAGTAAAATATCTTGCTATTGTAGCTTTGTGTCATGGGAAATATATTCTTGCCTTGATAGCCAAGATCTACTTACTCATGTATCCCATATTCTTGGTGTCTATCACTCATAAAATTAAAGAAATAAACAACATGAAAATCATGATTGGTTGAGAAATTTTGTGAGGAATTTTTATTTTTTATAGGATTATTTTACATATGCATGCTTGTCATTCAAATTAAGCTATGAATTCCTTGTGACATGTGAATGAACCTATTGCAGATAGAAGTAGAGCTCTCATGTCTCTCAATGTCAGCTAAAAAATAGCCAAGATTTCAAAAGCAGAGATTCATCTAGATCACTGTGAATCCTAAATGATGAGATATCAGAGATATATATGAATATTGGCCTTGACATGCAATGCCTAAAATTTAAGCTCTCAACACAGTTTACAATAATTTATAGCTTTCCTTTTTATAAAGAAATGCAGAAAGCTGAAGTAGAATGAGAGGGTTTTTAAAAACAGTTATATCAGTTTGTTGTGAGAGATACAGTTTAGGGAGAAATAAATATTTTTCTCAGGTTACTGTTCTACTATAAACCTAATGAAATACTGTGTTCCTCACCACACACTGAGAAACTGGTGTTTCAGACTTTCCATCTTTTTGTGTATGAAAGACAGAAAATGAAAAGGTAGCTGAATAGTACAGAACAAAGGAACAATATGAAAATTTCAATTCCCTTTTATGCTAGTATCTATATAGCTTTATCTTAATCTTGAATATACAGGATTGTGTCAACATAGGCAAAAGAGATCTTTTTCAACATTTGAAGCTTGAAAAAAAGCTGTCCATGCAAGTATATTGTTTTTGTCATTTTCATACTGACTATGTTACTTGCCTTTATTTTCAGGACTTAGGCACTGCTAAAAAAGTTTCTGTTCCGATATTGTTATATATAAAATACATATAAAACACAGCACAGGTACAAGTACTTTCTGAACCCTGAATAGTACCCCTAATTATTAAAATAATATCTACAAGGTGGAATGTATATGTTGACTAATTTACATGTAGAGTTTAAATAGTTATATTGTTCAGATGTATGTATACCCTGTAGAAAATGAAAAGATGGCATCTTCTTCATTAGACAAGACAAGTTTTCGCCTAGAAACTGCCCATTTTCAGATGTGTTTTGTCATTCTCTTACTAAGCAAGAAACACCTCACTTAGGGAAGAGGATAGAAATGATAAGAGTAGAGCACATTTTTCCTCCAATCTGAATGAGCCAGTCATCAGAAAATATGCCCAGTCCATTCCTGTGAGCAATTGTCTTTCTTCTGTTTAATCATCAGATTAAGAATGTATGAATGTTTCTCCTTTCTCACTTTGTTAGCTCTCCATTCAGTATGAATTAATCTGAATAAATTTAACTTAGTCTATTTTGTCTAGTAGTTAAGGCATCAGGTTAGAAATCAGGAGAACATGAGTTCTAGTCCTATCTTAGGCATGAAGCCAGCTGGGTGACCGTGAGCCAGTAACTCTCTCAGCCCTAGGAAGAAAGCAGTGGCAAACCACTTCTAATAAACCTTGCTAAGCAAACTGCAGGGATTTGTCCAGTCAATCACTAGAATTCAACATTAAGTTAAAGGCAATGAATTAATAAATTAAATTTAAATTAATTTAAAACCTCACTTTTAGAGAATTCCCAACTCCCAGGAGCCTATTAAAATATCAAGGGAAGCTCTTCATTGCAAAAGAGTGGCTTCTGACAAAAAAAACTATGCTCCTCTATTTTCTGGGAGGGGTGGACTCAGTGAGGTTTTCCATTTCTCTTCTACACCAACTCCCGAATATGTATGGCTTTTAAAATTATACAGTAATTTTATTCAGGTTTCCAAATACAAAGATAAGCTAATACAAAGTAAGAAAAAATATAAAGAGATAGAAATAAAGAAAAAAGAGAAAAAGACAATAAATAAAAGATGAGTCCCCCTTTCAGACAAATATAAACAGTTTTAATATCTTAACACCTTGTCTGACATTTCAATTTTTTAAAAAAATCTTCCCAAATCTCAGCCCTTATTTGTTAATCAGATGTAAAAGTTTGTCATTCAGTCCTAATCAGCAAGTCTATTAAGAATCAACAGAAATATTTAGACAGAAATATAATGTGTATATGTATGTATGGTTAAAAAAATCTATTTTGTAATCTAGATTTATCCCTTTTTCTAAGAAATAACCAAAAGAAATCTCTCCCTACTTACAAATCAATCTTTAAAACCTTGTCATTCAGTCCTGGTGAAAAAGAAATCCCATTAATAGCTACCAAAAACCACATATTTTAACTCTGGTCAATTAGATTCACTTAGTAGACCTTTTGTTTACTTTAAAAACGTTATTTTATTCCCATCAAGTAATGTCCTACAAATGGATTACTTATCATTTTCTGTTTGTTTCTTTTCAGGAACAGGTTCAGTAATTTCTTTTTGTATCCTCTCAGAAACAGTTTCCTTGGTTTCATGCAGTGCTTTTGTAAATCTGAGATAAGAAGGCTTTCCAAGTCACTTTTCTAATTTATTATTTGTATGCCCCCTTTAATTATTAAGACAACAGCTGGTTTAATTTATAAATTCTTTGTAGCATCTTTTCCCATATCACTCTTATACTCTAACATTTTTAAATCTATTTTCAGATACATATCTGTTTCTATAAAACTTTTGTAATTCAGATTTTTTTTAAAAAAAAAAACTCTCCAAATCCTCCTTCAAACCAATCTCAGTCTCTGTTTTATCCAACATCTTGTTTTCGCCTCTGCTATAGTATCAAACAAATTGTAAGTAATGTTTGAATATATTGTACCCAAACAGCCTTAATTTCTTCTATAGTCAAATAGAACTGCTCATTGTATTAATGGGTCTCTGTTCCTTTAAATATATTTGTTTGTTCTCTCTGGCTCCCTCTAGTCAACTTTTAAATCCCCCTTTATCTTCTGTTTATTTTCCAATCAAGAAAACTTTCCCACAGGAGAGTTACAGTTAATTTCAAAATCTTCACATATTCTTTTATAAATACCGCACAGAAAATATTCTTTCAAGTCCATCTAGCCCCTTAGCTTTCCAAAATCCACATTCTAGCCCCCTTTTTGCTGTTTTCCAAATAGTAAAACTTTTATTTTTAATCCTTACCTGGAAGTTTCTTTCATGGAGGATAGAAGTACTATAGGTTTTCCAGCAATGTAGTAAAGGTTGTCCTTTGGAAGGTTATTAACTTCAAAAAAGTCAATAATAAGCAGCTTTCTAAAGTAGTTAAAAGAGGAAATGGCATTGAACAGTGGTTAGGCAGGATTATTTTCCTTCAGTTCTCAGAGCTATTAAACCCACTGACAATCACTGATTTGCAATCTTTTCACAGGGACATTGTGTGTATGGAGGGGGGGTATTTTTGCGGGTGATCTTTGTCCTCTCCTTGATCTAGAGAATTCCAAGAAGCTGATCCATTCACCAGCTCTTATTACCACCACAGTCATGAGGTCCACAAAACATGATGCTGTGTTTAGTCCTCCATTCCTGTCCCCAGATATGTTGTGCCTTCATATTACATTCAGCGAGTGCTATGTAATCCAATTAGTGTGTTTATTATACATTTTTCTGACATAACAAACATGACTTCCAACGATAATGGAATAAGGAAAGATAATAAGATGGCAAAGAAATGTTGAACTCATTTAATCTGTTGCTAACTAGACACAGGTGTGCACTTTGCCTCTCATAAGCAGGTGAGATTATGATGGTGTGATTATGATTTATAAAGTGTAATGATAATAACATTTCCAATGGCATTGTCTTGCATCCATTATCCAAACCATTGTGAATAGTTATTTAAGCAATAGATTTCCAAGTTTCTCCATGTATTCTATAGAACCCAAAAAGATTATTACATTTATGACATAGAACAGAGACATTAATAGATTTTAGAATACTTATAATTTAAGGAAATGAAAATAAATTCTAATTTTTCTGAATTACTGGGGTACTCTTTGATCAGATTTGTCACACCTAAGTTGTAGTTATACAATCTGTGTAGGGTTTTTCAGGAAGCACAATAATCAGGAGCTTAGATTTTGCTGGATTAGTAGTTTCTTTATGCAGTTAAAGATGTGTAGAATTATTTGAGAATTCTAAGAAGTATAGATAAAGATATCTGGATGGGTAGGGACAACAGGATGTAGGAGAACAGAATGGGGAAAACAGGATTTAGAAGAAGTCATACAATTTTACTAATAATTTAGCATAAGAACATAGGAAATTGTCTTAGACTGAGAGGCCCATTGTTCCATCTAACTCAATATTGTTGATGATCATTGTCTCTGATTCTCTGTAATTCCAGAAAGAAATTAGTCCAGCCTTATATGAAGATACTACAGTAGAGATTGCATCTGGTAAATGGGTACACAAAGCTGTGCTCTTTCATTGAACCATTCATTACCCATCCCAACAGCAATGGTCTGATGGCAGAGAATTCAAAATGGAGGAGGGATACAATGGATTTAGATAAAATATTATCTGTCCAATCCCTTTTCTGATGAGAAAATAAGTGGCAACTGTTTCCTTTTGCCCCAGCAAAACTAAATTTAAACACACACACACACACACACACCAGAGAGAGGAGGGAGGGAGGGAGGGACGGAGGGAGAGAGAGAGGGAGGGAGGGAGGGAGGGAGAGAGAGAGAGAGAGAGAGAGAGAGAGAGAGAGAGAGAGAGAGAGAGAGAGAGAGAGAGAATTAAATGAAGTACACAGAACTGACACTGTAGAAAATCACAGCATTTAATACTACCAGAATTAAAATAATAAGATGTGTCACATGGATAGCCTCCTGGCCTTTTTTATGCATGCTTTGATCATATAAAGAGAATATTTTATAGTGAGAAGAAGGGCATCATACAAAGATATGTTATTTGTCTTGCAGGCAAGGAAAAGTGTGATCACAGAAGGTACCTGGTAGGAGAAGATTATTAGTGACAAAGAAACAACAGCTGTAATTGGAAAGCTTTTACTAAACAGTAATGGAATGGAGAAGAAAAGGCATTCTGGTGGAGTTGCCTAATTCATTGTAGGGGTTCTAGGCCTCTGAAAAGTGTGCAAGGCAGTGAAATATGGTAACTAACTTGGATATTTATAAAAGGGAATTGAATACAGTTTGGGAACCAGTTTTATTAACAGCTTTCAGTCTTGAAAATTCAGTATTATCTGTAGATTAGGGACAGCAGGTCTCCAAATTCCAGTTTCTGAAGATCACTGGCAAGAGAGCAACACATACTGTAACTAGGATTGCTCAGTCTAAGAAAGAAAATATTCAATTGTGATGACTTTGGCCTCTTCTAACAGAGTTATCATGTTCCACTTTAAATTCTTTCTAATCCTATACAGTTTTGGAAATTATGTAAACATGTTCATTTGCCTGCCTATCAGCAAAATTATTCTCCAGAAGAATGGGAACAAATTCAGTGTTATTGGAGAAGCTAGAAAAAGAAAGACCAAAGTTAAACATGTTGGATGATGATGGGGGCTGAGTTAAAAAGGTCCTCCAATGCATCTCTCCTTAGGACAGGTTTTATGGCAATAGTTGAATGCTGTCAACTGCTCTATTCTTAAGCTCCCCAGCTTCTTCCCTTCTGATCACAAGAGCTGAACCTTGGGCTTTCCAAGACCCTTATTGACACAAACATAGATACAATAACATGAGGGGAGAGCAGAAATATATGTAGCATACATTCATCAGCTATGGTAGACCCTCTCACACATACATAATCCTTGGTAAAAGGATTGGAAAGAATTTTCAGAAGCCCTGATCTTCATGCTTTTCTCACCTTGTTACTATAAAGCCTAATGTTTCTCAGAGTCACTTAATTACTTTTCGATTGTTTTGTTTGCTTGTTTGGTTGGTTCAGTTTTTATCTCTTTACAACATGATAAAATGATAAAAAGCAGTGATAGAAATAAATCAAATTTATAAGAACAACTTTATTAACCAAATAACTCTTCTGCAATATGGACATCAGTAAGCTCCACTAAGATTGAAGGCCTGATGTCTTTAAAGATTTCCTAAAACCATGAAGAAGGGAATTTTACAGACCTCTCAATTGCCACCATATTATTAATGATCCTTCTTTATCATAATGCAAGTAAGTCTTTCAGAGAGAGGAAGTAACAGTAACCATGATTTGTCTCAGAAAGGAACTTTGCATCATGGAGGCAAAATGATTCATCTCAAGAAGGTACAGAGCATGATGATTTGCAAAGGAATCTTTGCAATATTTTGAAGCCTCAGCCTTCAACTCTATGGGTAGAGAAGCCTGGGAATGAAGGCAGAGTGGAGCAACCTGGCCATTTCACTTTGCTTTTACATCCATTGCTTTGTAAGTATCTTCAAAAGGTTGCTTTGAACAAATATCATTAAAGCAAAGCATCTCTTCAAAGCAGTGCACAAGCTAATTTCTAGGCTTATCCTGTGAGATTTCTCACTAAATTTTTGAAAATTGACAGATTCCTCCATTGGCAAACTGACTAGCTAAACTCTGGAATTATTTTGTCCTCTGTTGAAAAAAAGATAAATGTAAGAGAAACAGACTCATTAAGAAAAGCAGTAAAAATAATAATCCTTACCTTTTGTGTTCTCTTGTATGTCTAACATTCTGGACTATTGAGTGTTCTTTGCTGAAATGTTGGCTCTTGAATTCTGCAACCAAGGAGTAGAACAGTGGGGACCAGACCTCCCTAAACTCCACCTTGCACATATAGAACCAGTAATTGTAGAAATTGTAGTAATTGTAGAAAAGTAATTTTTTGAGTCTTATTTTGCATTTCTTTAGAACTATAGGAACTACAAAAGAATTCAAAAGGTAGCTAAATTTATGGGTTTTGAAGAGTTCCCCGTTATTTATCCAGTAACCTTCTAATGATTTCATTTCATTGGATTATCCCTTTTAAGGTCTACATTCCACAGTGGAGATTGACAAGGTTGATATTGCATAGTTTTGGTAACTCCTGGGGATCAAATCCCTGAGTAGAATCATGTTGCTGAAAGTTTAGAGTCAAATGTTTTTTGTCTTTATATTGTCCATTGGAAAACTAAATAGGGTTACTGTGCAGAAAACATTTTTTTTTTAATGGCATTTTTTCATCTCCTCACTGCCTCCTTCATACTTAATGCTCTTCAAGATGGAGGAATTGGAGCTATTTGCCATAGCCTATTGTGTTCATCTTCATGATACATCCAACATTAATTATGATTAAATGGCTAGATGTTTAAACTAGTCTGCATTTCAGTAATAACCTGTACATGGCAATACACTTTTTCAATTCTATTTATTTTTCTCATTTTATATTTCTTGATTGAATTCCAGACTGTCATAGTTATGACCTCTTTCAAATCCCTTCTGCACACGAAAATGAGCAAGCATTTTTGCTGTTCCCCTTCTAAATAGGAAGAAGCTGATCAGTGTATTGACCTGAGTATGATTTTCTAACATGGCAGAAATTGTGCATCTGTCAGCCAACTAAGAGAAGATACATGTACACACACAAGCACCTCACATTTGGTAGGTGTTGTACTCAGACCACCAAATAAATACTGGGTCCATTTTTAACCACTTACTTTCAGTCTCAAGATCAACAACTGTCAATTTCATCCACAGAATTTTTGTGACATATTGTGTAGATATTGGACTAACCTTGAAAACTATTAAACAGCAGCTTATCTTTGGAAGTAATGGACAGCACAGCATAAGGTTATATGTACTTCAGAATTTAAAGAAGCATGGAAAACTGTAGTTTTAAACTTAGGATTTTTTTAAAAAAGTCAAACTATCCAGAAATACATTTCTTCTTGATCTTCCTGATCTGCCAACAGATTATATTTTAATGTTTTGGATTTTTGGGTGTGTTTTTGCCTTCAAGTCAATAACTGACTCCTGGTGACTGCCTGAATAAATCCCTGCAGTTTTCTTGGCAATATTTTGGTTTACCCTGGCTTGCTTCTCAGGACCGAGAGAGAGTGTGCCAAAAGCAGAGCTAAAACTCACAGTTTCCTGGTTTCCAACCTGGTGATTTATCCATTCATTTAAAAGTGAAAACAGTGAGGATGTACAAAGGGGAGAGGTTTTGTCTAGTGGATTAGACATCAGGCTAGAAAACAGGAGACCATTAAGTCCTGCCTTAGCCATGAAAGCCAGCTGGATGACTTTGGGCCAGTCATTCTCTCCCTCATAAAGTTATGGGTAAATAGAAGGAGAAAAGTGTGTTGGATATGTTCACTGCCTTGAGTTATTTTAAAAAATATATAGAAGCATATAAATAAATATTTTTTTAAAAAAAGGACTGGCATCATCACCTAAGTCCCAGTATAAATCCAGTGCAACCTGACTGGTAATGAGTGGCTGAAGGAACTAGGTTTGTCTCCCCTACCAAAGAGAAGGCTTAAGAGGGACATGATAACTGTCTTCCAGTACTTGAAGAGCTGTCACAAGGAACAGGGTCTGACTTATTCTCCAAAGTACCTGAGTGCAGGACAAGAAGTAATGGGTGGAAGCTTGTTAAAAAGAGATCTTACCTGGAACTAAGGAGAAATTTTCTGACAATGTGGGCAATTAACCAATGAAACAGCTTGATTCCCGGCTTGACTCACTGAAAGTTTTCAAAAATATGAAAACCATTGAGATGGTATAAGGTCTCCTCCCTTGAACAGAGAGTTCAACTAGAAAACCTCTGAGGTTCTTTCCAGCCCTATGTTTCTATGTTCTATAACTGGCCCCTCTTCTGTTTCCTGAAGTTATTTTTATCCCAGTATCCTCTCAACTGATAAAAAGTAATCCACTTAACTATTTTTTCCTGTCTTTCTTTCTGACAGAGGAATGTCAAAGGAATTTGCCCAAAAATACATACCAATAGTCAAGGCCTGATCAAAGAAGGGATCTCAATTCTCAGTGGCTCACAGATAATATCTTTTTAACTGCTAATCCAAATCTGAACTAAGCAAAAAGACACTCTCTACTAAATAATGATTGAATTGCTTTTAGCATAACAAAACCTAAAAATCTTCTAGAGACGTGTATTCAAATTCATATTTAAGCAATATATATCGGTCCACTGAATTGTGGCAGTTCTGATGGATTTTTAATGAGAGAATGTCCTTTGATCTTTTTTAAAGCTCTCTGTATAAAGAAAACTAGTTGTTGGAAAGAAGGTTTAGTAAAACTTTTCTTTGACACATTTATGTTAACTGCAGGAATTGCAGGAATTGGGTATGCCTAATTTAACAAAGGCTAGGAGTGACATGATAGCAGTGTTCCAATATCAGAGCTGCCACAAAGAACAGGGAGGTCAGCTTATTCTCCAAAGCATCTGAAGGCAGAACAAGAAGCAATGGATGGAAACTAATCGAGAGAAGCAACCTAGAACTAAGGAGAAATTCCCTGACAGAACAATTAATCAGTGGAATGACTTGCTTCCAGAAGTCATGGGTGTTCCAACAATTAAGGTTCTTAAGAAGAGATTGGACAACCATTTGTCTGAAATGTTATAGGGTTTCCTGCTTGAGCAGGGGGTTGGACTAGAAGACCTCCAAAATCCCTTCCAACTCTGTTATTCTGTTCTGTTATTCTTTGTAGAAGAAGATTTCCTTAAATATTCACAACAGATTATTCAAAAACTAGAGGATATTGCTTTCCTGACTTCCATTTTTTCACTTCCTAATAGCAGTAGAATACCTGGTCTAGGTTGCAAATATCTGGAAAACCACTAGATGGCAGCAAGCAGATTTAGAAAGCTATAGGTTTGTGTTGCCATTTTGTGATCATTCCTGTTTTTGCAATGTAAAATATGAGCCTGGAATCAAATCTGGATGGCCCTGAGCTTATCTGAGACTGACTAAAATCAATCCGCCTGTTCAAACTTTGCTTTAGCCACTGCTAGAGCAGTAGCAAAATCTTTTCTGCTTCATTGTTAACATGAAAGGCGACATCTTTTTAATTCCCTGCAGTTTCTAATCCAATAGTTCAGAAGGACTGAAACCTGCCTCAAAGCTAAGGACTTTTTAAAAAGGTAATTTATTTCTCATAGGAGCATTTTGGACCCTGAACAAGTCTCAGGGTTGCTTTTCATATAATCAGTGTTAGCAGCTCATTAAAATACACAGCATGTGTGTCGTTTAACTGTGGCATTGCTCAGCAAGGACACCAGAAGCTGTGGGATTTTTTTCCTTAAAAAAGTCAATAATAATAAAAATAAGGGGAAGAATAAGTGGAGATAAAATAGAACAGCTTTGCTTGGTGCTGACACCGTAATTAAGAATGCATGACAGAGGTTATAGTGCCTTTAACCATCCATTCAGCTGAAAAGATGAACTGATCAACACCCTTTTTTCAATTTCCAGCTGTGATTTCTTCTATCATTTTATGGTTTTCAAATAAATGGAATCCACTGATGGCTATTTTAAGACTCTTTTCAGCTCCGTCCAACATGATGACTCTGCCGGAGTGAATAGCACACTGAATCATTAAAAAAAAGAATGCATAGCCAGAAGAAAAATAACCCCTTCTATCAAAAGAAATATAATTATTTCTTTTGTTTTGTTGACATTTTGTCTATCTTAACTAAGATGCCATTCATTCTTAAATATTCAGATAGACATATACAAGAGAAAAATATATAAGAGAATCTTTTTATTATAAATATCATAGGTATTTCCAAATTAACTTTTTGTCAGGTTTTAAATTATATCTTTCTTAACAGTTTATGGGATTTTGAACTGAAGCCATAACATATTTTAACATCTTCTGTAAAGTATGTGATGTAACATTTTGATTAATACTATATTAGTTTCAGTAATTTATAGGCTGGATGTTCCAGCAACTAAATGTATTGATTGAAAATAGCTGGCTTGATCATCGTATCCAAAGAATTCTCACCAATAGTTCCTCATCAAATTAAAGTAAGATACTGTACTAAATAGGATGTGACAAGATTCAGTCCTGAGTCCTCTACTTTTTAGTATTTTTATTCACAACTTAGATGAAGAGTTGGAGGGAATGCTTATCACATTCTCAAGCAAAACAGAATTGGCAGGATAGCTAAATAACTGAAAGACAAAAAAATAACATTCAAAATTATCTTGTTACATTAGAGAAATTGATTGAAAATAATAGACCAACAGAGACAAATGCAAGATTCTGAAGAAACAGAAACCAAATCTACAACTACAAAATGAAATTAACTGTTATTCCAACTATTAGGTAATGTTTAAAACAAGCAAATGCAATGTTGGGGTGATCTAAAGAGGTGCAATTTCACTTTAGTTTGCATTTTCAATTTCTGCCTTGGAATGTGTCCTATTCTGAGTCCCACATTTTAAGAAGAATTCAGACATAACAACACCAAGACAGAGAAGATAAGATCTCTTTCTCTATTGTATTATACTTTTTCTTCCTGCTGGTTCCTGGCCTCCTTTCACAAGTTAGTTCAAAGTATGGGCTGGCTTACTTCTCTGAACAGGTGTTTCTTTAAAACCAGCTAAAGTCTGGGAGTAGATTCCAATTGAACACTGCAGGATGTTCATGCAGAGGCTAAACAATAACCATCTGATTCCTACACTGAACACAAATTTGTATTTGATGGTCCTAAATGGTCCTTTCCAATTCATTGACTCTCTATAAACAGAGTAAAATGGAGGACTATTTAATAAAATATCAGATCCTTTTAATTACATTTATGTGAATATATAAATGTGCCATGTATTTTACAGATCTCATAATATCTTTATAAGCAGGAGCAGGGTTTGCTATGTTGAACTACTACAACATGTTTCTATTTGTCTAGAATGTAAACTTTTCAGGAGACAGGCTTCTGTATTACTTGATCTTGGCAGAGTTATGTGTGGCAAGCATGTACTTATTCTATTCTTTGAAATAATCTGGAAAATAATTGTTCTATCAAAGACCTATTTTTATCTGATTTTATTTTAATTTATCAGATAAACCTATTTTTCTGATTTTTATTGATTTTATTTATCTGATTTTATCTGATTCTATTTTTATCTTTATACTGAATATAAAGGATGAAAAAAGAAGGAAGAAATCGAAGAAGAAAACGGCAAGAAAAGAAAAGTTTAAGAAAAATAGAAAAGTGAGAAAAAAGATACAAAGTGGCTTCTAATATTTGTCACAGCAGTTATAAGTGCAATTATCTCTCTCTAAAGTTACATCATAATACTCTTCTTTCTATAATCTATCTTATCTAATAATCAAAGCCATAAATCACAAGTTCATTTTTTTTCATTTCTGTAAGGTCCACAAGGGGTTTCCAGTCATGAATAAATGTGTCTTTTCTTTAATCAAAAAAGTTAGTTTATCCATTTCAGCAAAATACATCAATTTCATCAACTATTCCTTCACAATGGATAGTATTGAATCTTTCCATCTTTGTGCATATAATAATCTTGCTGCAGTTATACATATTGTAATAATCTTTCATAGATTTTTTTTCTAACTGCTAATCCATTAGTCCTAAGAGAACAAGTTCTGGCTTCAATTGAATATTAATCTTGAAAATCCTCTATATCAAAGTATATGTTCAAATCCCATTTTTAGCACTTTTGTATGTTCGCCAAGCATGATAAAAATTCCCCTTATGTTTTTTGCATTTCCAACATACATCTGAATTGTTTTTATGTATTGTAGACTCTTTCTCTGGCATCATGTACACCAATGATACATGATGATTCTTTTTAAAAATTAAGACCATAGCACAATGTAAATTTCAATCCTTTTAATCACATATTTCCCCATTGGTCCATCTGTATGTTATAACCAAAATTTGTAGCCCCACCTAATCATACATTCTTTAACTGTTCTTCCTCTGTTTCAAATTTCAAGAAAGGTTTATACATTATGGCAGTTACATCATCATTATCAGTGCACAATTGTGCTTCAAATTTTGACACACTTTGCTCCTTCACCTTAAATCTTTTTGCCCATTTTGAATCTTTCTAATAACTGTACATAGGAAAAACGCCGACAACTATATTCTTCTGCTATTAATTGCTCTCTTGATTTAATTTTAAATCCCCTTGATGGTTTTTCAGTAATTCCAAAAATGTCAACCATTTTTCCTTGTCTGCTATTTGTCTCCTATGATATTCTTCTTGTTTTCAGGCACTACTTGCATTTGTATCTTTTCTTTATCCTCAATATGGGACGTCTAATAAATTTTTGAAATTCACATTAACTTTAACTTTATCATACAATAAATATCCAGGCCATCTAAACCTCAAGTTGTGACCTTCTGTCTCTAAAGTCTCCTGTGCCTCAGTAACATCCATTCATTTATCCAAACAAGACAACAAGTAGTGAAATACAATTTTAAATCTGGTAAACCCAATCCTCCTCTTTCCTTTGCATTTTGTAACATGTTGTTACAAAATGCAAAAACAATGTTTTTTCCCCCATTGCCATATAAATGTAGATATATCTTTTGCCATTGTTTAAATGGTACATCAGTTGTCAATATTAGGCATTGTCTGAAATAAAAACATTATTTTTTATCATAGATTATCCCCAGTGACACTTTTAATTTCTCCCATCTTAACATGCTCTTCTTAATTTCACTCAATGTCTCAACATAATTATGCTTAAATAACACACAATTCATATTTGTCATAGAAATACCCAAGTATTTTAATTTTTTTCCAATCTTAAAATCATTTTTTCCACCAGTTGTACTTGATTGTCTATAACTCTAATTTTTAATTCAGCTATTACCAATATATTCATCTCTGGGATATATATTTACACACACACACACATACACAAATACATATCAATCACTTTAAATTAAGATTGAAGGACATGACCAGATTCTGTGCAAAACCATTGAAATAAAAGGACAGAGGATTTTGCTGAAAATCTCTTGGATGGAGTGAAGTGTTCTTGCACATACTTAGCTATGAAGCAACTGAAAAATGTATATGAATTCCTTTTCTTACTTTCTACAATTAATTCCTCAGTAGTTTTGCAATTTACTTGGATTCTCATACTTCAGTAGATTCCAAGGAAAAGTATAGTAAAAGAAACCCCTCCCATATTTCTTTTTTCTGAAATCTGGTCAGCAGCCAGGGAGACACAAAATGATAGAAACATGAGTGAAGGAAAGCAAGAGCAACAGGAAACATTGTTTGCCATCTCTAGCCACAAAACACCGCACCAAGACAAATTTCAGAGAAATTCTCTAGCACCCTGAAAATAAGGTAGATTTGCCTTCTAAAATTTGCAATGGACTTTCAGCTGAATTAAATATTGACCTGTGCAATGCTTGCTTCCAGTATTAGCATGAAAAGTTTCAACTATCAAATAAATAAGAGTTTATAGAAAAAGAATCAGACAGACTTCTACCTTAAGAAGAAAAAATATTTTACAGATGAAAACTGGTACTCTATTTTGATGGAAGTTTCATAATGTAGAATCAGAATGAGATTTATCTATGTCCTTCAGACTGTGTCATTTACTTCTGCTAGCTTCCTTGACAGTGTCAGATTTCAAGAATGGCAGCTTTTGAAAGGAAACTATATTCTGCAAAATGTTATTTGTCAAGGTTAGTCAAAGCCAGAAATAAAAAAAGATAAGTGAGTCTAATACAAAAACAAACCAAGCAAGTAGGGTGGCAGTCAAACAAAACAGTTGTTTTCCTTAGTATAACAATAATAATAATAATAATAGTAGTAGTAGTAGTAGTAGTAGTAGTAGTAGTAGTAGTAGTAGTAATAAAAAGTTGGAGGTCTTCTAGTCCAAACCCCTGTTCAGGAAACCCTATATCATTTTAGACAAATGGTTGTCCAGTTTCTTCTTAAAAACTTGCAGTGTTAAGCATTCACAACTTCTGGAGGCAGGTTGTTCCACTGATTAATTGTTCTAACTGTCAGGAAATTTCTCCTTAGTTCTAGGTTGCTTCTCTCCTTGATTAGTTTCCATCCATTGCTTCTTTGCTGCCTTCAGGTGCTTTGGAGAATAGCTTGATTTCTCTTCTTTGTGGCAGTCCCTAAGATATTGGAACACTGCTATCATGTTACCCCTCGTCCTTCTCGTCATTAGACAGACATACCCAATTCCAGCAACCATTCTTTATATGTTTTAGCCTCCAGTCCCCTAATCATCTTTGTTGCTCTTCTCTGTACCCTTTCTAGAATCTCAACATCTTTTTTTACATTGTGACAAAAACTGGATGCAATATTCCAAGGCATTGTAAAGTAGTATTAACACTTCACATGATCTTGATTCTATCCCTCTGTTAATGCAGCCTAGAAATGTGTTGGCTTTTTTGATGGCTGCAGCACACTGCTGGCTCATATTTAAGTGATTGTCCACTAGGACTCCAAGATCCCTCTCACAGTTAATACTATTGAGCAAGGTACCACCTATACTATACCTATGCATTTGGTTTTTCTTGCCTAATTGTAGAACCTTACTTTTTCACCATTAAATTTCATTTTGTTAGATAGCGCCCAATGTTCAAGTCGGTCAAGATCCTTCTGTATTTTAAGCCTGTTTTCTGGAGTGTTGGCTATTCCTGCCAGCTTGGTGTCGTTTGCGAATTTGATGAGTTCCCCATCTATCCCCTCATCCAAATCATTGATGAAGATGTTGAAGAGCACTGGGCCCAGAACAGAGCCTTGGGGCACCTCACTCCACACTTCCCTCCATGTAGATACAGTTCCATTGAGGACCACACGCTGAGTACGGCCCGTCAGCCAGCTATGAATCCATCTGGTGACGATGCTGTCTAACCCACATTTTTCTATCTTATCAAGTAGTAGGTTGTGGTCTACTTATCAAATGCCTTAATGAAGTCCAAGTAAATTATATCCACAGCATTCCTCTGGTCTACTAATTTTGTTACCTGGTCAAACAATGCAATAAGATTTGTCTGGCAGTGATAAATTGCACTGATTGATGCATTCTAGAGGATACTTTACAGCAGGCAGTTGAGTTGGTTGATCATCTTTGCCTTTAGCATGTCCCATAAAACAGAGTTTGCAGGATAAAATATGAAGCTAATGCTATTAGCTCTCTTGTCAGTGTAGTGACAAATTTGACTTCTTGAGTTAGTCTTCCTTGATATCAAAGTGTGCTGAATTTTATTCAAGAAAACTAGCTAGAAATATCTGAAATGGCTCAGCTTAAATGTAAAGCCTCAGAGGGCAGAAATTTCCTGTTGTAGTGTGCATCTTGTTGTGATCCCTAGTACAGAACAGTGGTCTTACATACTGTACATGCCCGGGCCCTACTACATTGCTCACTGCAGCTTCTTACAGAGATAACCTCTCATACAGATGAGCCCAACATACTATTTGTTCCAAAATAAACTGGTATTGATAAAAATTAGGGCTTAGGCTTGCATTTTGTTGAGATGGCATGTTCCTTGTTAAAGATGCCAAAGTACAGATTGTGTAATGGACTTGAACCATTATGTATTTAACTTGCATATTTAACTCAAATTTTGCTATAATAGGGTCTGTTCTTAACTATGCATCATTCTTAAATCATGGCATTCTTAACCTGAGGACTTGCTGTATTACAGTGATCCTGCTCAAGGGCAATTCTACCTTAATGGAATATAACTTTGCTGTGAAGTTAATTCATCAGATGGTTAATTGCTATTTTCTTCTACAAGCAATGGCCATTTATCCTTATTGCTTCAATGTACCCCCTTCTCTAAGACAACTTGCTATTGCACAGCTTGGGGTTTATTTTTCCTTCAAGTCTATCTTAATTACTTGATACCCTGCAGCTTTTGAGGCATTTTCAGAAATAATCTGTGCTACCTTCTTTCTAGCACTGAAAAAAAGTGACCAGCCTAAAAAGACCCACTTATTTCTATACCTAATGCAGGATTAGAACTTAGGTCTCACCATTCCTAGCCTAATGCCTTAACCACTAGACTAAACTGCTTATGAATCCCCCCCCCCTGTATTTCAAAGTAAATGTTAGAGAGGTTACATTAGGAATTATTCTTCCAGAAGGTTTAATTCCTTATGCTGATTGTACATTTGTTAACTCTCTTTTCTTTTTTAAATAATGTCTAAATCTGTAGCATCGTAGCATTTCCACACTTTTTAGAATGTAAAGTTTTTAATGCTCTATTGATTAATGTAAGTGTACAATGTAAACCTCAAAAGTCTGATTTTGCATTTAGAGTTCCTATAGGAAAATTGATTGATTATGTGCCACCAAGTTGGTATCAATTCCCAGTGACCACATTGATAAACTTCCTCCCCTAACATCTACCATGTTAGGATAGATGTTACCCATGACAATCTACCCCAACCTGGTTTTTCAGCCCTATTGAAAAACTACATCCAAAACAACAGTATCCTAATGATAGCTTGATCCAGCAAAATAATATTGCTCAATGAAGGAAGCAGTTGTTTGAAAGAACAGATAGAAAGCTCTATTTTGTTGTTTTTGATTATGATGGATCAGAAAATACTTTTACATACAACAATGAAAGCCTATTCTGAAATATTGTCCTGTTTAGTCAACTTTAAGAACTCTAAAATAAAAAAAGCATATGAAATAAAGAAATTTTAAAATAAATGTGGATTTTTATTACTGTGACACCATCTGGCAACAAGCAAAACATATTATGTAGTTTCATGAGACCCAAGAGAAGTTCTATCTTATATTGATCATGTTCTCCACTTAAAGTACTTTAAAATATGTTCTGCTATGTGATTCATGAAAAGTAAGTGAGGTTTTCAATTTAAATGTATAATGGAAAGATTCTTTACTTAGTGCAAGCAAGAACTTCATGGGAATTTTTGAAAATTGGAAATTTTTATAGTCTGGCACCAGGCAACTGAGAGGACTATCTGGAGAAACATATGCAGTATTAAGAAATTAAGAACTACTACTATCTATATACAACTTTCAGTGATTTACTTTCTCTTCAGTACAGCTTTTTGCAGATGGTTGATTCAGGAAAATAAAAAGAGAAGCTGGACTAGTGGCAGTGAAGAATCCATGGCAAAAAAATGTTATATGCCCCTGTGCAGGCTGGTATGACTGTATTTTTCTGCAAGCTAGGGCTGGCTACAGACTGATTAATATGCATCAACATATCTATCTATATATTGCTAAAACTCTCCTTTTCATGACTTTTAATTGGCATCACAGGGCAAAACGTTTTGAACCAAGGTACCTAAAATGAACTAACTTACAGAATGTGCCCCAAATCCAGGACTCCTGACTCTGAAGAGAAGACATTTGGGAAAGTTGTGATATTGGCTGCTCCTGCATTGATAAATTATTGCTGTGGTCCCAGCCAGTCTCGCATTCCCTCATTTGTCCCAAAGGTGATTTTTCAAAAAGCAACTGGACTTTGTTTTTCCTTGAAGACATTTTCTTCTCATCCAAGAAACTTCTTTAGTTCTGATTGAATAGTGCAGGATAGAAGGATTTATATTACTTGCAATCATCTGGTTGTTAGCATTCTTTCTGAGACTTGTTGAGGCCACTTGGAGTTTGATCTATGTCCTCAGGATTATTTGAATAGTGCAAATGGGTGTGAAACCTTCCTGGAACTGCTGAAAGAACTGTGTTATAAACAGGAGATAGGTGGTGTCACATCCTTCCCCCCTCTGTTAAGAGAGGGCTGTTCAATGTTAATGTAAATGGTTTCTTTGTCCCCTCTTTCAGTTAGTCCTCTCTGTCCAAAATGTGGACTTTGCTGTTTTCAAAGAGTGACCTTTGTTTTTCAAATGCAGATGGACTGCTGACTCTGACAGATTTGTTGTCCTATGTTGTGCCATGCATTTGTGAAGTAGTTGTTTTGTTTTTCCAGTGAACAGATCTGTAATGTTTCACTGCACTGTGGAAAGGAAGGAAGGAAGGAAGGAAGGAAGGAAGGAAGGAAGGAAGGAAGGAAGGAAGGAAGGAAGGAAGGAAGGAAGGAAGGAAGGAAGCTTCCAACAAGGAAACATAATGGGAAAGCTGGCAACAGCTGTGCATGGGTTTGGCTTAGCATTCTGACACAGTTGAGATGTTTGTCTATTGAAACAAACATCTTGCCTAACAGGATTAGTAACAATGTCAAGGTTGTAATATTTACTGACAGCAAGGATATTGTTTAACAAAGCTACTTGTCCACTGCTTATTTTCCCTCAGCTTTAGTTTCTTATAGATATGAGTGTTAAAACAAATATCAGAGCATATAATATAGAAGAGTACGATGGATTTCTATCTTCAAAAGATTCTTCAACAGAATCATATGGAGAAGCTCCCTGGGCACATTTCATATTCGAAAAATAGAGAGTACAAATATTGTTGTGTTCCTGTCCACGAACAAAGAAGAACTAGTACATTTGCAGCACTGAGTATGAGGTCAGTTTTCTCTTTCCCATATATATGTAGAATGATCCACTGGTACAGAAGGCTTGCAATATAGAAGGTAAATCCATCACATAGATATAAATAAATAGCATTTATGTGATATGAGTATGACATCATAGTGGTGCACCAATATCTCAGGGGCTGCCACAAAGAAGAAGAGTCAAGCTATTCTCCAAAGCATCTGATGGCAGAACAAGAAGCAATGGATAGAAATTAATTAAAGAATGAGCCAACCTAGAAATAAAGAGAAATTTTATGAGAGTTAAAACAATCAGTGGTATGGCTTGCCTTCAGAAGTTGTGGGTGCACCATCACTGGAGATATTTAAGAAGAGATTGGACAACCTTTTGTCTGAAATGGTATAGGGTCTCCTGCTTGTGCAGAGGGTTGGACTAGAAGACCTCCAAAGTCCCTTCCAACTCTGTTATTCTGGTAGTGTTGTTAATAAATGGCTATTCATAACTTTCCAGTGGAAAAAATACATTTGTAGCAATGTATTACAGTCTAATTTCAGAAGAATATCTATAGCACATGGTTGTATCATTTCTTATCCTCTTATGAGTTCTTTGGCTCACATATGAATTTCAGAGAGCATAGCTACTGAAAGTGACTGTCCCCATGCAAATAATATTAGCTAATATAACAGAAACTCATCACAGTTGAACAGTTATGAGTATGGAACATAAAAATGAATATCCTTAATATAAATGAATCCTTGCATAAAATCATCTCAATATTTCCCTAGATATGCTTGATTTTCTGTTTAAGATTGTCATTTGACAGTTTTCTTGTTGCTGCCTATATTGTGGATTTTGAAAATACAGGATCTTTGGTAACGATGCAACTATATTTGCATGCCACATTTCTGAGTATATTCATTTCTGCAGTTTTCTAAATTTCATCTCTCCAATATCCAATAAGTTAGTGTTAAGAGTATCCCGATTTAGCAATGACTTTAGAGAGGCACTTGTACAATAAAAGTCAGATGCTTAAATATCCTTTAAGATAAGGTGCTTGCAGATATTAAATCATATTTTTAAAGTTCACGTAGGAATTGAGAAGATTAAATAAAATTTAGCCTTTTTTCTCTTTTTAGTTCCCAAGGCCTCAGAATACTAATGTAACAAATTATGAGTCATAGGGAAGGGGGAATTACTCAAAATCAGAATTTACATACAAATGAGATAACAATCTAAGAAAAGTTTGTAAATGTACTGGATGAGAATAGTGTAGTGAGATAAAAATAAAATAGACTTTTGAGATGACTTATTAAGAGGGCCAGAATTATTTAAAAAGTTTAGATGTTGAAGTTCTCATCAAGGATCACCAATTAGTATGAATGAACCATGTAGTTATCTTCATCTCTGGCCAGAGCTATCGCAGTACACCTAAGGCAGCTTAGAGAATCTCACTACATATTTTGTAATCTGCCTAAAACATTTTCAGCCCAGAAATTATGTGTCTGTTCAGTACATATTTATTGTCCATTATTGTGTGTGTCGTTTAATGTTTTAAATGGTTTTTAAATATACTTTGATTTATAGGATCACATGTTATTATACCATTCAGAAATAAAGATAAAAAGTCTTTCCCCCCATTTAGATCTTTTCCAGAGACTAAGAAAGTACCTTGGTACACATTGTTTGCTCATGCAAAACACAAAGTGCAAAGGAGTGGGCTATAGTTCTTCTTTTGCCCTTTGATGAGGGAACTAATCATGTTCTTCCATGAACCATTAAACTTTTGCCATTCTTTCCCAAAAAATTTGAAGAGGAAAGTACAAGAATGTACATTGCCTAGAGCTCTGACTGCACGATTAAGAAAATAGTGGATCAAGAAAGGAGACTGAAAGGAGGAAGGGAGGAAGGGCATGGAAATAAGCCACTTCTAACTCCAACTACAGAGAGGGAGAGAGGGAGGGAGGGGGGGAGGAAGAGCAGAAGGAGGAGGAAAATCCATAAAAGAATTAGAGCCTCCATTAAGAAGTGGATGGTGAGAAAGTTGAGTCATTCCTAAAGCAATGTACAGTATGTGGATAGGAAGTCTCCAGAATTAAGAATTATCAGAATAACAGAGCAGTGATAAGCTCTGTTTTCTATGTAAACATTGGGATATATGTTCCCTAATTACTGGTCATCAAGGAATATTAATATATTTACTAGTGATAGAAAATAACATAAATCTTGAATAATAAAGTATATTTAGATAGCCTGATTGGCCTTGCAAGGTGGGAATTATGAGAATTGCAATCCCACTGCTTTGCAGTTGCCAAGCTGGGAAAGATTGAAAAGAACTTCCATTTGCAAGCTCTGTTATACCTATTACTTATCTAACAGGACATTCTTTTTGATAAATCTGGAAACCAGCATGTGCCTAGAAATAACCATGGGCCTTGCCTGATCCAGAACTCCAGCTTAACTGACTTCTTATAATAAAATGGATACTTGAAAATGAATTCTAGGATTAAGAAAAAGCAACCGGAAAAAAATATAAAATACTACTCAATCCAGTCAAGCCAGAACTGAAATATTATTAAATGATTAAATGTACAGATTGTCCAAAGAAGCAGCAGAAGCAGTAATCATATACTTAACTTGTGCAAGAAAATTGCACAAATTGATTATAAACAATGACTTAACACAGTTGCCAAAATGATTCACTGGAACATCTGCAAAAAAATTCATGTGCCAATGATGAATAATTGATGGGAATATATAACTGAAAAGGTAACTTAAAATGAGCAGGTTAAAATATCATTTGCAAAAGCAGACTAATAAAGTCTCAGCTTATAACACACCTGGTATAATTATGGATGAAAAGAAGAAAATATGGATAATTGATTGGCAATAGTAGACGAAGAACAGGAGAAGATCACACAAAGTATCAAGATCTGAAAATCATAATTGAAATTTTATGGCATAAACGGGCCATAGTGGTCCTTGTGGTTATCTGCATATTCGGTGCCATACCCAAAAAATTTTGAACAGCAGTTAGAAAATCTGCCTATTGATCACATTTCCATTGGCAAAAGGCCACTTGAATCTGCATATATACCAGACTTATACATTACAATCTCCTAGGTTCTTAGAAAGAACTTGAAGTGTGCGAGGGCCTAAACCAGCTAAAGAACTGGCAGGTGTGACTTCACATTGTTGTGACCAGATAATAACTACAAAATTATAACAGGTCATGACACTGCTTGTAGATAGTTGTGAAATATTACTGCAGTCACTGATCAAATGGGCAATTGTTTCATCCTTTTCACTATAAAAGTAAAATTTGCTGTTAGCTGTTACATTTTGAGTTTTCACCTTCATGCAATTAGCTGGCAAAGCTTGTCCTAGAGTTACTAAAATAAAGCCTTCAGTTTCTTCCTATAACCCTCCTGATCGTAACCAACTCTATGTGGGTTGTTATTGATTTTTCTTTCTATATCTTTCATATATTGATCATGCATTGGCTTCTTCTTCCCATTAATGAATTTGTTTTTCAATTATTTCTTTTCAGTTGTTTCTTTCCTATATTCAGTCTTCACTCCTGTTGTTTTCAGTTTTCCTTAATTGATTTCTATCACCAGAGCTTCTTGGCTTTTCTTATCATAGTCATTCAGGCCATGCTTTTCTTTCTCCACAGTTTGTTTCACCAGCAGAAGTCCTCTATCCCCTGAAGCTTCAGAAGCTTCTAAAGCTCCTAAATATTTGTAGCTTTTTTCTGTTGATATTGCCTTAATCAAATCTTCATTGTTAAGCTGTTATTATTGTTATTGGTCATTGCACAGCCATCAGATATTTAGACTAGATTTGACATTTTTATCCATCTATGCAGTCCTTCCTAAGGACCCAGAACAGGCAGATGTTATTGTTTAATGGTATTAAAGAGATGTAAGCTATTCCAAGTAAAGCTGTCTTTGCGATGGATGGTGTTCAAATGGTGCTCCAATTCTTGTACCCAAGGCACCTATTACTATTGGTACTATCTGTTGCCATAGTCATTCTACTTCTATTTGCAGGTCTTTGTATTTTGTGATTTTCTCCTGTTCTTTCTCTCCTATTATCTCCAGTTACCACTGTTATGTCCCGAGCCTTGCAAACGGCTCGGGCGTTTGCAGGCAGTTCCGGGCAGGTGCAAAGCTGCCCGGGACCAGACAGGCTGTCGCCAGCGCCGTGCGCATGCGCGGGTGCTGGCGCGGGAAAAGTATCACATTTACCTGGGAAGCGTCTATATAAGAAGCTGGGAGGTTTTGGGAGCTGATGAAGCCATCTACTTGTAAGCTGAACGCTGAATAAAGGAAACTGAGAACTTCAACTGCTTCTCGTGTCTGCTTCCCGCCAAGGACTCAACACTGGCGACGAAGGTGGGATGCCTTACACTGCCTGGAAAGGAAGAAGTGTAAGCTTATCCAAGTGAGTCCTGAGCGGCGGAACGGCGTCGACTCGGCAGCTACCCGCCAATCCAGTGCGCATTCGGGGGTAGGCTGGCTGATAGACCCGTCTTCTGAAGATGGCGAAAATCGGAAGGCTTTCGGAATTCGACGTCTCACATCCAGAGCGGTGGGAGTCATACGTAGCCAGGGTGGAGAACTACTTCAAGGCAAACCAAGTGAGGAGACCTCGAAGAACAACTGAGGGACCGATTCGTGTGCGGGTTAAGGCATCGAGATCTACAACAAAGACTTTTCGCTAAAGAAGAATTGTCCTACCAAGATGCCTTAAGGGAAGTCACCGCAGAAGAAGCAGCAGGCGGCGCTGTCAAGAACATGCGGCCGATCAGAAACAGTCCAGAGGTTCCATCCGTGCACCAGGAAGACGCCCAAAGAAACTCCGAGGAGGATCCGGACGAGGAAGTCGACCGTCTCCACCCCACGACGGAAGAAAAACAGAAGGGAAGCTCTTCAGCTCTGCTCAAGTGCATCGGTTGTGGAGGTTGCCACAGGAGAACCGACTGCAAGTTCCGCTCCGCTACCTGCCGGGCATGTGGCAAACAAGGACACATTGCAGCTGTGTGTCTGGGCCGACGAAAGGTACAATCTCAGGAAGAACCGCGCCTGAAAGGTACCAGATTCCCCAGCCAGAATAGGGTAGGGTTTTGCGCTTCGCGAAGAAGCATCCTTAGGACAGGCACACACAAGCCCATTAAGAAAAAGCTGTCAATCAAGGTGAAGCTACAAGGGGTTCCATTATCTATGGAACTAGACACAGGGTCTGCCTTTTCAATTATCTCCTTGCATACATTTAGGAAGAGTTGTTCCGGTAGTGGAACTCAGGCCAAGTTAAGGCCTTCTGACATTGTGTTAACAGATTTTCAAAATTCAAGAGTGTGTGTTAAGGGGGAGGCCACCCTTAACGTGCAATACAAGAGTTTTGAAGGTCCACTAGACTTATTAGTAGTAGGGGGTGATCGAACGAGTCTCATAGGACTCGATTGGTTTGAGGCCCTGGGGATACACGTCACAGGACTCAACAGTTTACAAACACTCGACCTACAGGAAGTCTGCAAAGAATTTGCAGATGTTTTCAGCCCCCAGCTGGGCACATTCAAAGGACCACCTTTGTCCTTAAAGCTAGACCCCACTGTCACTCCCATTAGGATTAAAGCAAGAAGGGTCCCTTTTGCTTTAAAGAGTAAAATTGACACTGAGTTAGACAAACTGATCCAACAGGGAATCCTAGAACCTGTTGATTCCAGTCCTTGGGAGACCCCCATTGTCACGCCTCTAAAGGCAAATGGGGACATTCGCATTTGTGCTGACTACAAATGCACTCTGAATAAGGCATTGCAGCAACAGCAACTCAAGGGGGGGCGCGTTTTTGCAAAGCTTGACCTAGCTCAAGCGTATCAACAGCTGCCTGTTGATGATGATGCTGCTATAGCTCAGACTATTGTGACCCACAGGGGAGCCTTTAAGGTAAAAAGGCTGCAGTTTGGAGTGAATGTCGCTCCTGGGATTTTCCAAAGCGTAATGGAAAACACACTACGGGGTATACCAGGGGTTTGCCCCTACTTTGATGATGTCTTAATTGCAGGAGACTCCACACACATTCTAGCTGAAAGGCTAAGGGCTGTTCTGTTAAGATTCAGGAAATCAGGCCTCAAGCTCAAAAAAGACAAATGCAAGATTGGGGTGCCTTCTACTGAATTTCTGGGGTTCAAAATTGATGCTGCTGGGATTCACCCTGCTGAATCCAAACTAACTGCTATTTTAGAAGCACCTAGGCCAAAGTCCAAGGCCGAACTTCAGGCCTTCCTGGGCCTCCTGAATTTCTACAATTCTTTTCTTCCACATAAAGCTAGTGTAGCTGAGCCTCTTCACAGGCTACTAGACAAACAAGCAGTGTGGCAGTGGTCACAAACACATGAGGCTTGCTTTAACAAAGTCAAGGCCTTGCTCACTTCTAACAGTGTACTTGCACATTTCAACGAATCTCTTCCTGTGTGCATCGCATGTGATGCGTCCCCTTACGGGGTAGGAGCTGTCCTGAGCCACCTCAGGTCTGATGGAACTCAGGTTCCTGTTGCATATTACTCCAGAACATTGTCTTCTGCTGAGCGCAACTACGCTCAGATAGACAGGGAGGCTCTGGCTGTTGTTGCTGGAATTAAAAAATTCCACGATTTTCTATATGGCAGGCATTTCACGGTCTTTACTGACCATAAGCCTCTGCTGGGACTGTTTACCACACGTAAGCAGACTCCCCAAATCATTTCCCCTAGAATGCTTAGGTGGTCTATTTTTCTGTCTGCATATGATTTTTCTTTACTCCACAAGCCTGGGAAAGAAATGGGCCATGCTGATGGCCTCAGTAGATTGCCTCTGCCAGTAGTAGAAGCTGACCCTGCGCCAGCTGTCAACATTCTATCAATCCAAGCCTTGCCCGAGCTCCCTCTTTGTGCCAGGGATGTTGCCGCTGAAACAGGTACAGATCACACACTTTCACGTGTCCGTTCCTGGGTTTTGTCCGGTTGGCCTGAGCACTGCCCTAGTCCTGAGTTTCAGAGTTTCTGGTCCAAAAGGAACGAGTTGTCCCTTTCTCAGGGTTGTCTGCTTTGGGGAAACAGAGTTGTCATTCCCACCTCAATGAGGACTAGGGTCTTAGAATCCCTCCACGAGGGTCATCCTGGCATTGTTCGTATGAAGGCTCTTGCACGCAGCCACTTGTGGTGGCCTGCTTTAGATAAGGATATTGAGGCTAAGGTGCATGCATGCCACCTGTGCCAACGATCTCGCCCAGAGATGCCCCAAGCTCCCGTGCATAAATGGGAGGAAACGCAGTCCCCATGGTCTAGGGTGCACATTGACTACGCTGGGCCCTTTCAGGGCCAGTTCTTCTTGGTCCTTGTTGACAGCCATTCAAAATGGCTTGAGGTTGTACCTGTCTCATCCACCACCACTGCAAAGACTATTCAGGTACTGAGGGGGATTTTTGCTGCACACGGGCTTCCAGATGTCATCGTGTCTGACAACGGCCCTCAATTCACTTCCTCCGAATTCCAAGCTTTCTTACAGGCTAACATGATTCGTCATGCCACGTCTGCACCCTTCCACCCGTCCACCAACGGTATGGCTGAACGTATGGTGCGCATCACAAAGGACGCCTTGAAAAGACTCACCTATGGGGACTGGCATCACAGGTTGGCTGACTTTCTCCTTTCTTATCGCACCACACCGTCCACTTCTACAGGGAGAAGCCCAGCTGAACTTCGCTGGGGGCGTCAACTTACTACTAAACTTGACCGGTTGCATCCGGACAGACTGCCTTCATCTACCTCACATCCTAGGGCACCTAGACAACTACTTGTGGGTGCCCCGGTTTGGGCTCGCAATTACGGGCCTGGTCATACCTGGGTCCCCGCTTCTATTTCCAGGGTCACAGGTCCTCTCTCCTACGAGGTTGCCCTGGACAACGGTCGTGTCCTGCGTCGGCACATCGACCAACTCCGCCCTAGGCGGGACTTTTCAGATGAGACTCCTGGGTCTTTTCCAGGGGGGGAGGGGGACCCTTTGGAGCAAAGGGAAGGGCACGAGCTGCTGCCCATCTCCACTGATGGAGCCACAAACGGCCCATCCCAGGGTTCCGCGAGAGCTCCGAACAAGAATTCTATGAGCCTACCTAACTACCAGGCATCCACGCCTACTCCAGCCAGGGAGTCACCCCGGGGGCATACTCACTTCCACACACATCACACAGCACTCCAGTCACGGAGGATACCCGGGGGCATCCCAACAAATCATTCCCCGCAAGAGAGCTGGCACACAATCCCCAAGGTTGGCCTGACCTTACCCCAAATTCTACAGGGGGTCAAACATACAGGGAGGTGGTCGAGGAGCCAAGTCCCGACTACAACACCTCTAGCCCAAATCAGGGAGTAACTGAGTTTTGGGAAAGTACAGAAACCCACACAAGCCCGGACACAGAACGGGGTTCAGGGAATGGTCAGCCTCCTGACAGGTCTTGGACGGACCTAGGAGGTTCAACAGAGACGCCCAGCAGTGGCTATCACTTCAAGGGGCCCGAGGGTCTACAGCTAGGCAGGTCAACCAGGTCACAAAGTGACAGAAGCCCTGGCCTGACGAGCCCGGTGGGCAAGCAAGCAGGCCAGGCATCGGGGCACAGTCCTTGGAAGGCACCAAGGCAAAATAAGGAGAACAGGCTCACATCTCCCTCCAGTCAGGGAACTCATGCTAGTAACCCAGAGCTGAGAAGGTCACAGAGAGCAAAGAAGTCTCCTAAATACTTAGAGGATTACATAACATTGCTGGCTAAACAAAAGCCAGGTAACGATAGGAGCACTGAGAAGCAGAACACTGCATAAAATAAATGATTATATGTTGGTAGTAGTTTTAGCCCGGGGGAAAGGGGTGTTATGTCCCGAGCCTTGCAAACGGCTCGGGCGTTTGCAGGCAGTCCTGGGCAGGTGCAAAGCTGCCCGGGACCAGACAGGCTGTCGCCAGCGCCGTGCGCATGCGCGGGTGCTGGCGCGGGAAAAGTATCACATTTACCCGAGAAGCGTCTATATAAGAAGCTGGGAGGTTTTGGGAGCTGATGAACCCATCTACTTGTAAGCTGAACGCTGAATAAAGGAAACTGAGAACTTCAACTGCTTCTCGTGTCTGCTTCCCGCCAAGGACTCAACAACCACCATGTCTACTATCCAGACTTTTTTATCTTTCTTATTGACAATTGTTAAGTCTAGGGTGTTATGTGGCAGGTGCTTGCCTGCTTGAATTATGATCCTGAATTATAGGATAGTATCCAGTTTCCAAAAGACTGAGATATAGCCCCAGAGTTCCCAAAACTGTCTCCAAATTATAGCTTTTAATATGATCAAAGGCAAAAATGATTAAATATAATTTAATCAATTGTAGTTGCCATGTTTATCTAATAGGAAAAGTAAGTTTTCCCCATTATAATTATGTGAATCAGAGAGATGAGAGTCTTTATTGACAAGAATAGAAGATGAATACGTGGGAGGTACAAATGACTATAAAATATTAGTATTTGTCTTAGAGTAGCTGTCACGAGCTAAAATATGAGAGTCGGTTCTGTTTTCTAGTGCTTGCTTGGTTCTATTTTTTTCCAAATATTTAAACAAGATTTCTGTTCTTCCCATGCCTTGTCTTCCCCTCTCCTCTTCCTCCTCCAAATTTATTCGCCCTCCTCTTTTTTCTCTTTTCATTATAGCTATGTATTTTTTCTATTTTATTTGTTATTTTCTGTTTTACTTCTGCTCAGAGGAATAAGAAAAATGTGTGAAGTAGTGAAAAAATGTTTTATGCAAATAGAAAATACATGTACTTTATTTTATAGGCAGTTTCCCTCCATAACTATTAATTGAAGCAATTTTCATTCTGGCCTTAACTTTTCTTGAATTGCAGGTCCTAATACAGTCTGTATATACAAATTTATTAAATGCACCCATTTATGGGGTGTAGGAATCTGATGAAGTTGGTAACCAAGGCTGAAAAAATGGGGGAAGTTGTAAAATTCACAGAGAGTTTTGTATGAGTTTATGTGCCAGTTTTCTTCAGATTAACTCTTTTATGTCTATGTTAACTCTTTCTCTCTATCTTTCTCTCCCTCTCTTCAAAGCATCTTTCTTTGGGAGAATATGATATAGTTTTTGGCTCCATCTACTTGCTTTCCCTAGTACCATCATGCTACTTTGGCATGCTACTCAAAATGCAAGTGAGGCCCACAGCCGGGAAAACAAGTTGTTTATCCCCAGTCTTTATACAGATTACATTGTAATGCTATACTACCTTCCAAAGGCATTAATCATAAGATTACTTCAGTTATGCACTGTGGTTGTTCATATTGTTCATTGTCCCCTTGAAACAACATGTCAAATGTTTTAGGAATTAGGATTTTGCACAGTGGAATCTGAAGTGTGTTTAATCAAAAGTGAGTTCCCTTGTGTATGAAGGGCTTGTTCTCAGTAGCAAGTGAAGAGAATTATAATTTTAGTAACCACTAATAAATGGTAGAATTATACTAAAGGTTTACTGGCCTGTGATATCCTCATTCGATGTTTGTTTCATTAAAAAATAAAAAAGCAAGCCGCCCATTTTAACATATGAATTAAATTTAACATGGGGGGAGGGGATTGTAAGTGACCCAGTTCCTTTAAGAAAAATGTTGGTTGACAGTATTTACTAAGGATACTGATCTCACTTGCTCTTTGCTTGTTATTTGTCAGGTTAAAGTGTTTGAGAGATGCCAGATGAAGCTCTCAATGTCTCCTCATATATAAATCAGGAGTCATAAGAATTACAGTGCATGTAGAAACAAGACTCAGTTTGTGTGTGTATATATATTTGTGTGTATGTGTGTATAATCTGCTTTAAACTGTAATATTATATTTTTACAATGACTTTCCCTTGATTTTTACTAAAAATATATGCCAAATAGAATAAGAGAGTTAATCCTAATGGGGAATTACCCAGAAAATGATCTCATTCATTTCAATACATTTTATTTAAACTTACATTGATTGTCTTGACTATGATAGGTTCTGGCTGTAATCATAAAATGTTTATATAGATGTAATTCCCATTAAAAATCAGTGGGACTTATGCTCAAGTAAATATATACATGGTAAGAAAGCTCAGCTGCTACTGGAAATAGTAATGGACCAGAGGAAGCAACATTTGTCTATATCTTGCTTGCTTTTTCAGGGAATTAATAAAAATAAGACGTCAGAATTATAAGCTGGAGCATTAGCATATATCAAAATATCTTGTTCAACACTCGTAGTTTGTTAGCTATAAAATTTGCATGATGTTTACACAGAGCTAATCAATTATAGCTGTAATTCATTAAGTAAATTAATAATTTGCCCAACTGCCTAGCCTTGAAGCTGCTTTTTATGGAATCAATCCTTGAGTCCATCTTACTCAGTATAGCCAGCCACACAATGCTCATGAGGTACTAAAGCATTTACTTGACCTCCTTGAGATGTTTCTACCCCAGATTAAATTGGAATCAAATAAAATGATGTTTAATTTCCAAAGCTTCACTTGATCTGGTATGAACTCCTTTTCTTTGTTCTCCCCCTTCCTGAAAATATTTTTTACTGGCCTACACTGATCAGCAATTGCATCATATAAGAGATGAACTTGTCTCTAAGCAATGGTCAACATTTTTTTTTTTGTATGCAAATCATATGCTTTTTCACTTAGTGGCAGTCTTCTTCAAGTGATCTGAATTATAACAAATTTACTTTGTTATCAGACTGTTTGAATGAGCTGATTAAATGCAATGGCTAAAACATCCTCAATTTTACAACTGTCATATCAGCTCAAAACTCCCAACAATTCCTAGCCAGTGATTGTCAATATCTGAGATCTTCATTTTATCAAACACACAAGAAATTTAGAAAACTTTCTTAGCAATCTCTACTTTCCCACTTGCTGACATATAAATTCAGGGTTGCTAAATTAAGGATTCCATCATTGGTTGCCTCTGCTGTGTATCACTACAGAGAAATTAATCCTGAGTTTTTATTTTCTTTGGAATCATTCATTGCTATTCCTTTTCCAGTATTTTAAAGCTTAAGATGATCATACTGATTGCCTGAAAAAATCTTTGATACGAAACTAAATTTGAAATTCCTTGTGCTCAGATTATTCATGAGTCCCAATTGCCAGTCTGGCCAGTTGAGCTAATTAATCTTCCACTCCAAATAACTTTAGGATTTGCCAGGCAAAGGATACTAAAAGGCCTCAATCAGTACCCCTTAGTGTCATGCTAATTAGCATGAACAAAGAGGCAAAACTGCTATTGTCTTAGTATTTGGGAAAGCATTACATGCACAACATTTCCACTGTAATAATACTGGTGTAACTTCACTGAGGTAGTGACTTCAAATGGCACAGGTAGATAATATTATTTAATTTCTGAGAAGAAGGTAGGGTTGTAGGCAAAAAAATCCTCTGATTTATTTGCTATGTATGTGAAATGGGAGGATACAATTTCCTGCTCATTTCTTTTACACCTGGAGAAAAATGAATAAGACAATTATAAAGTAAAAGACTCCTGTGGGATTAAAGGTTAGATTTTCAAATGTTTTCTTGCTGGATCCCAGTAAAAAAATTAATTTGCTTCTTGCATTAAGAATGATGCAAGCTATTCTGCAAACTGTAAAAACAAGACTTTAAATGGCGATCTTTCTGAGTGATTGCCTTGATCATTTTTATAAAACTAAAAAAATCCTATTTTATTTCATATGGCTACAGACTCTCTATACACTACTCCATTATTTAGATTCACTTACTCCTTTTTAGACCTCAGTAATTTTAAGAGCCTTGATTCCTTCCATCCTTTTCTCCAATTATATTTTTCTTACTAATTGTCTTAACTTTCCAATCTTTCTTGCAGCCAAGTACTGCCTCAAATATTTTTATGTTTCAAATATTTGCTTAAAATAGGTATATCCAGTTCATATTGTGGACAATTCTAATGCTTTATGAAAAATGATCCATGAAGAAGAGAGGAGGAGTTCATGGCTAGGAATGGCCACCAAAAAAAGATGCATTTTTAAAAGGCACTTAAAACAGGTCAGTACTGAGACTTGGCATGATACCAAGAATGGTATACCATTCTAGTATATCATAGAGGGCATTCTACAGACACTTGGAATAGAATAGGAGAAAAAAAATAAAAGATCTAGACTACTACTAGGCTCTGAGTAATGGGCCAAAATGAACAGGATGAAATTTAACAGAGAGAAGTGCAAAGTTCTGCAACTGAGGAGGAAAAAAAATGAAAGACGTAAATATTGCAGTTGGCTTGGCAAAATATATGTGAAAAGGTCTAAGTCTAAGGTCTAAGTCCAGATCACCAAAACAAGTCTAAGGTGGAAGCTAATCAGCTAATAATATGATCTGAGACATTTTTGTTCCTAAATTTGTATCACAAGTTAGACATGAGCCAATAGTGAGATGTAGCTAAAAAGACAAATGCTATTTTGAATGCATTCATAGGAATATAAGAGTCTAGTTCATAAGAAGAAATTCTTCCCATCTATCTTACTGTGCTCCAATTCCATTTGGAATACTATATCCATCACACTTCAAAAATGACAGTGAGAAATTGAAGAAACTTCAGAAAGGGTCTACCAAAATAGCAAGGGAACTGGAAACCAAGGCCTATGAAGAATGGTTAAAGGATCTGTGTACATTTAGCCTACAGAAAAGATGACTAAGAAGATATATTTATTTATATTAAGTTATATTGCCACCCATTGTGCAAATTGAAATTTTGGACAATGAACATCAATTTCAAAAACCAACAAAGCAAGAAGGAGCTCCCCCCCAACACACACTAATAATAATAATAATAATACAGTAATAATACTGTATAATAATAGCAATAAGAAAGAAGTCACATTAACAGGCTCCATATCTCATGCCCAAGATAATATCCAGAACTTCATAGATTTATGAAATACCAGTAGGGTTGTGCCAAAGCAAAGCTTGGAGAATATGGTGTTCACTATTGTTGTGACTGTGATGGAGAGCCATATTACCTGGGTCCTGTCAGATGGGACTAGAAACATGCCCAGTCTGCTTGATCTAGTGAATTGAGCAGAAAAAATTGGAGAATGACAGTCCCACAAATAACCCAGTGATGATTCCCAGGTCATTTCTTATGCAGCAGATTTTGCAGGCACTCCATAATTGCTCACATGGTTTTTATTTTCTATATGAGACCTGAAAACATCAAAGTTCATATTACCAAAAAAAAAAGTCTAAGATGGAAGCTACTCAGCAAATAATATGAGCTGAGACATTTTTGTTCCTCAATTTGTATGTTTTTTCATTAAGCAGGCAGTTCAACTTGAGTAGTAGATTTAGGGATACTGTTGAAGAACAGTATTCTCTAATAGCATCCCTAAACAGTATTTGTATTTTTCTTTTATATTTTTATTGTGGTAAATGTGGGTTTTCTGTACAAGCAACAAATCTTCTTCGACTATTTCTATTTGCTTTCAGTATATTAATAGGATTATTATCAGCATTACGGAATTGTTTGCAATAAATTATTTTTGCATTAGAGCAGCGGTTCTCAACCTGTGGGTCGCGATCCCTTTGGAGTTCCAATGGTCTTAGGAACTTAGTCTAAGATACACGGCAGTGTTCTTTTGCATCTCGACAGCTGCATCCACCTCAGGATTGGGGAATAGCTTTAAGTTTAAAGGCTCTCCGTGTGGTCCCGGATGTCCTTTGGCTGAATTGAACAGGAGCGCTTTTTCCAGGGAAGCCTTTTCGCAACCGAGCTGGTCTCTCCTTGTATTCTGCAGAGGAGTCGGCACGACTTTGCTCGGCTTTGTCCCACAAACCACGGAAGGTCAGCTTAATCCGAATGCTTCCCGGGTGCAGGAAGGCACCGAGTGGTGCTAACCAGAGTCGGAAACTTCCTCCGCTGCCCCGATCGCTAGTTCTGGTGGGAACTAGTGGGAATCACCTGCACTAGATGGGAATGGCACATCCGGAGGGGAGCAGAGAGCCCCGGATTCCGTGTGGGCCCAGCAGAGCCAAGCAGAAGGGAAAGCCATTGATCTTCATTCAGGCAGGCCCGGAGTTCTCTGAAGGACATTCGGTTTCATTCTGGCTTGAGGAAGCCTCGCTCCCTCAGGGGGATCGTGATTTCTGGCAAGCAGCCAGTTATCAAAGCCTGGCTTCTTACTATCCTCCTACCGCCCTGTGGATGCATCCCCCCAACTCTGAGCCCCCTCCTCTCTTCCATCCTTTACTTCTTGCCCTGCGGTGTGGTTGGTGCCTTCCGCTTTTCCTCGACGGCTAAAGACAATTTTGCTCATTCAGAGCTTTTTCCTCTTTCCCCATGGCAGCTGATTTCCCCCCCCTTGTCCCCTCCTCCTCTAAGATCCCTGCAGCCCTCCATAATACAGCACGTACTTTTTGATTCCTGCTACTCAATCCCTCCTCCCCCCCCCCCCTTGATGGCTTCCTACTTGTGGGATTCAGGGGAAGGGAGCACCATTTCATGACAGGTGGGAGAAGGAAAACTGGTCCAGGCAGTGAAAAGGGAAGAGATCAGAGAGGGAGGGCTTTGGAGATGAAAGCTGCTTTGGGTGGATGTTTTCATCTGCAGCATGTGTTTCCCTTTCCCCTCCTGCCTGCCTTTTCTCTGTTTCCTAGTGTGCCTCTGGAAAGCCGGGAAGGGGGGAGCAAAATGAATCTGCTCCTAGTGTGGAATCAAGAAGCTCCAAGGGCCTTTTCTTGCAGTTGCTGCAGTAATATCCCCCATTCTTCCTGCCTTGGCTGCTGCACCAAAAGCAGTTGATTATTGCTCAGTGGAACCAGCAGTGGGGTGGGAGGAAGGAATGGATTTCTCTTCTGCTGCCTCTGCCTCAGTGGACAAGACCTTCTTCCAAAAATCTCTCCTAAGATTCTGGCAGGCACAGCTCCAGAACCGAGCTATGCTGGCTCAGGAATTCTGGGAGTTGAAGTCCACGAATCATAAAAGAGCCAAGGTTTCCCTTCTGCCTTCTTCAGAGAAAGAAGCTCTGACATCATTAGGATCAATTGTCCTGGAAAGGACAGGGGTCCTCTTCCACACTCTCAGTGAATTTCAGCTGGAGGTAGAAAAACGGGCAGTGGCTCAGGCTGAAGAGGCAAATTGTGTGGGCCACATCACACACATGGAGAACAAATGTCTACAATTTTAGCTCCCCTTGAGTATCACCTCAACTAATTCTTATTTTCTCCCACCATACACAATCATGTTAATTTTTCACAGGTCATGCTTAATCTAATCAGGCAACTTCAAGGGCTCATTTAAAGAAGAGAAAAGGTCAGGTGTCCCTTCAGAGCCATAAGTGGAGCAGCTGAAGGTGTGATTCGGCACCCATGCTTCAAGACAAAATTTCATTTATTTGTAATTAGAAATAAATATTTCACAATATATAATTACATATTGTTTTTGTGATTAATCACTATGCTTTAATTATGTTCAATTTGTAACAATGAAAATACATCCTGCATATCAGATATTTACATTACGATTCCTAACAGTAGCAAAATTACAGTTATGAAGTAGCAACGAAAATAATTTTATGGTTGGGGGTCACCACAACATGAGGGACTGTATTAAAGGGTCACGGCATTAGGAAGGTTGAGAACCACTGCATTAGAGCTATATATTTCTGTGGATCATAATCGGTGCAAAATTTAGAATTTAAACAATACATTTTAAGATTTAAAGACAGCATACTCTGTTCTATTACTTTAATATATGATTTGGATCTATATGATCTTCTCATGATATTATATTTCATAACCAACAATTTGACTCCCAACATTTTAAAAAGCAAATTAAAGATATAAGATACATATCTCTTGAAAGTATTGCTCTTGGAAAAAAAACAAGGTTTCTACATATTTTCAGAAAAAAAGCAAGGAGTTTCTACAAGATCAAGCTTAGCTTTTAATAATGCTGGTTTATCTAGATCTGCCTTATTTAAAAGATTGAATTGTCATATTCCAAGGCTTATGTAACTTATCTGTCATTTAATTCAGTGTGACTAAAAGTGAGAAAAAACTTGTAAATTATTTAACCTTTTTTATTTAAACCTCAGTTACAACACTGTGATTGTTAAGTGTTTGCAAGACTGGAATACAAAAAGTATGTCAGAGTATTTCACCTAAATATTTTTCTCTTCTAAATTAAACTCTTAAAAAGTTTATCCTATTGTACGTTGAAACAGATAGAAATCCAGTTAGAGCCAAATTGTGGAAAGTGGGGATACATTTCTGAGCTGTAACCACTGTTGCCAAGAGATGACAAAAAAGAAGAAAATGAACTGTACACAGACCACCTGTCATCATTGGCAGGATTTATGTTTCAGAAGAACTGCTTGGAAGCTATTAGATATTTAGAGTTCCGAGAAAGACTCCCAAGGTTCCTGAATATGCCAAATACCATAATACTTGATTTCAAGCACTAGAACATCTCTCATTTTAGTCCCAGTGTGACTCTATCAAATAAAGAAACAGGTTTATAAGACCTGTCATTGGCAGGTGAGCATGTAAAGACAGTCTTGGAATCCACAAACAGAGATTGAAAATGTACACATTTTTCTGGCCCCTGCTTTCCAAGATCCTTCTGTTGTCCCAAGATGCCAGAAGTTGAACTGAGAGATTCCTTAACTTCAAAATCTCTCTTTTGTCATAGAGATATGATTAACCATCTGGAAAAATAAAGGTCTTCTTTTTTGCTTTCTCTCTTGAGAAATCTAAAATGACCAGCCACATTTCTGAGAAACTGGCATGACAAAGATTTTACAATGCCATTGGAAGGTTTGAGCTGCATCTGTCTGGTTGAGATGTGCCAAGAATATGCTAGATGACCTCTGAAGTCTCTTTAATCGCTATGGACTAAAACAATCATGCAGTTAGGCTCTCAAAGATTTTGCAAAACTTAATTTCACTATACATTACACTACCATACTGGAAAAGCATATCCAGCATTTATCCAATGGTTGTCATGAGCATCATTCAAGTCTAGAACATAATATTTATTTCAAATTATCAGTGTATTATTAATAAACACTTATTAACAACAGCTTAAATCACTTATCTCTGTCAGATCTTAATAGAATGTAGTAATGCCTATTTACCCACAGTAGTAAATTCTTCAGGAAAAAAAAAATAGTTATTCTAATGAGATCTGAAAAATAGGAAATGTGTTGTTTTGGAAACTGTGAGGCATAAATTGATATGTAAATGCCAAAAAGATCTTTGGAAAATGATCTGTCAATCTTACTGTATCTCAGTAAAATATGTTAAATAAACAGTTTAAGAAGATCTATATTATCTCACCAAGCTCTTAATAAAAATAAATGCATCCAGTCTTTAGGGCAACCAAGTGGTAGTTTAAACAAAGCTCTGTAGAGTGACAAAATATAAAGTAGTTTCAGAACCAATTTCCCATATCCATACTAAGTCTTACAAAGGGAGAAGGAAAAGGATGGTCCTTCCAGGAAAGTATAGAACCACAGGTACCCCACCTCACCTGCTAAATAATCCCATCTTTTTGAATACAGATTTTTGGCATTAGGTGCAGGGCTTCCATGTCATGGATCTGATTTATTAGCTAAAAATTGCAGCAACCATGTAGAGTAGAAAAATCTAATCAAAAATTGTACTGTGCAAAGTCTTCATTATTTCTGCAGCTGCTAATGTCTCTACACTGTAGTTAAAGAGCTTTCAGCCTTTTGATTATCATTTTCTATTTTTAGGGGCTGTGCATGTTGCAGAGAGAGAGTGTGTGATAGAGAGATAATCATCAGAGAAGGCTGCTGGAAAAGCTATTTTTAGACCCCGATGAGTTTCTTAGCACCTTATTTATTATCAGCTGGAAGAGTTCAAATCTGTCCAGACAACTTCTCTGCTTAACTCAAAGTCCTGAGGAGGGGGGGGGCATAGAGAAAGAATAACAGTGAGATTTAAGTCCATTAATCTGGAATGTAATCATATGTCATGAGATGCATCTTGAAACTGAGAACAGTAATTTTCTTCTGAGGTCAGATTTTCACTAAAAAAAATTGATTTATTAAATTTGCAGCAGTTAGAAAAAAGAGGGAGAAAAGAATACTAAAGAATAATAGCACAAACAATATGGATGCCTACACTGAAAGAAAATAATTTTTACAATACAATGGGACAGTAGAAATAGACAATGTCCAGAATCATCTTAATGTGTGAATAGTATATACTGTAATATGGAAAGTAATCTGTGGAAAAAAGTACCTGAGCTATCATTTTCACATTATTAAAAAAATGGTAGGAGTTGCTCTGGAACGCTACCATTTGTCTATTCTTGACATGTAGAAGATCAAAGTCTGACCTGACACAACCCTCACATTAAAATAAAGAAGCTTTTAATTAATGTTAACTAAATGTGTCTTCTAGCACCCTTTCCCCACTTGATTCAAGAGATGATTCATTTACTCCACGTTTGTTTCAGGGAAAGTCTTTTATCTCTTGATAGCAATAATGATGGAGATTAACTTGAACCCTTTTATTCAGAAAAATATGGCATATGAACAACCTGTAAGCCATATCTTTATGCTACAATGGTGAACATTTTTTACTGTGCTATTTTTAGTCCCAGATATTTACGGTGCATTCATTTTGGAGGTCCTTGTTTGATGCCATAGCATAATATGAATCTATCAAAACAAAGCTGATGTTCCCTGCAGTTCTAGACAACAATAGGAAATGAATTGCCTTTAAAAAAAATTCTGAAGAACCCTTCAGTCAAAAAAAAAAACCCAAAACAAAACAAGAATGTTTTTATCTTGTCAGGGAAGCAATACGTTTTATATGTGTCTGTTTAGATGCAATAATACACTATATTTGGCTTGCATGGAAGCACTGCTCAAAGGAAGAAACCAGATGGGCCAATCCAGTCAGCCAAGAGTTTGTTTGCTTAACTCACCTGAAAGCCAATGTACCTGCATGCAGCAACCAGGCAGTTCAGCATACATAAAACATTATTTCCTACATGGTTCTGTTGATTTGTATTTCTGAAACAATCACGGTAATAACCACCTTTCAGTAGCATCTCAAATTGTGTCCAGTAACTAAAAGGATACCTTATGAACCCAATGGAATAAGGAATATTCTGGCCATATATTATCAATCAATCAATCAGAATAGAACTGGAAGGGACCTTGGAGGTCTTCTATTCCAAACCCCTGCTCAAGAAGGAGACCTAAACTATTTCAGATAGGCAGCTGTCCAGTCTTTTCTTAAAAACCTCCAAGCATCCACAACTTATGAAGGCAAGCTGTTCCACTGGTTAATTGTTCTCACTGTTAGGAAGTTTCTCCTTAGTTCCAGGTTGCTTGATTAGTTTCCATCCATTGTTTCTTGTCTTACCTTCTGGTGCTTTGGAAAATAAGTTGACCTCCTCTTCTTTGTGGCAGTCCCTCAAATGTTGGAATACTGTTACCATTATCATACCCTTAGTCCTTCTTTTTTCTAGACTGGCCTATGTTTTTGTCTTCAGGCCTTTAACCATCTTAGTTGCTTTTCTTTGCACTTTTTCCAAAGTCTCAACATCTTTTTTGTAATATGGTGAGCAAAACTGGATGCAATATTCCAGATGTGGTCTTACTAAGGATTTATAAAGTGGTACTAATACTTCACATGATTTTGATTCTATCCTTCTGTTTATACAACCAAGGATTGTATTAGTAGGTTGATATCATATTACTTTTTAGTATGATTCTGGAAACTGAAACTGTACGAGCACCATATTTCATATTTTCAGTTACAACCAGGGCTTTTTTTCTCATAGAATGCCCAGAACGGAGTTCCGGCACCTTTTTGGGATGGAACCTTATAGAGTAGGCAAGGCGGGTTGTATGATGTGTGTGAGGTCCAGCACTTTTTTTTTTTTTTTTAGAAAAAAAGCACTGGTTACAACTATGCAGGGTATACATTCTGACTGTGACTCCAGGAATGTGTAATGTTAATTGGAGGTCAACTGATTCCTCATTCTTGTTCCAGAAGCATTTAATGGGATAAAGGAGGAGAGGGGCATGACAAAATGAGTGTTGTACTTTTGGAATGCAAACTATGTCTCTTGCATTGGTACTGTGAGTCATTCTGAAGTTAAATCAAATAAATTAATGTTTTGTCAATAACAGACGCTGTTGGTTGCTGTCACTGCCCCTACGTCACTTGGAAGTATTATTTTCAAATGATGCTTAGTGGTATAAAAATTGCAAAACAATTCTATGAAAGTTAGTCATATATCACTAATGATGTCACAAGTGCTATCCAAAAGATATCCAAAACCTGGATTCAACAAGTCAAGGAACTGTTTTCAGTTGCATCCCAGCTGTCAATGGACTTAGATTAAGGAAGAAAAAGTGACAAGAACAAGTTGAACAAACTCTTACAGTATATGAAAATTGGTGGTGGGGGGGGAGAAAACAGGTTTTGTCTTGCTTCAAATGTTATGTAGCAAGTTATTAATGCAATTGAAACAAACAACAATTAAGAATAACTTTTCATTTGTGCACCATGATTGCCCACCAACATATAATAGCTTGACACTTTAGATTGAAGCATATTTCTCTCTCTCCTACATTTTTTAAGAAACCTTCCAGGTTTTGGTAATATATAACTTTTATTGGAAAGGCTTCCTTTATTAACAAACTGTGGGATACAAATCTGCTGGTTTTGCTTGATGTTCTTATTTGTTTTAATGCTTTAATAAATATTATATTACTTGGAATATATTTTCCTACCCTCATTTTTTTATTGAATTCTCTGTACATTGAAATATAAGTGTATGAATCATTGCATAGAAAATTTCTCTAACAGAGCAGAGTTCAAAGCTTAAGACAAAGTAAAATTCTGAGGAGATACAGTATGTATCCAGGAGTATGTATGTGTTAAGTATGCATAGGTGTGCCCCCACATCCATACAGGTAGTTCTCCCTTTATTGACCATAACTGAGATCGACAATTCTATTAGTAAGTGATGAAATTGTGAAGTAAAACATCACGTCAGTTTTATATCAGTTTTAACTTATTACCATGGACATTAAGTGTGATGTCATGTGACCACAACTTGCAAATTCCTGCCAGTGTTCTCACTGACTTTGCTTGTCAGAAGTCAGCTGTTAAGGTTGCAAATAGTGACCACATGACTGCAGGACACCGTGACCACCATGACCACAGGGATGCTTCCATGGCCACAATTTTGAACATCAGTCCTAAATCACTTATTCAGCATCATTATAACTTTGAATGGTCACTGAACAAGCAGTAGGTAAGCTAGAACCACATGTATAAACACACACACATATACACACAAACACTTCCATGTACATCTTTCCATCAGCAAAAGACTTCAATTGTAAAAAAAAAAAGTAACACAAATGTCTCCAATCCCTAACCCCTGCAGCCAATCCAGAAGGATACCATGCCTGATGGTTTCAAAACTGCCAAGAAGACCAAAGGGACCAGAACAATGCAGTATCTCCATCTAAATCCAGGCAGAGTCATAACCAATGCTATCTCTGTCTCAAACCCAGTTCTGAATCTAACTGATGAATCCAAATAATCCTTTTCCTCTAAGTTATTCTATAGCTGGTCCTTAAGCTATCTCAATTAGCTACCCATTTCTTTCTAATCTGTATGCAAGATCCCTAAGATCTAGCCATATCCATAAAATGCCATTGGTAGACCATCTAAATGTATATAGCTCTACAGAAGAAAGAAGTAGGAAGTGATCTAGTCATGGCAAAGGGTTTACTGTATGGTAATATCCTCCACATCCAGATCATGAAACTGTTTGGAAGTATCTAACATGTGACTAACCATGTGTGATGGTTGTCATGGAACCTATGAATTCCTGGACTCTATTAGACCCAGGCTCAGTTACATAGAAATTAAAGTCTCCCTGTACTACCCAATAGAGAGTGTCTACCACCTAACAACCAGGTCCAGAAACTCCAGAAGGGATCCTAAGGAGCAGCAGGGCAGCCAATATAGCAAAACAATTCCTAGTTTGTCCCTATACCTAATCAAACATGGGCATTTACACCAAACTACCTCTAAAAACAGTAACTCTGACCACAGAGAAGGTATCAAATAGATCACCTTCCCACCTCCCCAGTCCTGAAGTCAATGTTGATGCAGGACCCAAAAACTTGTTTGGGCAAATCTACAAGAGGGCAACATCAAAACCCTCCATCAGCCCAGGCGCAGTAATGAATGTGAACACTGTTGTTTGTTCACTACAAATTTATGGATGGACATGGCATTATCAGCCCCGGCTTAAGGCCAGCATCACAACAATTTGGCCCCCAGGCCCCCAAGTAGAGATAGCTCAGTTGGAAGAGGAGGCTACCACTTGATAACCCCAATTATACCTCACCCAGGGCAACTAACTGGAGATTCTAGCCCTGGTCCTCCTCCCACCCATATATTAATATTTTTAATAATTTGAATTACAGAAATATTTGTACCAAAGTCAGAGGATAATTTAGTATCGTAATATGTTTTTTTTCAATATTTGGCAAGAAATAGAGATAAGATGTAAATTTCTCATTTAGATGCATTGAAAAGAAAAAAGCAAAGGTCCAAGCTATCTATATTGGGCAACAAGCAAAAATTAACCAAAGGTGTGGGGACCCAAAAAATAGAATAGGCAGATTTATGCTAAGCTATAACATTTTGATCAACAAAATGTTTCATTTGGGTCCAGAAGCAGAACATTGAAAACTTTCCCTTGACTATTTTGATGTTCTTGACAAGGCTAGTTAGGTCCTCAGGTTGTTTATCATAAGACTTTTTTTTTATTTCCTAGCCACACTCATGAGACTATTGAATAAAATGTATGTTCATTGGTTATTTGGTTTATTTTTTCACAACAACAAAGATCTTTCCAAATGATTAGTTGCCTTCTAAAAACAAATAATTGGAGACTGGGTCTCTGGGTCTCCAAGTTATGACAGAAGGAGAAAAATTTAAAGTGCATTTGAGTAAGAAGATTCAATTAAAGCTCATTGAAATACAATATTTTTGAACACAATTTTCTCTTCATTATAGATGTTGTGTAACACAATTAGTCCTATAACTGATCTTAGATAAAAACAAGGGAGAAATGAATATATTAATTTTTGTGATTTTTTTTAATTTTCTAAAATAAGCTTTTAATTCACGTTTCAACATTAAAAAAATCCTACAGAAGTTCAAAAGCAGGAATATTAGGAACAATTAAAACTAATGTAGTTCAATAAAGTGTATATAATTAGAATGCTTAAAACCATAAACAGCTGAAAAGCTGCCATACAGAACAGTGCCTAACCATCTCAGGTGAAGGTATATTGGCTGCAGTGAATGTTTGGCAGAACAAGTTCGTTTTAAAACAAAACTATTACCCATCCACAAAAATTCCTCTAACAGGTCACTGACCTTGACAATGCCCTCACGGAATTGCTGCAGACATGATACTCTTAGAGCTTAACCTCTCCTAGCTCTTTATGTATCTATGAACTTAGGAGAAGTGTAACTACCACATTTTCAGGTGAACATAACACAAAGCTGTGATATTTATTCTATAAAGTCAAGTATTAAAACCATGTCTCCTAGATTCATATTTAATAAATTAAGAGACTGTAAAACTTTTGTTTTTATGTTCTATTGGCTACATTTTTAGCAATACAATTGGATCTTCCCATGGTATGTAGCATATTGGGCAGCTATTACCAATGAGGGGGAATTATTTTTCCTAATCATTTGTATAAACATGTCAATTAACAGAAAAGGCAAGAGCTGAAGCATGAAGCTGAAGCTGAACTGCAGAATAAAAAGGACAACAACTGAAACCTTGAGAATGTAAAACTGAGCTGACATCAGTGATGGGATTCAGCCAGTTTTCACCACTTCAGCAGAACTAGTAGCTAATTTTTTGTTGCACTGGCCCAGAATGGACTTCCGGTTGTTCACATATTTGAATCTCACAACTGGCTGACATCAACAGATTTAAGTAGAATTAGACATGGTTAGTGATTAAATAGTAGACTACACTGGAAAACTGAAATAAGTCCCAGAAGGCAATAGCAAATTTCTTCCAAGAAAATAAGATGAATGGGTCCATGAAGTCACTACAAGTTGATCTCCAGTTGAAGGAAATTTACTTTATTCCATTCATACAGGACACCAGTTAGACCAGTTGAGTATCATTCTTCCCCTGAGGAAACTGAGAATGAGCCAAAATTCACATCCATTAATTCTCATGGCATCAACTTTCAGGAAAATCATAAGGAAAAAATAAGTCGAATACTCTCTTTCAAGGAAACTTTTGTACCATTAACCATAGATATTTGACATAGTATGTGATATCTCTAGCAGCTGTCAAGGTTCCAGCCCTGAACTGTCCCTACAATTTGCCAACACTGAAGTTTAACTTTCTCCCTGATTAAACTCATAGGATCACCCTGATAAGCTTCAGAATAATTTAAAGCACTGTAGAAAAAACATTATTGTAGTTGAGAAGTTTTGGGCAAGTTGCACTCCTACTTTCTATATGCCAATGCCTCTGAAAACAATTTTTAAAAGCATCTTCTATCATAAGACTTGGAAAGAGTTACCAGATCGGCATGAACTTGATATGTTCTCATGCACAGTAGATCTTTGTTCCTAGGATACATAATGTAAAAAAAAAAATGGTTTTGGTCAATTACTGGGCTTTTCTACTCTGAGGATAATTAGAAAACTAGCCTTCATAAGAACAAGTTGGCTATTTAAAATTCCCTGAGGTAGTACATACAATGACAGGTCCTTTAATTTCACTGTGTTTAATCCACAGTTACAGATTTTTTTTAAAGATCCTCTACTTTGGAGACTAGCTTTATAGCACATCAAAGCCTGGTTCTCTCCTTTATTAGGAATTAAAGCTTCTCAAACTCAACTTGCAAATGCTTTGCTTTATCACACTGAATGAATCAACTTCACCCACAGATAGCCTAAAAACTGAAACCAAAATAATAGGAATGGATGAAAAAGTTTTACAAAGTTACATTTTAATTAAGAGAAACATGTTATCTATGACCTTGGTTTCAGATGTTTTAATTGGATTCGGAAGGGCTTGACTGTTCCCTTGAATTACCGTAATAAAATAAAGAAATCAGAGGTATGTTTTACTTCTTTAAAAAAAAACCAAGTACAATACGTAACAACAGTCCAAAGAATGCATTATCTTTGGAGATCTTGCAATATAGGCTATTAAGGTCCCAGTCAAGAAACCAAGGACAATGAGTTCTAGTCCCACCTTAGACACTTTGGGCCAGTAACTCTCTCTCTCAGCCAAACCCACCAAACATGATTGTAATGGTGGGGAAAATAAGAGGAGGAAGGAGTATTAGGTGTGTTCACCCCTTTGAGTTACCTATTAAGTAATAATAAAAAATCTAATAAATAAATAAATACATTTTAGAGCTATCATCTGAGACTGAATCTATCAGGCAACAGTTGTGTTTGCATGAAAATATTCAATACTTGCATAAGACTAATTTTTGTATTTCTTCACATTCACCTAAACAACAAAATTCATATTATAAAAACAGGAAATGAATGTGATGAATTTCTGCCATACTGTTCTTATATCAGTATCTATCATTATCTGCATCAATTCTGTAAATTGACCAAATAAACCTGTTTATTTTTGTATGTCTTTTCTCCACTACTGAATTTTGGGAGTTGAAGTTCATCCTGTCTTAAAATTGCCAAGGTTGAGAAACACTGCTCTAATGCATGAATCAAATTAATTGCAGGTAAGGACCCCCGTATTCAAGTCAGTAGAAGTACCCTACTGGATACTGACATTTTTGTGAAGCTGCCTGTACTCATTCCAGTTTTACACATTTATTTAGCTAGTCACTCTTTTCTCTCTCTTTTTCTGTCTCTGTCTCTCTCTCCCTCTCTGTCTCTCTTTCTCTCTCACACATACATACACCACAGAGACATTTTTAGGTTTTCAGCCATCCTCAATGTCACATGTTTCTCTACAAACTCCTTTTCATCTAATTTTCTTCAGGAAATGAAAATTTCTAGCACCACTCATTAGATAGAGGAATTCAGGTTCCATTTTATTTCTTTATTTTAAAAATAGAAGCAAACTATAACCACCTGGAGACTGTCCATAATGGGTGTCAAGGATGAGGAGAAAGCAGAATTGTGATCAAGGATTGGTCAAAAGGGGACTAACAGCCTATAAAACTGTAAGAGCCCATCCTAGTAATCTGTTAGAAAATTAAAACAATATAGTAGCTTTCAATAGAGGACTGATCTGCACATTTTTGGTTTACAGTATTTCTGTGGATTATCAGTTAACAGCTGTGATACCCATATGGAAATGAGAAATATCAGACTGTGCCATTCATAGTACCTCTGAAAAGTATTTATTCACTGCTTAACTGCCAGAGGGCAAAAGCTGAGTCTCTTTTGCTAGCATTTCATTTATAAACCCTCTCACCAAATCAAATAATCAAACAGCTGCAGTATTAAAGGGACACTGTGGGGAAACACATAATAAATAAATAAAAGTCCTTCAGTTTTTCCTTTGCAAATTGTTTTGTTTTCTGATATGTTTTATATTTTGTACCTTTACACAATTTACAAAAAGAAAATGTGTCTTTGCATTTGCTTAGGTCAACTATAGGCAATGTTTTGGCAAACAAGGACAGTGTTTGGACAATGATGTTACTTATGTACTTGGGTACAGATTGGATATTCAGGCCTGGGAGTTAATTGTGGGAGTCTTATTTTTTAAAAGGAACATTCAGCTTGTATGTACAGTTTGGGATTATACAGTAATAACTGCAAGCAATGGAACAATTACATACTGACCTGACTCTGAGGGCTCATTATAATACCAATCACCATTCACACCTACAAGTATGAATATGAAAAATTGGAAATGTCTCCCCACAAAAATGAGTTTTAGAATATAGTTTATGTCCCTTTCTACAGTCATATGCTTTTACTTTTCACACAGAAAATGGGCTTATTCCAAATCAGATCATTATTCTGTCTAATTAAACATTGTCTATATTTGCAAAGGTTGAACATACCTACCTTCAAAGCAAGTTCTCCATACCCAACTGCAACTTCTCTCCCAAAGATTCAGAGAAAACCCTTTTGCATAGAGTTCCTTTTATCACACATCAAAATTATTGTTCATAACATATATAAATTAAAACATCTGGATAGTGATATTTTGCAATCATAGAAGCATTTTTTTCTCCAACCAAAATGTGCAGATTCCAGAGCTGCATCTGAGATATATTTTTAAGCCCTCTAGCTTAGCTTGTCTTTTTTATTTAGAATTAGATAGGGATAGGGGGGACTGATAGCTGTATCACAACACTGAACATATTTTTTATCCCCAAATAATTTCTAAATGTTCTAAGAGCATTGCAGCTGTCTGGCAAATAATTCCAGTAAAATAATGATACCACTCTTGGATATCCACTTTCATTTAGAACTCAGTAATATTGCATTTACTGTGAAGCTGGCATTTTCTACTACCCATTTATTGACAATTTGCTTATTTTTGTGAACTATCTCTGCAATAACTCTTCTCAATGATGAAAGTTTTCTTTAAAATTAAGCCTAGTCACATCTAAGAAAAACATAGTATGTGTTTTTTTCCTTTGGTGGTCTAAGTCCTTAGGCTTTAGGTTTAAGCTCTAGATCCATCATATCTTAGATTTAAACACACACACCCAAAAGAGCTTTGTTCACAATTGCAAATAAAATACTTATTTTTCATATTAGGAAAGATTTTTTGATACAAGGTAGCTTTGAAAACTCAAAAGTCAATTCATAGCCTTGTTTATATTCTCAGGGGTGTCAAACTTGCAACATCACATGATGTGTCATGATGTATCACGACTTTTTTCCATTGCTGGCAATGGGGTGGGCACGGTTTCACCATGACGCATCCGGCAATATCTTGTCTTGGTGGCCCCTGGCTGCAGACATTGCACCTGGATGGTCTAATACCAGGATGGGACTGAAAGTGACCAGAAATATTAGAATTTAGGTTAATCATTATCTGTATGATTAGAAGTTAAACCTGAGAATCATTTGTATGTGCATCCATGTGGATGGATAGATACACACAGGGCTTTTTTTCTTATAGAACGCCCAGAATGGAGTTCCGGCACCTTTTTGGGATGGAACCTTGTAGGCTAGGCAAGGTGGTTGTATGACATGTGTGATTTCCAGCACCTTTTTTTTTTTTTTAGAAAAAAAGCACTGGATTCACAAATGTATTTTTTAAGCTAGGCACTCATAGTTCAGTGTGGAACATCTTAAAAATAATTTTCATGCACCTTTTCACTACAATAATGCAAGCATAATGTTAATTAGCCTCTGTTCTTCACCATTTAAATTCTCTGAATAAAATATTTCAAGGATGGTTATTAGGCCAAAAAGTGTTTTACAGAGATCAAACTTATTTCATCAAATATGTTGATTTGGAAGAAGTTACATGTGTTCAACAATATTTGCCCTCAAGAAAATACTTTTCTCTTTGACACTTTTGTCTCCTTTATTCATCTGTTCCTTATGCAATATCCAAATGACTGAGCATCATAGGAAACTGTTGGACATTGCCTGTAACCAATAATACTTTGTCTTTCTCATTAGATCTAAATCATTATGTGAATTGTGAAAAGTGCCCTCTCATGCTATAAAATACTTACCAGATCCATTTTCATTGCTGACTTTTTTTGTCTTGATTTTATTTTGATATGTTTCTGAAAATGGTGTGTTGTTTTTTTGTCCTAGCATTTTGTTAGCATTTTTGCTTATTTCTAAAATTCCATTTATATAGTTTCATATTACTTCAGTGCAATAGAGTTTTATTCTGATGCAGTTTAGTTTTTTTTTAATCTGTATTTTCTCCCTGCGTTTATCTGAAAAATGAAGAAAAAAAATATAACTTAGCTAAATGTCATCACTGAATATAATGTAGCTCACTTCTTTATTTTAGCCAGAGCTATGCAAGAGAATGGATAGTTATATACCTGTACTTCATAACTTCAAATATGACACGTACTGGAAAATAGCTTTGAATGGTTCTTTCTTCCAGTTTTAGAACTTTTTTTCCTCTTGAACATGTATGGGTAGGAGTCTTATTTTGTGCATGTTCACAGACCCTTACACATTTTAGAATTCCATGCAAAGGAATAGGGCTAAATACTGGCACAAATGTGCCCTGAACTCTTATGCTCCAGAAACGTATATTTTGCTTCATCTACCCTTGATTTACAAGGCTAATCAAGAGAGGAAATGACATGAATTTCATTCCTCTCTCATATCTTGGAGGGGGGGCTTCTAATCTGCTAATCAAATTACTTTCCATAGGTGATTTGTTGTATACCAAAATAAGTGTAATTCTCAAATATCCTCCTTCTCCGAATCTTTCTTGATCATGCAGTTTCCAGTCTCCTAACTGTAGGGATCTGAAAGAGATGGACTGCTCTGATCCCTGTTTAATCTACTTATGCTTCTATCCCTAGTCCTAATAATTTTTTGGCAGAAAATAATGCCCATTTCATCCACATTGAAGACCATATATTAAAATATTCTTTTATCATTCCATCAAAGTATTCACACACCCATGCATGCACACATGCACACACCCACAAACACCCACAAAAGCTTCTAGTTAGAGAATCTGATCTCAATGAACTTTGCAAATTGCTTCAGATGAGGAGATGGCAACACAACATTCACATATGTCTATGGCATCTCCAGATACCATACATAGCTTATTACAATTGAAGAAAAATGAATTGTTCTTTTTAAAGCCCCAAATCTCATGAGAAGGTACAGAAATGCCCATCATTTGAAAAAAGATGCTAACCTCTGCTCTAGATAGTTTCTGTTAAATACAATATTACCAGGTCATAACAATTTCCAAAATGGTAGCTTTGTTAGCTATTATAGCAAAATCTACAAAGAATATTAAATCTATAGTACATTTGTTTGCTCATTTATTATTTATGGATTTCTTACAGAAATAATCCACTTTTTCTCTCAGAAAATTAAGATGCAAACATGAGTTTCAGACCTTAACTTCCCAATAACAATCTTGGGAAAAATAACTGGCTCACAGTAACTAAGGTCAAATGGAAATTCATAATCAAATGGATCTCCTGGGTTGCAATCCAGCACTCTAAATACTGTGTCCTACTGGATCTACATCAGACTTAGATGATAAAACCAGTAAAACATACAAAGAAATCTGAAGAGTTTTCCACAATTACTATGAAGTGATTGGTCAGAATACCCCAAATCCTTTTGTATATGTTATAAAACTATTTCATGTTTAATAAAAAATAGTTTTGGCTGACTTTCAAATTACAATAGCAATGACTTATATACCACCCCATAGCACTTTTTAGCACTCTCTGAGCAGTTTACAGAGTCAGCACATCACCCCCAACAATCTGGGTCCTCAATTTACCAATGCTGGAAGATGGAAAGCTGAGTGAACCTTGAACCCCATAAAGATAGAACTCCAGGCTTTGGGCAGAGTTTCTCTGCAATATTGCATTCTATCCACTCTGTCACCAGGGCTCCTGATATTGTTGTTGTTCATATTCTTTTCTAATTATTTTTAGTTCTAATTGTTTAATGTATTAGTGAAAAATAGAAAATTATCCATAGATAATATTATCAATCAACTATCAACTGGATTTAGTTCAGTAAAAATAAGGTTGAATTTTAAAATAATTGCAAAAGGTTGAGGTTGAGAGAACAGTCTGATTAGAATAAGAACAACATATGAACATTTGCAAGATCCAATTCATTGCAAAACAAGCTTTGCACTCCAGTTAGAATGGATGAAAGTAGTAATCATTAAACAAGAATTTCAGTTTCTATAGTATGAAATGAGTCTGGTTACATTAAAACAAATATTCTGCACTATATCTAAAATTCTTGAAAAACTTCCTTTTCTATATCAGTATTCCTCATTGTTTGCACTGATAGTCACTCTCATGTTATTCTATCATAAATATATATCCAGTCCAATGCTTTATTTTGGTACAAAAGAGAATACAAATGAAGGCAGATATACATGTCCCAGGATAATCTGGGATAATCTGGGATTTGCATGATCCAGTCTGGATTGGTCATATTTTAGTGAGAGACAAGTTCCCTGAGGATGGGCTCCAGTATGAATCTGAAAGCTCAGAAGACTGAATCTCTGTCCCAGTGACCAACACAGATTGGATCCTGCAAAATAGAATAAATCATTCTATCCTGGTATCAGCAATAGTTGATACAGATAAAAATTAAATCAAAGAAACTCAGGAGATATATATATATATATGTAGGTCTTTGGTTGTTTGGGTTTTCTCCCGCGTAAATATATATATATCACTATACTTGGAGATCCTCTAGATCAGACATGCCAAACATCATGCAACATATCGGGACAATTTTACCATTGCCAGCAATGGAATGGCTGCGGCTTCCGGATGATGCGTCCGGCCCGTGGGCCGGCAGTTTGACACCCCTGCTCTAGATACAAGATAAGGACTGTAATGGTATGATTTTTCTGAGCAAACCTTTTTCTGGGCAAGATCAAGGCCTAAAATATTAGGGAAAATAAGAACCTCAAAGTATGTAAGACACATCATACAAGTGACCAGAGCTATTTGATCGTGAGGATTTTGAGGGTTTCTGTGCACTTAAATGACATTCCTATTAACACTATTCCATGCACTTTCAGCACATAGTCATGCTGGCACATGACCATGGAAGCGTCTTTGGACAACTCTGCCACTTCGGCTGTGAATTGGAGATGAATATCATCCTCTAGAGTCAGACGCCACTGACAAGGGAAACCCTTACCTTTCTATTTTAGAGCATTGTTCTTATACAAACTCTTCCAATTCCTTGCAACCTGATAGACATAATTTCACCAGAATTGTCTGGCATATAATACATTTTCAGGTCAAAAAGGCAAGAAAACATGATTTCAATTTTCTACAATCATGGTTAGAGAGGGTCCAGGCAGTCACTAAAAGGGCTCCCCAAGGCTACAAGCAAACTTGACCCATAATTGTCTGTTTCCAGAACAGATAGAAACAAATAGAAAAGAGGATTCTATACAACAGAGGTCCCCAACCTTTCTGGCTACGTGGACCAATAGCAGCAGTGGCAGCAGTGGTAGCAACCTAGCTACCGTGCATGTGCAAATAAAAAAGACTACACGTGGAGTACTGCATTCAATTCTGGTCACCGCACCAATATAAAAAAGAGGTTGAGACTCTGAAAAGAGTCCAGAGAAGAGTAACAAGAATGATTAGGGGAGCGGAAGCTAAAACATACAAAGAACAGTTACAGGAAAAAGATTTGTCTAGCACAGTGGTTCTCAACCTTTCTAATGCCGTGACCCCATAATACAGCTCCCCATGTTGTGGTGACCCCCAAGTGGGTGTGGCCACCAATAAGAGGGAGTAGGACAGCTAGGGAGAAGGGAAAAAAATGGCGAACAGCATGGTTTGGTGACCCCCGTGAAATGGTCATTCGACCCCAAATGGGGTCCCGACCCACAGGTTGAGAACCACTGGTCTAGCAGCTAGCTAATGAAAAGAAGGACTAGGGAGACATGATAGCAGTGTTCCAGTGTTCTTTTGTTCATTCAAATTGTTTTTTTCTTTAATTTATAAGATATATTTTCAAAAAGAATAATATTTATACATGGATAAATAATTAGGTTGCACAATTAATGCTTAATATAACATTTATAAAAGATGTGAAGCAGAGTATATTGTTTTCATATTAAAGAAAAAATATATGAATTTGAAGCCTAACAGCAAAATCTCCACTATATTATTATTTATCATGGTTAGAAGAAAAAGAAACAAAAAATCCTAAAAGCAATATAAATATTTAATTTTTGATGTTCTCCAATTGATTTACAATGTATATTGATGTAAGCTTTAAAACTCATATTCTAAGTATTGACATTCAGTAGAATTTTTTTATTTCTCTTTCTTTATCTTTTAAAAGGAAGTATGACATATGGATGCATATGCAATCTTAAGAAAGTTAAACAGTGTTCATTTAATAGTTATATAATATGACTGGAAAAAATGAATAAAAGGCTTCTTCCAAGAATTTTTTTCTGCTGTGTCTGTTTTATAAGACATACTATTTCCTATGCTTTTAAATACTATTGATCCAAGCAGAGAGGTGCTTCAGTTTTCTAATACAGAGCAATAGTAAATCTAGAAGGTATGAACTAATTTGTATTTTACAATGGTCTACAAGTCCTGGGGAATGTGGTCAGTAAACTGATAGTTATACTTTTATAAAGAAGTATTAAACATTTGTATAAGCATCCCAAAAACCTTTCAGCAAAACCAGGCACTGATTATAAACCCTTGAGAGAAATCCGGATAATATATTACAGATTGAGTATGGTGTAATGTCACTGATACATTATTTTTGTAGTTAATTCTGAGAGTATTTATATTGCTGGAAGATTCTGTCCTCTAATTCTTACAGCAGTACTTGACCTTATACTTCTCATGATCTGGAAAGAAAGATCCACACTTGATTTTGAAGATTGTCCAGCCAGTGGATTGGTGTGTTATTGGTCCTTCTGTCCTGCCATAAGATTAACTTGAAAGGTGGTAATGAAAAATATGTTGTGTTAAACAAACCTTTCAACATTTAATATGTTGTACTTATTTCACTACTACCAAGTATTGTGGAAGAGCACAACTCTGAAGAAAGAATGCAAAAATAGCTAGCTAAACATCCACTTAGCCCTGGGAAAAAAGAGTGGGCAAAAAAGAAACTTGATTCTTTTTAGCAAAAGAGGCATTGGGAGGAAACTTTCAGATTTTAATGATTTTGTTATTACATCAAACAACAATGAATTAGTGTGCTATGTGTTTCTTGACCTAGTCTACCTCAAAATGCTGGCATTGGAATGACAACAAAAGAATTAATCTTACAATGTATTTTAAAATGTGCATTTGTTTTTCACTACTTTCAGTCAATTAATAGAGATATACCTCCAAGTCTTACATAATAATAATTCAGTTTAATTTGTTGTATATATTTATCTTGAACTGAAATAATTCTATTCAGAGTTGGAGTCACTTGATTTGGTTCAATGCAGTAAACCTATCTAGAAATTTAATCGAAAAATTCAGTGGAGGCAACTGAACATTGAACTATTACCTGAAAATGGAATTATATTTTTGTTTTGTGCATTTTTGCTTATATTAATGTTGTACAGGTCAGTAAGTATATATGGGGGTGCATTTAGGTTTTTAAAAAACTCTAGACCAGTGGTGGCGAACCTATGGCACGCATGCCAAAGGCAGCATTTAGAGCCCTCTCTGTTGGCACGTGAGCCACTGCCACCAGCAGCAGGTCCATCAAGCCGCCACTGCCACCTGGAGCAGGAGCCCCACCCAGCACAAAGGCAAAGCAGCCGACTAGCAAGCTAGAGTAGAGATGGTAGAGCAGAGGTCACCAACCATTGTCGATTGGTGGACTGGAAGAAAAGGGAGGGGGAAGCATTTTACATGCGTGCATGTGAGCACAGGACCGCGAGCATGCATGTGCTGCAAATGGGGTGGGGCTAGTGCTTGCATGATACTCACTAGCCCTGCCCTGTTCTTGCGTGGTGCAGCACCTTGTATCTGCATCCCATGGCATGGCAGCCCATTTTTTCGCCCCTGGTTTCTGCATGCCAAAGGTGGCACTCAGAGGTGCCTCCCTGCCCCCCTCTCCGAGGGCACCACAATGCTGATGTGGCCCTGGCACTTTGCGATAAATAAGTGGGTTTTGGGTTACGGTTTGGGCACTCGGTCTCTAAAAGGTTCGTCATCACTGCTTTAGACATAAAGCAGTCTCAGTGACTTTTGAAAGTAACTGAAAATTGTAACATATCCCTTGGTTTAGAATTCATGAAGCTAAAAAAAAGTCATCTCATTTTTGCCAAAAACTAGATTCAGAGTGGCTTGAGGAAAAGCAGGTAAAAGCTTATATAGCACATCCATCATCATGAATGTGTTGTTAATGTAAATAAAGCAAATATGGGATAATGCATCATATGTTGTTTTTACAGAGCTCAAGATTGCTTTTATATCTTGGGCCACAGGGGTTTATTCTGCAGAAGTTCTAAATGGAACATCTGATGGAGCAGGTTGTTGCCTAGGTAAGCTCTCGTCATACTAAATGAAGACAAGCTAAGATTCAATAAAGAATGTAGGAAATTTAAAGTAAATTTAAGCAGAACTTTTTATGCTAGCAGAGTGTTCAGAGAGCTTCCCATATCCAATTTAGGCAATTTTGGGGAGTTAATATGAATCAGTACAAGCCTCCAGATTGCATTTGAGTGCATTTTCTCTTATAAAATCCCATCAAATTCTTGTGGAATCTCAGAATTCCATAGAATAGATTTAAAAGCCTGCTCTACATCAGTGTTTCTCCACCTCAGCTGCTTACTGTGTGGATTTCAACTCCCAGAATACCCCATGCTGGCTGAGGATTTCTGGGAGTTGTCGTCCACACATCTTAAAGTTGCTGAGGTTGAGAAGCATTTCTCAAGATTATCAGATTAGCCAGTGTTTACATGTGCTTTGCTTTGTATTAACACTGCTATTTTATTTGTCTCCTTTTTTGCCCCATACCAGTTATGGAGATATGGTGCCCAAGACAATTGCTGGCAAGATATTTGGTTCCATTTGTTCACTGAGCGGTGTGCTTGTCATTGCCCTTCCTGTCCCAGTTATTGTTTCCAATTTCAGCCGAATTTATCATCAGAATCAAAGAGCTGACAAGCGACGAGCACAAAAGGTAAGATATCTGAAAACTACAATAAACATACTTTAGTCTGATTCTACTTACACTAGCTTGCATTGGTTTTTCTATGAATATTATGCATTCATTATGATATGAATGGGGCATCCAGAATAAGTTATCACCTTTAGTCTGTTTTAGGAATTCAGGTTTTATCTCCCTTACACCTGTTTTGTTTTTGTTTTTTTCTCTTAACAAGGTTAATTTGTTCAGGCAGAAAGATCCTAAACAGAAGCATAAATCTCTGAAAACACCTCAGTTGCTGTGGCAGTCATAAAGGTGAACTCAGGTGTTTTGTATCTCTTATCATTATAATTATCATAATTACTTAACATCAAATTCTGAAGTGTCACAATTTTCAGTTAATGAATGTGAAAGCAAGCTATACTAGTGTCAGGTAGAGTTCCCTAAAGCTCTGGTTGCCTTTACATTTTCTCACAATAGGAAGATTAAATAAAACTTAGTCATGATAAGTTGGTATGTGAGAGTTTTGTGCATTATTTTGGAATTTGGATCTGTCTTCTGCTCACACATATCTCCCACTGTGCTTCTTCAGAACTGAGTCAAATTATCCGTCACCCCACTGGCCTTTATTTCATTGTTCAAATCTTCAGATTATATCCATCATCTGAGGTAAGGTGGTTAGCCACTCTGAAAAAGTATTTATCTTTATGCCATATCCAAATGTGCATCTTCAGGTTCTGTGGTATATGACCAATTTTCTTAAGATTCAAAGTGTACACCTATATAGCTACATAGCTCAAGCTACTTTTCCGCTGGCGAAATATTTTGTTCTACTGGAATAGAGACTAATATTTTGTTCTGCTGGAATAGAGAATTTAGTGGTGATCCCAATACTGACTTTGTTAGAATAGAGTCTGACAAGGACAACGAAGATGGGACAGGAACTTAAGAATGTATCTTGTGAGAACAATCTGAAGGAACAAGAAGTTTAGTTTGGAGATAAAAAGACTGGGCCTGAGATCAGGTATGTAAAAAGGTGCCATAGCGAAAATGATCTGGGACTAGGAAGAGAAATAATTAATTTACTTGAAGGTGCTTACTTCTTGTTCAGATTTAAGTTTTGTACAGCAGTGAAGCACTCCACCTATTGAGATTATGGGTTTTCCTCACTGGCGGTTTTACTGTAAATAAGAAGCTGGATGCTTAACTGGTTTTCCTACACACTTAGAGATTTGGGCTAGGTGATCCTCATAGTCTCTTCCAATTTCACAATTCTATGTTTCCATGATCAACTACAGGTATAATTTGAGGCTAAGATTGCACTTCAATCATCACTTTAATGGCTAGTCTATAAATATTGAATTTCAAAGTCTAAGAAAGTGCCCATACACATACACACAAACAAACACACACATACGGAGTGAGCATTAAATAATGTTGTTCTTAGTAAACCTGAAAATATAACAAAAGACAGCTAATGTGGCTGTCTGGCATTTTTACTCCTCTGGGGAAAAATTTCTGGTAATTGACTTTCTTCTAATTAACTCTAATAGCAGTCCCACACCTCCCTTCCTCTCTTTTGCAGAAAAGGCTGAAGCAGACCTCTTGCATATCATAGTGTTGACTGATAAATTCAAGTGACAGTCAGAAAGACATGATCCATAATGAATTGAATGTTTCTTCTACCTGCAACAAAGAATGATGAAAACACTATTGTTAAAACACAAAAGGGGCTAACAAATGGAAATGAGTGAGCTATAAGAGAAGGGAGAAAAAATAAACATCTGCTGACTTCCATTTCACTCTCTATCTGCCCACTTTTAAAAAATAAGTTTCTATTATGTTACATACAGTAAATATTGTATTCAGACATCATTTTTCCATTCAAAAGCTCACAAGTTCAGTGACAGGGAGCTTCCAATGAGTTTCAATTTTACATACTAACTAGGCTAGGATTGGTATGGGTTTTCATAATGTGATGTCAGAGGATAACTTGAAAACAAATGTTAGTAGCAAAAGAGTAATGGATAGACGCTGAGACTAAGATAGACAATATGTCATTGACAGAATCATAGCTGTGGTTGGGCTTCCAGTTAGGCATCGCGGTGTCACAGATGCAGAAAGACAGGACTCCATCTTCCAGGTTTGATTTTGCCCCACTGGGGACCCTAAAAAGAGTCAAAAGTCACTCTGGAGAGGTGATGAAGAAGGAGGGGACTCTCATTGATCATGGAAGGATGGTGGCTCTTCTGTTTGATCCAAGGAAGCCCTCCAAATGGGCAGGAGAAAGACTGGCCACATTCATGTTGCCAGTCAGAAGCTGCTGACAACCGAAGAAAATAAATACTAACGAGCAACTTTTGAGCAATTTGGATGGAACTGGGTGAGACTTTATCCTCTCTTTATGACTTTAAGACTTTTTCCTGGAAAAAAACACCCAAAATAAAGAAAACTGCCTGATGAGAGAGGGAAGGGGAATTTCCGCTCCATTCCCTCAGGGGGAAAAAAAGCGGCAAACTAATTGCTTGGGAAAAAAACAGAGAAAATTACAAGATTAATTTGGAATCAATAGAGATATATAGCTTTGAAAATTGGGGACTAAAAGTACTTTTGAAACTTTTTTAGAAAAGAGATTTGAAAAGCTTGCAATGTAAATTTGGATTTAAAAAGCTGGAAGACGGCATCAATGACATCTAATGGGAAACCACAGCACTACAATATATTATAATTGAAGGAAACTTGGGAAACTCAGATAACACTTTTGTTGTCCTTGGAAACTTTCACTTTTGAATCCTGTATCTGGGTAAAGGGGGGGAACCCCTCTTAGTCTGCTTATCTGTGTGGCAGAGATGATAAACTATTTTGAAACTGGCCTGCCTGGATTATGAATACAAATACTGACTTTTAGAGCTGTGTTGTGGAACTATTTCCCTGTACAAGAAACATGCATTCCTGATTGAGATGATAGAATACTTTGGATTATAAACCTTTGATTGATGAACAACTTTTAATTGCTTTTTCTCTCTGGACAGAAAGGATATGTTTTTCATTGGACAGAAAAACTTGAATTTTGCTTATATTTGTTTAGGGGAGGCTTAAGGATGGACTGCTAGGTTTGCTGGTTAATTTGGAGTTCAAATGACAATTGACTGAAACATTTTAAATTCCTAAATAAATTGGACTATAAAGACCACATACAAAAACAAAATGAATGTTCCTTACTTAGCCTTAAATGATAAAAAAACATCCCTGACACTTGTCTTAAAAGCCCTCAGCTTGACATACCAACAAGAAAATGTTGATGAATTTCAGAAAGAAATTATTTCTATGTTGAAATCAATACAAGAGACAATTGCCTTAGCTCATGATGAGACTAAAAATAACTCAAAGAAGATAAAAGAACAATTTTCTAATCTAAACCTACAAATTCAGAAAATGTCTCCAAAGAAGGAACTAGTAACCCAGAAAATAGAAGGAAAATTAGAGGAAGCGGATCCAAAGATACCTAAAGGAAGATATCAACAGACAGACTCAGACAAATGAAGAATTAGAAGATGTAGCGATAATACCGGAAATGGAAAAGATATCTTACTTGTCAAGATCTCAGAACACTTTTGAGGATAAGGAAGAAGAGCTGATCAAACGGAAGATAAAGCTATTAGGATAATTGTGGAAAATTGAAGAAGGAGAGAGGTAGTTTAATGAATATAAATGGGATGGAGCGTTCTTCCAATTAATCAAATTGTCTTTCTTATTCCAAACAATATACACAAACATAGAGGAAGAACTACTTAATGATTCAAATGTATTGACTTGCAAAGTTAGTTGGCAAAGGAAGAAAGCTAGAGTAAGACTGAAGAAAATAGAGATTTTGACCCATTAGATGGGATATTATATTATTAAATAGATGTTTGAACATGGTAAGAGAATAGATAATTGTTAGAAATAAAAGTATTATTATAACTAGAAAGATAGGATCTGCAACTAGAATACTATATTTTGGTATGAGAAGGGAAATGTGAAAATGCTAAGAGGGTCTGAATAAGGGAAGCTTTTGGTTACCCAAATATAATTTATTATGAGAAAACTATAAGCAATGGAGACACTTTGAACATTGATGGGAAATCAATTTTTTTTAAAAAGGCAGGAAAAACAGGATATTGATTGAACAAATGGATTTTAAGTGCAAATGCAATTGAGATATGTTTTGGTTAGAAACTAATAAATATATAGTGTTAATTATTAATTAGATCAGCTCAAAATGCCTACCACTTGTATGCTGATTTATAATTGGTTTATATTTGGTTTATATATTTAAAAAAAGCTATAGTATCATTAAATACAATGGGATTATACCCATGAATATTAACTGACTCCTGAACTTGTGTTCCCAAGTTCAACACTATATTTCTAATAGACTTTTTCTAATGCAAATGAACTAGTGAAGTTCACTAGTCTTGTTGGAACAAAATCATTGTTATGAAGAGGTTTGTCCCTAAGCACACTTTCTTAAACAGGATTTCTGAATATTTAGTGTTAATATGAGGAGTTTTTATAATGCTTTCATCCCAGCATTCCAAATGTTGAGTTAATAATCTGATATTCATGAGCCCTTTCTGTGGTTCAAAAATTGCAGCTGAACAGGTTATGAACTAATCTAATTTCTCTTTCCAATGGCACATTCAACTATCCTACAACAACATAATGCCAACCTTTGTTGTAACATTAGCAATAAAAAAGAAAACTTACCTGAATTCATATGTTAGTTCTTAATCCTTAAAATATCATAAAATACAACAAAATCATATTAACTACGATCTCCAGAACAGATCATTTTAAATGCCCATAAGCACAACCTTATTCTGTTATCACCAGCAACAGTACTCACATCTCCATACCTCTAATTTAATAACAATAGCACTTCACTTCCTTAAAATAGTCCTTTTGATCACACAGACTCTAAAAATACATACTTTTCACAGAAAACAATTTTATTCTAGAGAAATAATACCCCCAATTCCTTATGATTTGCATGATTTTATCTGTTATATTTTCCTGTATGTTGTCTTTTACTTTCCCAGGATCAGTGAGTCACCTTAAAGATACCATACTGTATCAGCTCTCCAGAGGGTTATTGAATTCCTGAATCCAGGAATATTTACGGTACACTAAAGCTCCGAAGTAGCAATTATTACAACCACTTCTCTATTTTTTCAAGTTGAATTCTATTTTGAGTGATAATGTAAACATGTGGTTTTCTTCTCCACAATATGAATATGGTTCATTGCCTTCTTCCGGGATGTTTTTTCAATATGGTAGTCTAGCTACAGCCATGGGATTTCTTCATAGTCTTCCAAAAAGTAATAGATAAATTTGACTCTGCTTAGCTTTTCAAGATCAGTATTCAGAGTCAATATTGTATATTATTTTTTATTATTTGTTCCCTTTTTCTTACAGGGCAGCTTTATCAGCTCCTCTTATTTAAACAATAATATACAGTATATTGCTTTAACTAGCATATATCCATGTAAAAATCCTATATCTTTCATAATATAGTTTATAAGTAACATCAACCTTTGAAATATGAATTTAGTGCTTAGATTAAACAAAACTGTATTCCCCAACCTGCTTCTTCCTCTATCCAAAACTGTCAGTAATTTATAATCCCCCAATACACTTACTTTCTGACACTCAATTTTCTTTGTTATTAACTTCATGCTAAGGTGATTGATTGCTGGTCTTACCAATGTTGTTCTCTCTCTCTCTCTCTCTCTCTCTCTCTCTCTCTCTCTCTCTCTCTCTCTCTCTCTCTCTCTCTCTCACTCTCTCTCTCTCTCTGTCACACACACACACACACACACACACACACACACATCAACTTGCACATTATATTTTCTCATCATATTTAAATTTCTAATTCTCACTATGCTGAAATAAATGCCTGAATTAAATAAAGTATACTATGCATAAACAATAGAAGAGAACATACATAGCTCAGGAGCTGTGGAGTCATTGGGGTTCTCTAAATGTAAAAAGGCAAATAATTTTCACATAGTAAATATTCCAATCAACATGGAACCAAACCAATTCATTAAAACCTATTTAAAGATGCTGTGGAGAGTACTAATGAAATTTGAGGAGCTTTTATACATCTTACACACCACTTTTTAATTATTATGTTTTCCACCATTTGCAACTAGATAAATAACTAGAAAAATAACTAGAAAAATGCTCATTCCATATTGCTATCAGTTCTGGAATGTCTGGCTAACAGATACTTTTGAAGTGATATAGTATTTATCCACATATAAACCTTGGAAGTAATATCCCTTCCTTTTGTAGATTTGTATTATTACAGTGAAAAGAGTTTTATCATAGTTTTGTATCCATATTTCTATGAATTCTTCCTTGCTTTTGTATAAAAGAAAAAAGAGCTTGAAAGGAATTTTACATTCAGAGGCTGATACTTACCTTATTAAATATATTAAAAGGACATGATTTCATGATTGAATTCATCTAAAGTTCTTTGCAATAATCTGTGGGGGAATGCAAAGCCAGAAGTCTATTAATTCAAGACTGGAATGGAGATGTGAATGAAAACAGGCAAAGAACTGGTCATGCTGATCCTCAGATCCAGAAACCAAGGTGAAAGCAGGGCTGGAGCATGAAAAACTATGCAGGGACTTCGAATGGGAATAAGCAGCAGAGTCTGAAATACAATAAGAAGCTGTTCTTTGGCTTTTGAAACTCAGCAGATGAGAAAGTCAAAATAGAAATCAAAACAAATCAAATCCATAAAGCAAGATAGCTGAGGAATGGATCTACAATGCCACAACTGAGTGATCATGAAGTTGAAAACAAAGTTCGTGATACACTGTTCATGGTATCTATTTATAAGGTATTTCCACACCATATGGTTTTCATTCTATTTTCACACTCTCATTCATTGATAAATTATTTTGAAACTGAATTTTTATTACCATTTCATTAGCCCCCAACATTTCTAAACCATCCCTCCAGGCAATGATAAAAGGCCTTAAAAATGAATTAAATATCCAGTTCATTGAATTGCCCAACTCCAACTCTATAGTAAAACTACTATGCCTGCACTCCATGAAAAAGAACTGTTGCCACTTCTCCACTATCAGCAATTTTCAAAGCATTTTGTATGTATTTGGCAACAAAAGAGAGATAGAGAGCAGATGCAGACGTTATGGTGTTGAGCCTCTCTTTTTCTTTTTGCTTAATGATCCTGGTTTAAAAAAAAGGTCATAACCTCACTTAAGGACCACATTGTTTAACAATGTTCCTATTGTGGTGCCTAAGTCCAGGACTACCTATAGGGGAATATTGGGGAAGAGAGAGAGGAGATAATGGCTTTCTTGAGTCCAGAGGCTGGAAAGCAGAATGAGGCAAGAGTTTATTGCATACTATATAATTTCCTTGCTATAAAGGCATAGTATTTTACACCAATATGCAACTGATTCACGATTGACTTAAAGAAATAAAATTCATTTCACTGATTAGGCTACCTTATGCCTGCCTTAGCATGGTTAGGTTGCATCAAATGCTGAATAATGTCGTGCTTGCATTTGGGTGCTGAAAGATGGGGAAAGCAACAGCAAAACCAAGAGTAAAACAGACAATGAGCAATCCTAGTAATGCCATTTCATTTCCCCCCCAAAAAACCCTCTGTTTTACCCTAGTTCCAGGAAAAGTAGCATTAAGCCAGGAAAAAAAACATAGACTGCTTCACCTTCAAAACAAGGTACTGTAATGGGGGGCAGTATAGATCAAGACCTGATCCAGGAGCAATGCATGGGATGGGCCCTTACTCTTATTGAAGACCTGAAACTATACACTAAGTACTGATACAATAATAAATCAGGTAAACAGAAAGAAAAGATGAAACAGCTATTCCCCAAACTGACACACAGTAGAAATGAATTAGTGAGTGACCTGGCTGAATTAAACAAGATATGTTGTCCAATCCATGATAGTGTTTAGACATTGATAATTTGCTAATTTAATAACAGTCCATTAATAACTTTTGTAATGTTCACTTCAGTAATATTGAGGATGAAGGCAGTTCATGGACTTTTTTAGACATGTTCTTCTTTGTTTAAAACATTATTAGGATGTTCATTTTGAGTGAACGTCAAGGATTTTGTGGAATATATTTTATAGTTCAATTATTAAATGACTTTCCAGACTAAACTAAGCCTAAATTATGTAATTTGAGGTGCAGGATCTGAATTTTTAATCCTGTCTAAAAAGACAGGAAAAAGAAAGAATTGGACAAGAAACTAGAAAGTATAGCTTAGTATACAGAGGAGATGTAGAGAGTGAAGATGGGGAAATAAAATGCCTTCTAGATATTTTGTTCTATGTCTTCCAAAATCTCATCCACTTGTTAGCTGAAGCCGGTAAAAAAATCCCAAACATCTAGAGGGCACAAAGTTACTTCCTAAATAAAACTACTTGTGCTGATTTTCAGTACTGCAAAAAACCATTCATTTCATGAACAGTCATATAACCTACAGTACAAAAAGAGAGAACTCAACAAATCAAAATTGGATCTATAGAGATTGTGGAAATGATTATTTCGTGGAGATAGGTCTATTTTCCTCCCACTGGTTCATAAGAACATAGAACACTTTAAAAACAAAACAAAATTTTCCCATACAAAACCTAGCCTCCAACCACACATAAGATATGCTCCCAAATGTTTTCCAATCCCTCATCTCACCCCATCCCCAAGATTGGCTTCCTGGTGTTAAATCAATCAATTGGGAGAATGTTGTAATAATTTCTAGGTCTGTGCAAATTGGAGTCACTTCCACAGAATTCCTGGGGTTTCGTATAGATGCCGATGAATGCCTTGGATTCATCCTGCTGAATCCAAACTCAAAGCAATTCAGCAGGCACCCAGTCCCAAGTTGAAGGGAGAGCTTCAGGCCTTCCTGGGACTCCTTAATTTCTATCATGCTGTCCTCCCCCACAAGGCCACAGTGGCAGAGCCATTACACTGGCTCTTGGACAAGAAGGCCCCATGGAAGTGGACGAGTGTCCACGAGAGGAATTTTGCAGCAATTAAAGCATTGTTGTCATCAAATGCAGTGTTGGCTCATTTCAATGATCAGTTACCAGTCAGCATCGCGAGTGATGTATCCCCGTATGGGATCAGAGTTGTGATAAGTCATCTCAGTGTTGATGGGACACAAGTCCCTATAGCCTATTACTCCAGGACTCTTTCTGCTGCAGAACGCAACTACGCACAAATAGATAGGGAAGCATTAGCCATTATGACAGGCATAAAAAAGTTTCATGACTTTTTGTATGGCCGCCACTTCACGGTCTTCACTGACCACAAGCTACTTCTGGGGTTGTTCATTACAAACAAGCAGATACCCCAGATTATCTCTCCTAGAATGTTGAGGTGGTCAATATTCTTATCTGCTTATGATTATTGTCTGGTTCACAAACTGGGTAAAGAAATGGGCCACGCAGACAGTCTTAGTAAATTGCCTCTACAACTATTAGAATCAGATCCTGCTCCAGCTAACCACATCCTGGCTATCCAGGATTTGCCAGAGGCTCTCCTTAATGCAGAGGATGTTGCTGCAGAAATAATTTCTGACAACACGTTGAAACGCGTGTTAAATTGTGTGCTCACAGGATAGCCGGAAACATGTCTTGGCCCTGACTTTCAGCATTTTTGGAAAAGGAAGCATGAGTTATCCACCTTTAAGGATTGTATTTTGGGGGGCAGTAGGGTAGCAATCCCAACATCACTGAGGACTAGAGGCTGCATGAGGGACATCCAGGAATAGTCCCGATGAAGGCGCTCACACGTAGCTACCTCTGGTGATCTGGGCTCGATAAAGACATCAAGGACCAGGTCCACAGGTGCCTCATTTGCCAGCAATCAAGGCCAGAAATGCCACATGCTCCTGTGCATAGATGGGAGACTACACAAGCCCCTTGGTTGAGGATTCATATTGATTTTGCTGGCCCCTTTCAGGGGCAACTCTTCCTCATTGTTGTGGACAGTCACTCCATGTGGCTAGAGGTTGTTCCAGTGTCCACTATGATGACTGCCAGGACCATCTAGGTTTTGCACAGCATCTTTGCAATGCATGGGCTCTCAGATGTCATAGTCTCAGACAATGGAGCTCAATTTACTTCTGCAGAGTTTCAGTTCTTCTTAAGGGCAAATATGATTAGGCATGCCACTTCGGCTCCCTTCCACCCGGCCTCTAATGGCCAAGCGGAACACATGGTCAGAATGACCAAGAACTCCTTGAAGAGGATCACCAATGGCAATTGGCACCACAGGTTGGTAGATTTCCTACTCTGCCCAGCACAACTCCCTGCACTTCTACAGCAAGAGCCCAGCTGAATTAAGATGGAGGCACCATCTGATCACAAAGTTGGATCACTTACATCCAGACAGGGTCGCTTCACAAGTACCGCAGCCTAAGGCACCGAGGCACTTGCAAGTGGGTGATCCAGTTTGGGCGCACAACTATGGACAAGGGGCACTGTGGGTGGGAGCTGTGGTTTGCAAGATGTCAGGGCCGCTCTCATACGAAGTGGCCCTGGAAGATGGTTGTGTGCTCTGCGGGCACATTGGCCAGCTGCGTTGGAGGTTACCACACCAGTCTTCCACTCCTGGCTCTGCTCTCAGGGGGGAGGGGGAACACGATTGCAATCGTGCATCTGAGTCTCTGAGTGAAAGTGGGACCTTGCGATCACCAAACGGGGGTTTTGCCCATGGGACATTGCTCTCAATCGTTTTCACGCCGATCCAGTGGATTCTACTCCACTGCGGAATTCTGGCTCAAGCCTACCGGAACAGGCCAGCCTTCACAAATCAGTTTTACCTGTGTCAGATGCATCACACAGCCCCAGTCTGCCAAGCCTGGCAGGCAAGCTTGCAGATCGGGAGCTAGCAGCAGCTCCAAGACATTCGGAGTGGCAAAAGGCCGACTGAAATATTTAAAGACCTACGTAAGGTTTTTATCATTGCAAAGTTAAAATGCTTATGTATGTTTCCTTGAAAATTGAATGCTTATGTGCTTTCTTACAAACTGAAATGCTTAAGTATTCTTAAATATTGAACAGTATAATGTAAGAATTATGTACCATTGAGTGCCATTGTGCCTTTTGAATGTGTGTAATCTTTGAACAACAAACAATGCTTTGTAAGTGTCAAAGAGCTAGGGTAATGTATTGAGTTAAATTTTTGGAACAGGTTGCTGAGATCTGTGCAGGAACGGTTAGCAGATCACGTGGTCTGCTAGCCAGACTTGCTGTCTACAAGACTGTTTATTATGCATTTGAGCGGGAGAATACTGTGCTTTCATTGGCTGACACTGCCCAGAGTAATGTATAAATAGGGGTGGAGCAATACTTGTTAGTTTCTGTTTTGACCTTCAATAAAGAAGTACTTGTTTCTATTACTGCCTCTTCAATGCTGAATAAGCAGAAAACAAAACAAAAATAATATTGATTGCAAAGACCTCCTATAGTACAGTAGGCCATCTCTATTGCCTGCTACTCATTAATGTCATAAAATGAAAGGATGTATTAAACACTTTTGAAATGGTTCACCTAATCTGCCCCTGCCCCCAAGGGATTCTCCATAGCTCATTCAGCTTATAAACTAATTCTGATTCTACAAACACATTCACACACTCTTAGCCTTACGGAAGAATCTGAAGTTTTTCAACATAAACCCAATATTCAAAAATATAGATTACATAATACAAAAAGGGATATCTTTTACAATTTAGACAGTAATCTTACCTTGAATAAAACTAACATTATTAGTGTAAAGAAGTGATTAATGTGTCAGACCATAATCAGAGAGAGTTAGGATCAAATATAATTTAATTATCTTGCAGCTTAACCTATCTCAAAGGGCTATTCTAAAGATAATTTTCATGGCAGGAGGATCAACATGATTGCAGTCTGACCTGCAGAAGAGAGTAGAAATAAATGACATGGGAGAACTTGTTATTGCTTAAAGTTAGCATTCATTTAAGGAAATTACAATGTGATTCAATTACTATGTGATTATTTATGGCAGAATACATCATCTTTGCTAAGACTGTAAGAATGATTACTATTACTAGAGGTATTGCTACATTTAAAGTTAAAAATTATAGATATTATGGAATATACATTTAATATCAATGTTTCCCATTTTCCTTTCTTCTTTATACTGCAGTATAGAACTTTCATCATTTCCTTGGAATATTATGATTTAAAAGACAATCCATCTGCTGTATCATAATTATTTTGGCATTTTATTTATATAGTTCTGAGCTTGGTGGCCTTCTTGTGGATATTTCATTACCAAACTCGGTAACATTATCAGTGGCCTGATGATGTTACCTGCTTTGCTAATGAAACATCTCCCAAAAGACTAGCAAGCTCAGAGAGCACCAAGGACCCCTCAGTTCAATTTTGGTTACAAATATTCTCTTCTAGCTAGAACCTTTTAGAGCTAGATGCAGTAAGTATAAAATCCATAACAAATCAGGTGATACAATATTTGTTCTTTGGTCTTCAAGATAGCAGCACACCACATATATTGCAAACAAAATCATTTTTGCTAGCTAGAAGTCAGCAAATATTTGGCAAAACAATGTCAGAGTAGATACAAAAAGTCAGAATCCAGGAAGAATGCAAAGAAAGCTAAAGGGAAAAGAACAAATCCCCAATGTATTAGGTTGAATTAGCTCTGAAGGAATGTTTCAGTTCAACAAAGCTACAGTCAAATCAAAACATCAAAGCATATTTGCAAATCTAAGTGAGAATCTATCAAGCCCCTAACAACAGAATATAATCCAAGAAGACAGATTCACAGTAAATCTCATTAGTTAGGCCTCTTGTCAAGAAGATAAGGGATTAACATACAGAATCCTGGGAACTGATCTGTAGTGTTCATTGATTTGTGAATTCATTAGTCAGTTGAATTTATGTTCTCCCAGAGTGCAGGATCAGAATTAACTTTCCTTTTCCCAGATATGACTGACCCTGCAATATGCTCACTGCTGGCAATGTTTTGAGATACTCCCATTTTCCCCAGCCATAGAATTCACTATTACAGGAACCATTTCAAAGCAATAAATCAAATCAGGTGACTTTAAAGATGTTCAGATTGCTTTGTTAATTCAATGATTTTTTTTCCTGTAGTTCATGGTATTATTACAAGAGAGAGAGAGAGAGAAATAAAGAAATAGAGATAGATGGGTGATACTGAGGTAGATTGAATAGTATGATGGGGGTTTTGACATTGACTGTGAGCAATTGGTCAATAAGTTGTGAGATCATCAGGGCTTTTTTTCTCATAGAATGCCCAGAACAGAGTTCCGGCACCTTTTTTGGATGGAACCTTGTAGGGTAGGCAAGGCGGGTTGTATGACGTGTGTGAGTTCCGGCACCTTTTTTTTTTTTTTTTTTAGGAAAAAAAGCACTGGAGATCATTAAGATCTATAAAAGAATCATGTAGAATGGAGGAGAAAGAAAGGGAGTAAAAAGGCTCGTTTCTCAGTCTATAAAGACCAGTTCCATCAGTTGCATTGTATATTAAGAATAAATTATATTATCTTAAAACAATTCCATATACATTCTAATGCATATAGAAAAAGGTAAGAAGTCATGATATTGCATATGTATGATTTTGCTTTCCAGTTAATATGAATGATCAAATATAATAACCAAATTAGCCCTGAAAGTTCATTTCACTAACCTATGCTTCATGTGGTAGAAAAAAAAAGGAAGCTGCACAGCAATCCAGATAATGAGCACCTGCAGAGTACACAAAATAGCCCAACATAATTTGCTCTGCTTAAAAAATAAAAAATAAAAGAGTGAGTTTTAGAACTGCTAAGCACCAAATTTATTTTGCAAAATTGGCTGCCAACTGAGTAGCTCAAGGCTAGCCTTAAAACATCATATGAGTTAGTAACAAATCTGTTGATCTCCATCCAAAATAAGTACCCAAACATAGAAATGGAAGGAAATAGTCCTGAAATATTTTAAACCAACTTATATTGAATTAAAGAAGAAAAAGACATGAAGGAGAAACAAGCAAACAATTTAAAGTGAGGAAAACCCCAGGGATGTGACTTTGGTCTAAATAAAATGTATTATGGGTGATCACAGGGTCAACCAGATATTTAAACTGGGTTTGGCATTATTATCCAGGTATGGAGTCCTTCCCAAAGAGCATTGCAACATGTAAGCTGTTCCAAGTAAAGCTGCCTTTTGCAATTGGCTGATGGTGATTTTGTCAATGCTGTTGGTGCTCAAGTGATGCTCCAAATGTTTTGGAATTGTATTTAGAGTGCCTATTACTATTAATACTATCTTTGCTTTTTTTTCGCCACAGTCATACTGCTTCTATTTGCAGATCTTTATATTTTGTGAATTTTGCCAGTTCTTTCCAAAATCTTTCCTTTTACTAAATCAGATTGGTTAGTCCATTTAACTCAATGTCACTTACATTGACTAGCTATAATTCAAAGAAAAATTTCTTAGGATATTCCTGGAATGGCAAATGGGAGAGGGGGCTTGCATGGAAACCAGATGTTCTTTTACTGAAATATAGATCCTTATCTACAAAGTGAAACACAAAACAACCTTGGAGGAGGCAGCCAATGGATTTTGTTAGTAGTGATTAATGCTAAGATTTATGATTCCAGCAAAGATATTATAACATCCAATAATTTTTGAAGGATTAGTTTGGGTTGAAGTATGCATTTTATAATACAAAAATTGAAGCAATACCTTCTAGTAAAACCTGAATATATGTGTATGTGTATATTCTTTACTCATGGATGAAATGCATTTCTCAGTCATTGCACTTTTTAATTCATGTTGCATACTTCCATTTATTTGACAATGCCCTGGGCTAATGTGATTTTGAAGGTGTAAAACTTTCCCTCCATCCTCATTTTTTTTCCAGTACATCTTAAACATTTTGCACAATTTGAAAGTCAATCTATGAAAGAGTAAAAGTTAAACCTTATGGGCTATTGGTATTTAAATTGACATATAAAATAGCTGCCCAGCAATATATTTTTCCCAGTTTCAGAATGTATTAATCCCAACCATAAACTATATACCAAGCCAGTTCCACTGTATCCTTCATACCTTTTCTTTTGCAAAGCCTTTATCACACTCACTTTATTTTATGTAATCAGACAATTATCTCCTTGACTTGTTGACTTGGATAATTCTTCCATCTGTCCATTCTTCTCACCCCAACCCCACAAAACTTTATCCCACTTCAGAAAAACCCCAAAGGTAATATTGATGATTCTCAAAAGGAAAAGCATTCTTCCACATTAATTACATTAGTTTTCTAACATAGTGTGGTGGTCTCCCATGGAGAATGAGACACGCACACAGGTATCTCGGGATGGGAGCCCAGAGCTGACTCCAGCACCCTCTTTTATTGTTACTAAGGTTTTTACATCACACAGCGTAATCAAAAGACGTATATAGGGGTGGTTACAATATATCAAATAACAGACACTCTCCAGATGCAAGGCTAGCAGGTGTTCTTATCAGAGTCTGTCCAAACGGTTGATGAATGCATCCTGTGTCTAGAGCGGTCCTTTTGTTATCTCAGGCCCTTGTGGGAGATGTCCATGGGCATTTGTGCAATTAATCCCCCATCTCCTCCTTTTCTGTTTTTTCTTTAATGTTACTCACTTCCAGTTCCAGAAGGGATCTTGATTCACTGATTAAGGCGTCCTTCCAAGTGGAGGGCGTAACATTTTTGCACATTTGCAGGAGGGAGGGAATACATTGAATGCAACAACATAGCAATACAAATAATATCAAAATGGTTACTATAATAGAAATCAAAAATCATAGCCAGGATCCATCCGGTAGCCAGGACCAAAGGGCACCCCAAATATCCACGGTGCCTGATCCATCGCTGCGTAAGGGATTATTTTGGAGCAAAGATTCCATTTTCCTAGCTGTAGCAGAAATATTAGGTTGAAAATCATGTATATACATACAACAATGAGAATGAATTAAGGCACATACACCGCCTTTTGCTGCTAAAATGATATCTAAAGCATACCGATTTTGCAAAACTACTTCCCTTATTTCCCCCATTTCTTGATTAATCATTTTAATGCTGTTGATTGTTTCATTAAACATATGAACAGTCCAATTGTTAAGCAAATGAAGGTCCCTATAGTTCATGGCAACTCCTAGATTGGGTAGAATCCCTCTGCTGATTTGAGTACTGATGTTTGTCCATTGATTGCTTCGATAAGTGTCATTTACCTTAGTAAGGTTGCTTTTGATGGATTTGCATTTCTTTGCTGAATTCCATCATTGAAAGGAATGGCATGAAAAATAAGGCCACCACGACTGTCACCAGGAATTTGCATGCAGATCCAACAGTTCGTGACGTTAAGTGTAAGAGCAGTGCGCCTGGCATCCCGTACAAAAGCATTAAAAGCCCACAGTCCCTGATCCTCATATGCCTGGCTGAGGTGGTGTACGTTGAGCCATATAAGGACGAACACAACGAGCTGGAGTCCAAATGATTTCGCCATGGTCGTCTATTGCAGCATAGCGTCGACCCCAAGTAATGAGGGAGGCAGGCCCTTTCCAGGTGGGATCAGGCAAACGTCGATAGTATACCTGGGGGCGTGAAGAATCTGTGGGAGAAGCAGAAAAATGCCTGCTTGCGGCAGTTGAGCCAGGGGTGCCAGAAACATTCAAAAAGTTTAAGGTAAAAAGTACAAGATTAAGAGTGTTTTGTATCCCAGGCAAGCCGGGGGTATTTTCCCCTTTCTTTTTTGCATGCATGTCTAGAGCCTTTTTTACGGTCTGATTGGCTCGTTCCACGATCGCTTGACCAGTGGAGTTATATGGAATGCCATTGATTAAAAAAGGCATCACCAGTTTTTAGGGAGTAATTTGCTTTGTTAGGGCCAATAAATCAAAGGAAGAATTCCCAGAGTGAGGTGCATATGCAGCCTCTGGAATGGGTGGTGCTGGACGTGGTAATAAGACCAAGCGTGCCACCGTATCCCCCCGGTTCATTGTGACAGGGAGATTTGTATAAAATTGGACTTTTAGGGTGTCTCTATACATGGGATCTATCAAACCTGGAAGCACAAACACTCCTTGTTCCCGAGCAACAGGTGTGGGAAGGATTATTGCCTCCGTTTCCGGAGGCAAGGGTCCAGAATAAAGAGTTTCAGCAACCGTGGGTAGGTTAGGAAAAGTAACAGAAAGAGCAGAAGCCAATTTTAAATCTATGCCAGAAAAACATTGCGAAGCAGAAGAAGTAAGGTCTGAAAAGGATGCAGCCTTTGAAGAGGGGTTAGCTGCAGACTCCTTTGTTAGTTTAACAGGGAACAACTCTGTCTTGAATAGTTCAGAAACGCTTAAATCACCATTGTTTAAAGCCTTTTGAAAAGCACCACCGGGCCAGGAGAGAGGAGGCAACGTGGCAGGAACAGGAGAGGCTGTTTGCTGTTTATCAGGATCCATAAAATTTGCAGGGGCCGAAGGAGGGTTAAAACCTGCTCCAGGGGATAAGGAAGTGGCCAACATAACAGACGGATTTTTATACGGTGGAGGGTCTAATAAAGGCTGATGAGGCAAGTCAGCATGGGTTTGAATCAGGGTATAGGCAATTTTCCAAAGGCACAAAATCTCTGCTGGGGCTCTTGGAGACTGATGGAGAACGGTGCCAATTTTCCTCCATGTATCTACTTTTAAAGATCCAGACTCCGGATAGGATGAGCAGTTAGCCCATACGTAAGCAAGCAATTTTACAGCCTCAGATTTAGAAAGGTGACGGGTTAATTTCTGTTCCTGATCAGTAAGATATTTTTTCCTGCCAAGTAGCCTCAGCTCTTCCACATGCTGCTTTTGAGCGTGAGACATTCCACCCCCCATACTTACGAAGAGGAGTCAGTTGCCAGCAACTTCGTCGGGTGCACCAAGCCTATTCCAGGCGATAAGTAAAGGGTCGGCAGGGATGTATCCCTCAGTGGATCACGTCGGGGTCACCAGATGTGGTGGTCTCCCATGGAGAATGAGACACGCACACAGGTATCTCGGGATGGGAGCCCAGAGCTGACTCCAGCACCCTCTTTTATTGTTACTAAGGTTTTTACATCACACAGCGTAATCAAAAGACGTATATAGGGGTGGTTACAATATATCAAATAACAGACACTCTCCAGATGCAAGGCTAGCAGGTGTTCTTATCAGAGTCTGTCCAAATGGTTGATGAATGCATCCTGTGTCTAGAGCGGTCCGTTTGTTATCTCAGGCCCTTGTGGGAGATGTCCATGGGCATTTGTGCAATTAATCCCACAACATAGTATTTCTATAATTCTTGTTTTTTTTATTTTATTCATATACTGATTATATCTCTTGGTTATTCAAGTCTTGAAGCTCTATGGCCATTTCTCAATATAAATCTTAAAAGCATAAAATATAAACATTACCTTAAACTTAGAACATTAAAAAATTGTACAGAATAGAAACTTTGATTGCAGTATAAGGTATAGATATGATTCAGACATCACATGGTGCACTTGCTTTTAGTCATGGGAAAAAAGCATTTTACTCTTCAGCCTTCACATCTTGCAAAATCTTCTCTTCAAAATTATTTTGAAACAAATATATATGAATAATGCCTGTTTTGGGAACCCTTAATCTATTTTCAGATTTTGCCTTCCTATCCCTATCGTCTAGAGCATTACAGAAATTAGAAGATAACTAGACCCAAGTGCAAACTCATGCCATATCAAGTTTAGTGAGAAAGATGGGTTGGTTATAGTACATACTATTTCTGATGCCACATCAAAGCTGCAACCAACCCTTTCATGGTTGTTATTATACTGTGTTTCTTTACATCATGGGTCTTCAAACTTGGCCCTTTTATGACTTGTGGACTTCAACTCCCAGAATTCCTGAGCCAGCATGCCTGGCTGAGGAATTCTGGGAGTTGAAGTCCACAAGTCATAAAAGGGCCAAGTTTGAAGACCCCTGCCTTACACCATGTACGAAGAAGAGGTAAAATAGTTTCACAAACTCCTTATAGTTCATTCATCATCTTCTCCATTGCATGTATGGGGATAGAACTATTTAGAATAAACTCAATTTATTATACTGTTTCTCTAATTTGTTTAAAGATTAATGTAAAGAAGAAAAAAGATCTATCATTCAAACGAAATTGGAATGGGCACAGAGCTATTTTACTGCTTGCTAAATAAATGTTTCTCATTACTCTCTATTTATTAGCATTATTCAAACATCCTTGAAAGCAATGTTGCTCTTGAAAGCAAATATTGAACTGGTCCAGTTTTGATTGTGAAGCAGCATAACCTTTAGCTACTTCAGTTTTTTGAGTTTGTAGTATTGTCTTGATAAGCTGTTGTGCACCAATTTCCATTTATATTTGTAAACTTTCTTTGCTACCACTTCTACTTTTTTCTCAGAAAAAAATTCTGGAATAATTTGATTGCAAGAATAATGACCCCTAGCAACCTTCCTAAATGATCTTAGAATGAAATGGAAATTGTGAAAAGATCTGCTATCATAAATGATATTGTAACTTTGAGAGAAAACATATGAGGAAATATGAAAATGCCGCAATAATATCATTAAATAGTACCTGTGTTTTCTTCTTTTTCTCTATTTTATGATTAATGAAAACCAGTAATATTTCAGCCCTACAATCCATGTCCCCAGAAGCTGGGAGAGATGTGATAGCAGTTGGCAAAGGCAAAAATGAAGAGTGATGATGAGATGAATGTTTAACACTAGATTTATGGCATTATATTGCCTTGGAGAAAGATGTCTCACACATCTGTCAATAAAAATGTCACTAACATAACAGATAGGCTGACAAATTCTAAAAATATTCATTTGTCTAACAAAAAAAATCAATGCCCAAAACAAAAAAAAAAGAGAGGAGCATGGGACAGCATACAGAAGTAAGATCTCATCTTCTGAAAATATCTGGACTTATTATAATTGATGGAACTGTCACAATCACAGCTAAATACCAAAGATATTTCAGAGTTCACTCTCTGAACCTCTGACTCCATTTGCCTAATTCACTAACAAGAAAGAAAAATCTCAAGATAAGCCTTTAAGATTGTATATTGATCTAAATGTAAGCTATAAATAAAACATTAACATTCTTCATATCATCAATTCAAAAGTAACAACAGGTTGATATAGCGGGTTTCTACATTCCTATCCAGATTCCTGGAGGAATTAATTAATATTGCTAATTTTTAATACCAGTTGATGTAAGTCTGCTTCCAGAATTATAAAATGGAACTATTTAGAGTCTGAAAACCAAGAAACTTGAAACCTTCTAAAAAGGATGCTGGGTAAGAAGGCTGAAACTAAAAATTAAAGGTGGCCTTAGCACCAGCCTAGGAGCTTATGGGCCAAGCAGAAGCTTTTGAAGGAATGTCTGAGAAATCTGAATATATCTCAAAGAGGCCCAAAAGGGAAACTTTGAGAATAAGCTCCTAATTTGCATACATTGGCATTTGAAGAAATTTGAAGAAGGATTCTATTGAAAGAGAGAGCAAACTTCAGGGGGTTTTTTAGGTTTTTTTCTTCCAATTTTTCACCTCATGTTCAATTATTTCAATTACTTTCCTTTCTCTTTCATAGTGTTTTGCCTTCATCTTGAGGTTGTTACCTTATACCAGACATGTCATCGGAGCTTTTTCACTGTTGCCGGCAATGGGGTGGGCGTGGCTCCGGTATGATGAAACCGGCCCACGGGCCAGCAGTTTGACACCCCTGCCTTATACTCAGCAATGTGCATTAAGATTACTCTGTATCTAAAATGGGCTATTTAAGTGCTCACAGAATATAAATTTACATATATGTCTCCCTCTTTGGTCAACAGAGACATAATTATCGTTTATACGCATGTCATCTATGATTCAACCTAAAACTTCTTCGCTGTCAAGACTGACCCAACACAAGACCCATTTAACAGGCAAAATAAAGAATGCATGAATCCTGAGATATATATTTTAAAAATCACATATAGACTAACAGAAGTTTAAAGAAAAATGTCAGAATATTTTGTGTTCCACGTATAGCTTCTCGTGACCAGAATTTATATCAAAATCAGCAAAAGATGTTCCATCAAAAAACTTTTAGTCATGCAGAATGTCTTTCAAGCAGTCCTTTTCTTCATGTATGTCTGATGGTTTAAGTGTCAAGCAGCATCAGCCACAAGTAAAAACCAAAGGCAATTTCAGAATTTTTTTCCTGTTGGCTCTCTAGTAAGACAGCCTCATACCATGTGGCATAGAGAAACCATCTCAGGCTTCCTAAACTATCAGTTGCGACAATTAAGGCCCATTCTAGCTGAGATGTGTAACAACGCCATAGAGTAGAATCATGAGCCAGGGAAATAAGTCTCCATGACAACCGGAGCAAATGTGTTGCTGAAATGGACTCTTATTCCATGTTTGGCAGAAGATTGGCATTAGCAAATTTTGCCTTTCTGCCTTTGGTATAAGGTTGTGTGTTCTTTGTATAGGATTTGGTTATACATGCATCTTTAAGAGAGCTAGACTTACATACTTGTGAATTAATAAAAAGTAAAAAAGGAACATAGATTTTTAGAAAGATCTTATCATATTTGATATACGTTATTATTTATAAAACTTTTAAGGCCTCTATTCAGGATGACATAGAAGATAAAACATATAAACAGAAAATTAGAAAATTAATAAACCTCTATGATAATAAAAATATCCTACCCAAAATATTAAGTGGGTTTCTTTGTTAATGATTTATAGCAGAATAACAGAATGAGAGGTCTTATTGGAAGTCTTCTAGTCCAATCTCCTGCTCAGGCAGGAAACTCTATACCATTTCAGACAAATGGTTCTCCAATCTCTTTAAAACCTCCAGTGTTGGAGCATTCACAACTTCTGGAGGCAAGTCATTCCACTGAGTATTGTTCTAACTGTCAGGAAATTTCTCCTTAGTTCTAGGTTGGTTCTCTCCTTGATTAGTTTCCATCCATTGCTTCTTGTCCTGCCTTCAGGTGCTTTGGAGAATAGGTTGCCCCCTCATCCTTGTGACAGCACCTAAGATATTGGAACACTACTATCATGTCATCCCTAATCCTTCTTTTCATTAAACTAGACATATCCAGTTCCTGCAACTGTTCTTCATATGTTTTAGCCTCCAATCCCCTAATCATCTTTGCTTCCCTTCTCTGTACTCTTGCTATAATTTCAATATCTTTTTTATATTCTGGTAACTGACATCTTATACCATCATCCAGCTATCACTGTAACAATAAATCATTAATAAGACAGGCTGTAGCTCATCATAGCAATGGCTGGGTGATGCTGTAATATGCTATAAATCACCAGCAACAGAACCTTTACAAATCAGACACCATTGCAGTTCCATAAAAGCACAAGGAGGCTCATAATAGAGTAAATTCATGCTCAGAATTTTCTTAGGAATTACAGGCAGTCCTTCATTTATGACTAACTGAGCTTGGAATTATGATGATAAATCATCACAGGTATAAATTCAGCCATCCACGTGACAAGAAGTAATTTTCTAGCCTTTTTCACAGCAAACACCATGGATATTAAAAGAACCCATTAATTCAATAGGAATATTTTGCCAAAAACCAGCAAAAAATGCTTGAAATGAAAAAAATATATTGCAAATTGCAGTCATGTGATGGCAGAACACTATGACTAGATGTAAAGCTGTCCTGCCCTACATACAGTCATGTGATTATGAGGGGGCAGCACACAATTTACAATGAGCATTTCATAGTCACTGTAACTATAAATGGTTGTAAAACAACTGGTCATTAAGCGAGGACTATCAGCACAACAAATCACCATTGGTAGTATGTTCATGAACTAAACAGCATTTATAGAAAAGCCTCTCCCCTTATGCCACCAATCTCATTTGTAAAATTTAACATGTGAATAAGCAGGGATAGATGGTGACAGACAGTCAGGTAACATGTCCTCAAACTATTTAAAGTTCTGCGACTAAAATCAGCATTTCACTTGAGCCTGATAACATTCTTGTGGTATGTCTGGGTTCAAGCCATATATGAAACTGATAGTTTCAAATGATCCTGAAAGAAATTGATTTTCATAAAATGAAGTAGTCAGATCTTATTGTTGTAAGTATATGATGCTACTGGACCATCTGTACTACTCGAGATAGAGTGAATAGAGAAAATTAACCCAACATTAATATATGAAAGTTATTTTAAAATCTACATAGATATCAATTCATGTGTAGAAGAAACCATGCTTGACTAAATAAAATATAAATCTAATTGAATGGGAAGCACTGCAATATATCTGAAAGGGATGATATGGATTTTAAAAGTGACTAAATCTAGTCCACTCTAGCTATAGAATCACCCTCTTTAATCATCTTGTATATCTGTACTTACTGAGTTCCATATTCCGGTCATTGTTCTATAAATAGATTGGAAATTATGTTCTCCTGTGTTGAAGAAGATAAAATGATTCACTGCATTTGCAATGATGATCGGTTACTTTACCAGCCAAGGGCAAATAAGATTAAAACAGAATTCCATATAAGAAGAGAATGGAATCATTCATCTTCAGAAACTAATGAAGATAGATATGGAATAAAGTGTAGCTCCATAGTGTTAGCAATTTTATTAAATTATGGAGGAATATAATGAGTTCTAACCAATTAAATTTCCATGTGCATAATTAATATCTTCCCTCAGCTCTTCAAAAGATAGAGCACAAGCAAGCTTTGATACAGAAGTTTTACATGAATCTTTTTCTTTTCTAAATGAATTAAACTGGATGGCCTTGTCCTTTATCCCTACCCTATCATTACAGGTACAAATACACTGCACATGTTATCAGTTAGTTACAAAGTTATCTCTTTGTTATATGGTAAAGTGGTTTAACAGATACTGAATGGAATGAACATGAACAAATGTGTCCAATGTTATCATTTTTACCTGTGCTCAGATGAACATGGATTCTAGACCACTTTTATATGAGCAGTCATGCATTCCTCAATTTGTTTTTCTACAAAAAGAATCACACTCAGTGATTCTTCTTGTGTCATATGAAAATTTCTTAGAATTCTCTTCTACTCTGTTTTCTAGAAGACAATATGATCTTTGTAATTGACTGAGACAGATAAAGCATGGAAAGACTTTATACACTACTGTTCTTGTAGGCAAATTAAGCTTTGTCTTTTATACAGAATCAAAAGCAGTATTCCTTTGGTCTCTTCACTTCTCTTTAAGAACAAAATGGAAGCTTGTCAACTATTCACTGAGTTGCTATACATTTCATCATAGCCTGCAACTTTTATGAATGCTCACTGGTTTGTCCTATAGCTTAGTAACTGACATTTTATCAGCATCTTATCATAGCAACGGGGGTGGGGGATGGGGGTATAATCAAGAAACCACATATATTTTCTTAATCCCTTTTAGACTGAAAATTGTTTATTTTAGATGACAATTTCACAGAAACTGTAGTAAAAACTCTAAAATAAGCTTAATAAAATTGTTAATCTATATTCATTTGCAAAAATAGGGTGGGTGGGAGGGAGGGAGGGAGGGAAGGAAGGAAGGAAGGAAGGAAGGAAGGAAGGAAGGAAGGAAGGAAGGAAGGAAGGAAGGAAGGAAGGAAGGAAGGAAGCTTTTAGTAACTGATACACTAAATGGAAATTACTGCTTTACCGTGCAAGAAGTGGTTACACATATTCAAGTGATAATTGCAGAAGACAGCGCTGCAAATGTAAACATCATTGATGAGACTAATATTATTTACCAAAGAGCCAATGTTAGAGAAACATTTCAGTTTATTATAGTTAACTTGTCTATGTTACTAATTTCAATTGTTTATTTTATAATGAAGTGGGCCCAGGTATACTTCAATTGTTCTTAATTGAAGTATTAACTTAATAATTGAGTGGTTAGAATAGTTTACCAAAATATATTGCATAAGATCCAGTCTAAGTTAGCTGCACTTTGTTTTAACTGATACTAATGTAATGAAATGTAACTACCTTTTCCCATTGAAATCAATAGTAACTAAAGCTATTTTTCCCCTCATCTGTTTTCTCTTCCTTTATAAATCAATCATATAATACCAGTCAAGAATTATGTATGCAGAAAATCTCTGAAAACTGGTTAGTAAAGTTTAACATAGATCAAACCTTCACTGAAATGTCCCTTTGATGTTGTTCTGCATAGTGAAGCAGTGCTGTTTTCAGGCATCACAGCAGAGCTATTGAACTGCATAGAATCCATTATTTCTGCTGATATAGAAAATCCATTCATGATCTCTATTGCTTTTTCATGTCACAACATCTAAGAGTAGGTAGGAATGACCTTGTCTCCTGCTATCACTTTCAACAGCCTGATAATTAGGGCAGGACCTAAGTTTATCTACCTGACCATTAAGCCCCTGGGGGCTCCTCCCACTCTTGTCTGATTGTTCTCTTCCCCACATCCTTCAAAGTCATTCCCACATACAATTATACCTTGGCTATCACACAAAGAGATGCTGCCTAGGGAAGTCAGAAAAGAGGGAGTGTAGCCCACAGCTGCATAGTAAATAGAACAAGAGGCTCAGGAGGGACTTTCCCTAAGTTATTGGGCTGTAAAGGTACAGCAAATGAATTGTACTTTCAGGACTTGCAAAATTCTGTTAATCTGCTTTACAATAAAATAGAATTAATTTATCTGGCTGGGTTTCCTGTTTGGTCTACTTGGTAAGGCTGATATCAGTCTTGCAAGTCTGAAAGTTCATTCTCCTGCTGTCACCTTTACAGGCCAATAACTTAGGGAGTGTCCCTCCTGAGCCTTTTGCTCCACCCACAATGCAGCTGAAGCTATGTTCTTTATCTGACTGTTCCCTAGGCAGCATCCTTCTCCAGGTCTCCCATTCCCACATTCCGTTACACAGCACCACCTACTGCAATAATTGGTGAAGTAAATTCAGCATAACTGCCAACATAACTGCAAAGTGCTATGTCAATTGGCAGGATCCATTCTAACATATGGTAGTTCTCAAATATATAAATACATATACATACACACATACAAATAGAGGAAGAGAGAGAGAGGAGGAGGAGGGGAGAAAGAGAGAGAGAGAGGGAGGGAGGGAGGGAGAGAGAGACAGAGAGAGACAGAGAGAGAGAGAGAGACAGACAGAGAGAGAGAGAGAGAGAGAGAGAGAGAGAGAGAGAGAATATTCATGGTTAACATACAGTTAAGGCTGGATATCTGCTATTGACTTAAGCCATGGAGTTATGATGGAGGAATAGATGAATGGATGAAAGAGCATGGTATTTTTAAAGGGCACAGGAACCAGTCCAAACAATTGCCATATTGCTGCCATGGGCATGTCTGATAAGCCAGACTCTGACTTGGAGAAACAAGGTTTGAGAGCTTTTGATCTTGTAGGAGCCGGTGAATTTTCAGGTGAAGCTCAGAAAAAATAGGTCATATTCAATTTAGAAGAGGTCTCAACTTCCTGCTGTAGAGGCCCCTGAGCAGGCTGAATTAGAACCTGAGTAGGAAAACATCCTTAGCCCTTCCAAATGCCAAAGGTTCCAGCAAACAGGGCAAAGATCTTCAATGAGGTTCCTTGAAAGACAAATGGATTGGTACATTTAGATCTAATTCCTGGATCTTGGATTTGTCTGCACTGAACTTTGGATTCTGAAATTTTATAATTTCTTTTTCCTGAACTCTTACATTCCAGTGGCAAAATTTGCAACGACCATAAATATTTTTTGTCTAAGGTGGCCTCTTAACTTATAAATGTTGGCACAGAACAAATGCAAAAGAAGCACATGGCATTGATTACTAACATGCATGATAGAAAAAAGGGAAACACTTGCCTTTCCAATATAATATATGATGAACAGACACTGAGATATGTAAACCTAAAATATTGTGTAGAACTCTGAGATGCCTACTAAGTTTTAGACCAATTGCTTTCTATAGAGTAATCCAGGAAGAATAGTTTGTTGTAGGAGATAACCTCTTCTACTTGTCTAAAACAGGTGAACGTACATAGATAATGCCCACATACAACTGGTTATATTACAAATAAATTTCAAGCAACTTGTAAGCAAGGAATACAATGCAGTGCGAATAGAGCAGATGTGACTACTGTGGATATTCAGAATATTAATTACCAAAAGAAAAAACACTGAAGCAGCTGTTAAATACGCAGAGTATTAGGTTTTGCCAAGAGCATGAAATCAAATTCTATACATTTGTGCATGGTAATAAAAATGGCCTGCCTGGGAATTAACATCAAACACATATGATAAAATTGATTCTCCTTCTGTAATGGCTACAAAGAAGGTGTCTAATGCATAGGCCAATGTAACATAGTATTACTGAGTTCTGTTCTGAAGCCAAGAATGGTATTAGAACATTTTGGTAAATGCAAATGATACAAATTGAATCTTATCAGCACAGAACTTACATGTTCATTTTTTATTAATATTGCTATAACTAGTGTTCTACTGAACCCTTCCAGTTATGAATAGAATGCAGGAATAAGAATTCCTTTTTAAAATTCTCAGTGGGGAAATCAGGAAAACAAGAAAAAGATCCTCTTCATTTGTGAGTCATAGCCAAAAGATGAGATGCTGTCTATTTTGTACAAAAATCTACATCAGCATACTTCCTAGGGAGTTCTCCTTTTTTATTGTATTGTCACCTGATCATTCATGGAAGAAAAAAAATACAAAAGGAATCCCCCACACCACAAAAACAAGTATACAAGTGAGGAATCTTGTACAGTTCAAGAACAGATAGACCCTTCTTAGTTGCAAACTAAGGAACTCTCTCCTGCCCTTATCATAATTTTTAAAAGCAGAAACATCCTTTCCTTGTTTGCAAGAAATAAAAATTTCTCAGATACAAAGAGCAAGATTTGACCCAACTTTAATTATACCGTAGCTGTTAGAACAGGGCTGCAGAATATTTTTCAAACTAAGGGCTGGGCTTGATGTTTCATTTAATGATTCACTGTTACCTGGAATCCAGAGGAAAAATATATCAATATCTTCTCCTGTTTTCACATGAAATCTTAAATTTTGAGCAATTTTTCTGTAGCACTGAGAGAACTGGAAAAGCACATTTAATTCTGGTGCCTCAGGTTAGATACCTCTATCTTAGTACCTATAGATACAGCTTAAATATACAATTTAGATCTGTGGTGTTACTAACTACACTCATTTTTCGGGTCATGATGAATAGTTATTTTCTTGAATGACAGGTTTGCAGCAGATGAACAATATGTTAATTGACTGTCTGCATGTGCACTGCAGAACACCAATTCTTCCTAAATATTTCATGGCACTAACTGGTAATGGCTAGAATTATAGAAAGCGCCATCTCTATTTCTGCTTATAGGTTTTCTTGACACAGATGTTTTTCCTCCTGCTATCCCTATAATGAGTACTTCACTTTGTGTATGAGTGCACATATGATGTCAGTATGGAAATGATAAGGAGGGTTGCTAGGAAACTACAGCTTGTTGACATGAACCTTACTACATTTGGAAAGTAATTCATACAGAATTCTAAAATGACAGGTTTTCCAGATATTTGAACAGTCAAGTATGACTTGTTTGGTCTCTGCTGAAAATTTGAAACACATCATTTTTATTGTCGGCATCAGTCTCTATTATCATACTGTTCTATATTCTATAAGAGCCATGGTGGCATAGTGGTTAGAATGCAGTACTGCAGGCTAACTCTGCTCACAGCCAGGAGTTTGATCCTGACCAGCTCAAGGTTGATTCAGTCTTCCATCCTTCTGAGATCAGTAAAATGAAGACCCAGATTGTTGGGAGCAACATGTTGACATTTTAAACCAATCAGCGAGTGCTCTAAGCACTTATATGGAATAGTATCTAAATCTAAGTGCTATTGCTATATATGTATACCTAAAGTATGTGCACTTCTAAGTTTATTAAGAGCCATTTATAAACCTTAACTCAACTGCAGTTCAAACAGCCTCTGTGTGCAATATTCCCAATTTATAGCAGATATGGGTAGGTTATATATCTGACTATATGTTAACTAACTTCCAGAATTGGGATCCAGTTATTAGTGTCATGATGTCACCTTTCCCTAGACTGATTTCAGTGTCTAGCAGTAAAGAGAAGTAATTTGCTTAAAGAATGAAGAGAAAACAATATAGTATACACTTATGAAATCTCTGTAAAGAAGCTTGTTTTAAATGAAATGACAAATCAATACACCAAAGATGTGCAACTGTTTCTGCACTGAGCTGAATTTTCCTTGAGGTATCAGGGCACACTCCAAAAAGTAGTGGATGGAGTTAGAACTGAAACTGAATCTGCTTTTACTTCAATAACATTTAATTAAACTATAGCATTGATGTCTAAATTGGGATTGCACAACCCCAGAGAGACAGGATATGCAATCTCCTAGACCAAGGGGTAAGCAACCTTGGCTCTTTTATGACTCGTGGACTTCAACTCCCAGAATTCCTGAGCCAGCATGGCTGGCTCAGGAATTCTGGGAGTTGAAGTCCACAAGTCATAAAAGAGCCAAGGTTGCCTACCCCTGTCCTAGACTAACAAATCCTGTTCCAGAAGCAGGTGACTGTTATGGCTAGGAGGGCTTTTACACAGCTTCATGTTGTGTGTCTTTTGTGCATATTCCTGGATTGGGAGGTTTTGCTTACAGACACTCATGTCCTAGTCACCTCCAGATTGATCTGTTGTAATGTGTTCTGCATGGGCATGCCTTGAAGAGTATTCAAAAGCTATAGCTGATGCAGAATGCAGCAGCATGGGCAGTTATGTGTGCTCCTAGGATAGCACATATTACATTTCTGCTCAGGAGTTGCATTGGTTACCAGTTTGCTTTTGCATCTAAGTCAAGGTGCTGGTTTTAACCTTTAAAGTCTTCCATGGCATGGAACTAGCTTATCTGAGGGACCTCCTTTCCCCAGTTACATCAGCCCAGCTCATTAGATCCAGTAGAAACGGCATGGTGTGGGTACTATCTGCCTACATTTGCTGGATCCCAGATGGTAAGCCTTCTCTGTCATGGTGCCCCACATGGTGCCCCTTCTCAACATTAGGTCAGGTCCATCCCTTTTCATGTTTCAGAAGTCCCTCAAGGTTATGCCAGGGGAATCAGAGACCTGCTTACAGTAGATGGCTCCACATTGGGGATAAACTCATTCTTTCTGTGCTAGGGATTTGTACATTTTTTTAGTTTTAAATAATTTTTATTTTAAGGTTGCTTTTTATATTTTTAGAAATCTGTTTTCATATATGCATTGTTTTTTATTAATTGTTCTAGGTCATCCAGAGTCATTTCTCATGAGTGGGTAGCCACATAAGGTTGGTTAATAAATAAATAAAGAACACTGTTGTTGTAGTACTGAACTGATGAATTCCTGAAAAAAGTGAGAGTTGAGATAGTTAAAGAACAAAAGACAAACACTGTATGGATGTGATGGAAGCAAAAATGATTGCTTCCCTCACATTCATACAGAATGAAGGAGGTATGGAGAAGGATGACATATAAACTAGATGTTTATATTTCTGTTTTTCTACTTCATGTGTTTAATTTTTTTTACTTATTCCTTTCTTACTCACTTTCTATATTTTGCATTACATTCATGCCTTGTTTAGCAAATACCTCAGCTAGGTATTTTCCAACTAATGTATGCATTTATGAACGTTTTTTGTGCATATGGCAATAGGGCATGCTGTTGTGATAGTAACACTGCTGTAGTTATATGACAGAACTTTATTTGAAAAAGATAGCAGCAACCTGTGATCTTTGTAGGGTCTCCCCCCCCTCTCTCTCATACACACACACACACACACACACACACACACGTTCACTTAGCAACCATTTTGCTTATTGACCTGGACATTGTAACAGAATTTGGTCACTAAACTAGGAATGGATGTTCATTATTTAACCTGAAAGCGAATACCCTGCTTTCTTGTGTATCTGCTTGTATGCAAGATACCTCACCTGCCATTTCTGCTACTTGTGAAGGACATTTGAATGTACTAAGTATAGTAGGACTTAAGTGCTCATTCTTGGCTGTCTTATAGGTCTCTTATGCCAGGCAGCATTGTAAAACCAGAAGCAACCAGCTTGTTATAATGTCAATAGTTGGGGGTGGATAGCAGTACCAAAAAATTAAACTCCAGTAGGTGGCCTATACAAATTAGTTAGAATGCATCCCACATCCTCATTATGCTAACTGCAAATGAACAAAATTACTTTGAACTACAATGATTCTAAAAGAATCGAAATAGTAAGTTTTCAAAGCAGAGTTTCACTGTTAGCAAGGATATAACATACTGGACTGAGCAAAGATGAAGAAGCAGCAAGATTCTTGAAATGATCAAATGAACTCATCAGCAGACTAAAATGGGGTAACTTATAAAAAGTTTCTTACTCTTGTTTTAAATCTTAAAGTTGAAACCACCAGAGTTGGTTAAAAATTTTCTACAGGCCATAGTAAGTTTTTGCTAGGAGGAACAATTATTTTATGTTTCCTAAATTGTTTTCCTTGGTTTGTTTTTGTATGGAGAGCATTAAATGTTATGCCCTCACCTGAAATGGTACAACCCGGCCTAGCACCATGAGGCCAGAACATCAGTTTGCACAGGCAGAAAAGAAGAGAATAGAGCTGGAAAGGACCTTGGAGATCTTCTAGTCCAGCCTCCTGCTCAAGCAGGAGAACCTACACCATCTCAGACAGGTGAATGTCCAGTCTCCTCTTAAAAATCTCCAGTGATTTCTGGGAGTAAGCTAATTGTCCTCATTGTCAGGAAGTTTATCCTTAGAAATTGTGGTATAATATGAATAGAATAGAATAGAATAGAATAGAATAGAATAGAATAGAATAGAATAGAATAGAATAGAATAGAATAGAATAGAATAGAAAGCTCCCCGCTTAAGCTATACCATTTCAGACAAGTGACTATCTAGTCTCTTCTTAAAAACCTCCACAGATGGAGGGCCCACGATTTCTGAAGGCAAGCTGTTCCACTCGTTAATTGTCCTCACTGTTGGGAAGTTTCTCCTTAATTCCAGGTTGCTTCTCTCTTTGATTAGTTTTCAACCATTGTTTCTTGTCCTGCCCTCTGGTGCTTTGGAGAATAATTTGAATCCTTCTTCTTTGTGGCACTCTTTCAAATACAGGAATACTGCTATCATGATTGCACTGCTTTTATAAACTCAAAGCATCAGGCTTCCATTGAAAAACCTTAAACTGATCAGCTTTAGAAATATCAGTGCTTGCATCTACTAGAATTAACAGCTTAATTAATTATAATAAATTCATGGAAATATTCAGATTTAATTGCTATTTTTTATTTTGAAAAATATTGTGTGATAATATAGCATTGTTTATTTTTTCCCATGAAATATAAACATCTCTATCCAAAAGTAATTATCTGTGGCAAATAATCTAGGGTTTTTGTTTATTTGATTGTTTTAAGTAACAAAGCTTGATTGCATTTGAAACATTATTTCACAAAATACTGAAATCATGAAAACAATTATGAGAGAAGGGACATCTGGTTTTAAGATGAGAAAGGCATGATTAAACTGTTCATGGAAGAGTCTCTGGAAACATTATACAGTTGAGGAAAAGGTCAATGTGAGAAAGAAACTCATGATACCTCTGTCTTGATTTCGCTTGGGATAAGATGGAATAAAGAAAAAAGTTGGCACACTTTCAAGATTGTGTTTGTTAAGTCCTTTGATCGTGGGCGAATGATGAAGACTCATTGTGCAGTTAACAGCTCTTTATTCGTTTAACAGCAACACCCCAACAATACAAACGGCATGCAGGCCTCTCTCTTATCTGTCCAGAGAGCCAGACAAAATGGCAACAAGTAGCTGAGCGTTTTCACGCCCTGCGCATGCACGCAAGGCTGGCGCCACTCAGTCTGGTCCTGGGCAGCTTTTGGAATGCCCGGGACCAATGCGACATCCTGAGCCTGCTTTTGCAGGCTCAGGACACAACACCCCTCCCCCCTAGATGGAACACCTCTGCACACATATATGTACGTCATACATTGGGAGAGTGTTATATAGTTCCATACATCAAATGCATGGAATGTGGAATATTCAAGGCTTCCATCAGGCAAAACCCCCTTTGCTCTGTTTTGGGAATAAATGTATCCAAAATCAAGAAATAATACAAAATAACCTGCCCTTTTATTCAGTGCCCTTATGAGTAGTTCCCTTAGAACTTGACAGCAACTTCACAAAATCTCTAAGATGTTTGGGTGGGCACTTGGCCGCTATGACCTCCTCAGACCAGGAAAGATTGCTTGGCCCACCTGCTTGCCTACCAGGCTAGGTAGGCCAAGGTGTTGCTGCCCTAAGTTCCCAGGTGACCCTGGTGCTGTTTCCTGGCCTACCTGCTCACCTACCAGGCTCAGCAAGCCAGGACTTTGCTGCCCAAATACCCGGTTGACCCACCCATCTGTTGGCTAGCTGGACCCTCTAATTCCAGGCCAGCATACCTAGGAGAGGTGGCATTCCCCGGGTCCACAATGGAACCTTCTTGGGACCACTGACCCTCGAACCCCAGGCCAGCAGATGGAGATTGATGGGTAGCGGAGGTGCCCAATACTCCGTAGCCCCCAAGCACGTGCCCAAGGTGTCAGAGTCAGGAGTCGCCTGCATGGCAACCTCCTTTTGGGAGCAATTGCAGAATTTGGCAAGTGTTCCTGCTGGCATTCTTTTTCTCTTGTAGTTTGTGGATTGTGTAGATACCCCCGGCCAGTCTCCCTGTCTGGAGCACTATCTGTCATGTATGAATGCTGTGGATACCCCGGTGTGACTCCCTGTCTGGAGTAATTATGGATGTGTGGGATGACCCCCTATCCATTGAATTCCTATTTGGAGCACTTGCGGTACTTGAATCCCACGTAGCCTCAGTATCGCTAGTGATGGCCTGTTGGGCTGGTGAAACTGAGCCTCAGAATGCATGTTATGGTCCTCCTCCCCCCCCCCCCAGAGCAGAGTCAGGAGCGGAAGAGTGAGAGTCCAGTCTCCAGCGCAGTTGGTCTATGTGTCTGCACAGAACACAGCCGTCTCCCAAGGCAAATTCGTATGACAATGGCCCAGAGACCTTGCAGACCACAGCTGTGACCCAAAGATGACCAGGCCCATAGTTCCATGCCCAGACCGGATTGCCCACTTGGAGTCTCCTAGATGCCCGTGGTTATGACACCTGTGAAGCCATCCGGTCAGGGTGCAACCTGTCCAGTTTAGTGATGAGGCGGCAACCCCAGCGGAGTTCAGCAGGGCTCTTCCTTGTGGCAGTGCATGGTGTAGTGCAGTGTGCAAAAAGGAAATCTGCTAACCTGTGATGCCAGGTACCGTAAGTCAGTTTCTTGAGGGCATCTTTGGTGGTGTGCACCATTCTCTCTGCCAATCCGTTGGAGGATGGATGGAAGGGAGTCAAAGTTGCATGGCGGATCATGTTGGCTTGAAGAAAAGCCTGGAACTCAGAAGATGTAAATTGAGGCCCGTTATCTGAAACCAGAACATCTGGAAGGCCATGTGATGCAAAAATTCCTCTCAACACCTAGATGGTCCTGACAGTAGTACTGGAGGACACAGGAACAACCTCTAGCCACTTGGAATGGCTATCAACAACAACCAGGAAGAATTGCCTCTGAAAGGGCCCAGTGTAATCTATATGCACCCTAGACCATGGGGTTTGAGTTTCCTCCCACCTATGTACTGGAGCCTGAAGCATTTCAGGCTGTGACTGTTGGCACACTTGGCACCTGTGCACCTGGGCCTCGATGGCTTTATCGAGTCCAGGCCATCAAAGATGGCTGTGCACAAGCACTTTCATCCTGACTACGCCAGGATGTCCCTCATGCAGAGAGACCAAGATTCTAGACCTCAATGAGACTGGGATCACTACCCTGCTATCCCATAACAGGCATCCCTTGAAAGTGGAAAACTCATGCTTCTTGTGCCAAAAACTTTGGAACACAGTATCTGGGCACTTGTCAGGCCATCCTGACAACACCCATGTCAGCACGCGTGTAAGCGTGTGATCAGTGGCAGTTTCTGCAGCCACATCCCTAGCATTGAGGGGAGACTCAGGCAATTCCTGAATGGACAGAATATTAATGGCTGGAGCAGGATCAGGCTCCAATTGGTTCAAGGGCAATCTGCTCAGGCCATCGGCATGACCCATTTTTTTTCCTGGTTTGTGAACCAATGTATAGTCATATGCTGACAGGAAAATGAACCATCTCAGCATATGAGGAGAAATGATATGTGGGGTCTGTTTGTTAGTGGTAAACAACCCCAGCAGAGGCTTATGGTCAGTATAGACCGTGAAATGGCGGCTGTATAAGAAATCATGAAATTTCTTAATGCCAGCCACTATAGCCAATGCTTCTCTGTCAATTTGAGCATAATTACGCTCTGCAGAAGACAGAGCCCTTGAATAATAGGCCACAGGGACCTGTGTCCCATCAGCCTTCAGATGGCTAAGTACAGCTCCCACCCCATAAGGAGATGCATCGCAGGTAATGCAAACAGGCAGTTGCTCATTGAAATGTGCTAAAACAGCATTAGATGTGAGCAAGGCCTTAACCTCATTGAAACTCTTGTCATGGACTTTAGTCCATTGCCAAGGAGCCTGCTTGTCTAGGAGCCTGCGTAAAGGCTTTGCCACATCAGCCTTATGTGGGAGAAAGGCATGATAAAAATTTAATAGCCCCCAAAAGGCTTGTAGCTCACTCTTAGATTTAGGGCTTGGAGCCTTCTGAATAGCTTGCAATTTAGTTTCAGCAAGGTGAATGCCTTCAGCATCTATCCTGAATCCTAAGAAATCAGTAGAAGTGACTCCTATCTTACATTTATCCTTCTTTAGTTTAAGGCCTGCTTTGCGAAAACAAAGCAAGACAGCCCTTAGTCTCTCTGCTAAGTTTTGAGATGACTCTCCAGCAATGAAGACAACATCAAAATAGGGACAGACTCCAGGAATACCCCGAAGTGTGCTCTCCATGACACTTTGGAATATGCCAGGGGCTACATTTACCCCAAATTGCAATTTCTTGACCTTGAAGGCCCTTCTGTGAGTTACAATAGTCTGGGCCTCAGCAGCTGCCTCATCAACAGGTAGCTGTTGATAGGCCTGTGCCAGGTCAAGCTTCGCAAAAATGTGCCCCCCCCCTTGAGGGAGGCCAGGATGTGACTTACTACAGGTACTGGATAAGCGTGCTGCTGCAGCACCTTGTTCAGTGTACACTTGTAGTCTGCACATATATGTATGTCCCCATTAGCCTTCAGAGGTGATACTATGGGGGTTTCCCATGGACTTGAGTCTACAGGTTCTAAAATGCCCTGCTGGAGCAATTTGTCCAGCTAAGCATCAATCTTGCCTTTGAGGGTGAAAGGTACCCTCCTAGGCTTAACCCTGATGGGCGTGATAGTTGGGTCTAACCATAGCAAAACTGGAGGCCCCTTATAGGATCCAAGCTCTGAACTAAACACATCTGCAAACTCCTTACAGACTTCTGTAAGGCTGCTGGAACGTGCTACATCCCACCAGCTGCTGCTTAAACTGTACGTTTTGGGAGAATCCACCAGGAAAGTAGCAAGGCCCTGATTGGATCTCCATTATATTTATAGTGTATTGTACTCTATTTAAACCCCATTCCAACTTGATCGGGCTGCTGGAACGTGCTACATCCCACCAGCTGCTGCTTAAACTGTAAGTTTTGGGAGAATCCACCAGGAAAGTAGCAAGGCCCTGATTGGATCTCCATTATATTTATAGTGTATTGTACTCTATTTAAACCCCATTCCAACTCTGATCGGGCTGCTGGAACGTGCTACATTCCACCAGCTGCTGCTTAAACTGTAAGTTTTGGGAGAATCCACCAGGAAAGTAGCAAGGCCCTGATTGGATCTCCATTATATTTATAGTGTATTGTACTCTATTTAAACCCCATTCCAACTTCGGTCGGGCTGCTGGAACGTGCTACATCCCACCAGCTGCTGCTTAAACTGTAAGTTTTGGGAGAATCCACCAGGAAAGTAGCGGCCCGCGCGCCTAACGGCGCGCGAATTATATAATTAGATAACTAAAAATCACAAACAGTAGCAGTACATTCAGGGCAAGTGTGTCTGACATCCCCTGTATCTAAGATGTCCGGCTTAGTTCAGTGCAACACCTGCTTTGCAGCTGTTTTTCGCAGTACCCTTTTCAAACTTGGAAACTGTCCTATCTGTAAACAAATCACTAGCCTACAAGGACAGATCATTTACCTAGGGTCTGTAATCCGTGCTCTTCGGGCAGAAATTAGGTGTCCAGTTCAGCCCCTCTACTCTAGTAAGCCTCCCTGCTATCAGCCCCCTTTACCACAAAGATCCTGCAGGAAAAGGGCAGTGTGGACAACCGTGGGATCTGGCAGGGTGAGAGCTGTGAACCATAAACACAAAGCTTTCGCTGTGTCCCTGCACAACAGCTACAGTGCCCTTGCTGACCTTAATAGGGACATTAAGGAGACTGGTAAAGGTATTTGTGAAGATAACTCAAATAAGCAGGGGATTGTGGTCCGAGATGAAGAACTAGATTTTGACAGGGAGAAGTGTGAATCAGGTATTGCACATCAGTCATGCAAGAATAGAAAGGCTCCCAAAAAGAGAAGCTACCTTCTGGTAGGTGATTCAATTATAAGGGATGTAAATTTAGGAAAGGACACAGAGGCTTTGAAAGAGGTCAGGTGTCTTCCAGGTGCTACTGCCAGTAGGGACAAGAAGCGTATTTCTAAAATAATCAAGAATGGCAGCAAGGACTGTGATGTGGAGGCTATTGTACATCTTGGCACTAATGATCTGTCCCAAAAAGATGTATTCTCTGTGCAGAATGATTTCCAGAGCTTGGGGAAGGAACTTAGCAGAATAGGCTGTAGGCTTACTTTCTCAGAGGTTTTACCAGTGTATAAGGAGCAAAACGGAAAAGGCCAGCGCATAGCACAATTCAATATGTGGCTAAAGGAGTGGTGTAAAGGGGAAGGCTTCGGATATATTAGTCACGATGTCAGTAGCTGGTCCAATCAAAAGATGTACAAAAGAGATGGTTTGCATCCATCAAAAAAAGGGACTGAGTTACTCGGCTATAAATTCACAGATTTTCTGGAGGGAAATTTAAACTAAACAGCGGGGACAGGGAGTTAATTGATACGGAACAACCCTGTCCCCGGCAATTTAAAAACTATAGGGCTATCAGTGCATGTAGCATAGATGTGTGTGTGGACAAGAATACCAACCTTGCTACCAATCAAAATGAAGCCTCTAATAGCGAGTGCCACATAAAGTGCACTAACCAAATAGGTGGTAAGACAATAGGGGAACTCAGGCACCACACAGGTTATGTAGAAAGGAAACACAGGGCCACCCACAAAGGACTCAAATGTTTATACACCAATGCACAGAGTATGAACAGCAAACAGGGTGAACTAGAAATTCAGGTTAATGAGGGCAGATACGATATTGTTGCCATTACGGAAACATGGTGGGATGAAACTCACACATGGAACACACAGCTAGAGGGATTTAAATTATTTAAAAGAAACAGACCAAATAAAAGAGGAGGTGGAGTTGCTCTCTATATAAGAAATAACTACATCTCCACAGAAATAGAGTACAACAATGATAAAAACTGTCTTGAATGCATTTGGGTCAATATAAAAGGGGGGGGAAATGACATTGCCATAGGTGTATACTACAGACCACCCAACCAAACAGAGGAAATAGATGAACTTTTTGCTAGTCAGCTAACTAAGGTATGTAGGAAGCACATCACAATAGTAATGGGGGACTTTAACTACCCTGACATCAACTGGGAGACAAACTCCGCACCAAGTGGAAGATCAAACAGGTTCCTGGCAAACCTAGCAGACAACTTTGTCTCCCCAAAAGTAGAGAAGGGAACTAGGGGATTAGTCATTTTAGATCTAATTATCACTAACAGAGATGACATGATAGAAGGTGTTGAAGCCATAGGAACCCTGGGAGGAAGTGATCATGCAATATTAGAATTCAACATTATAGAAGCACAAGCAATAGAACACAGTCAAACTAGAGTCTTGAACTTCAAGAGAGCTAATTTCAATAAACTTAGAGAGGGCTTGGGAAGGATTCCATGGATGAGAATCCTCAAGGGGAAAACAACTCAAGAAGCTTGGGAAATTTTGAAAAATGAGATAATAAAAGCACAGTCTAGCACATACCAACAAAGAGGAAAAACAACAGCTCCCAAAGAATCAGCATGGCTGCATAAAGAATCTCTGACAAATGAAAATAAAAAGGACAAGTACAGAAAGTGTAAGAGGGGAACATAACTAAGTCAGATATCAGCAAATAGGCCGAGCCTGCAAAGTGAAGGGAAGAAGCCATGAGGCTCAATGAAACTAATGCTTGCGACAAGTCAAAAATACAAAAAAGCTTCTTCAACATGTAAAAAAACAATGAAAAAGTGAGGAAATTTGTCCATTAGTGGGTGGACAGTGGCGAAGAAGGTGACTAAGCAACAGGGAGAAAGCAGACTATTTAACTCATTTTTGCATCTGTCTTTAACACAAAGGGAAAAAACAGACCAACCTATCAAAAAATAGTGCATAAAAAACAAAATAGAAATACAAGTTAAGATAGGCAAGAAAATGGTAAGTGAACACCTGTCTAGCCTAGACGAGTTCAAATCACTAGGACCAGATGGATTACACCCCAAGGTTCTTAAGGAACTGGCAGATGTGATCTCAGAACCACTGAACTATATTTTTTCAAAGATCCTGGAGCACTGGGGAACTACCAGAGGACTGGAAAAGAGCTGATGTAGTTCCCATCTTCAAAAAAGGAAAAAAAATGGACCCAGGACATTACAGACCTATCAGCCTGACCTCAATACCTGGAAGATCCTGGAAAAGATATCAAACAACGAATCAGCAAACACCTAGAGGCAAACAAAGTCATTACTAAAAGCCAACATGGGTTTGTCCAAAATAGATCATGCCAGACAAATCTTATTGCATTCTTTGACCAAGTGACAAAATTAGTGGATCAGAGGAATGCTGTGGACATAATTTACTTGGACTTCAGTAAGGCATTTGATAAAGTAGGTCACAACCTACTACTTGACAAGATAGAAAAATGTGGGGTAGACAGAACCACCACCAGATGGATCCAGAGCTGGCTGACCGGCCGTACTCAGCGAGTGGTCCTCAATGGAACTGCATCTATATGGAGGGAAGTGTGTAGTGGGGTGCCCCCAGGCTCTGTTTCTGGGCCCAGTACTCTTCAACATCTTCATCACGATTTGATGAAGGGATAGATGGGGAACTCATCAAATTTGCAGATGACACCAAGCTGGCAGGAATAGCCAACACTCCAGAAGACAGGCTTCAGATACAGAAGGATCTGGACAGACTTGAACACTGGGCACTAACTAACAAAATGACATTCAATGGTGAAAAAAGCAAGGTTCTACATTTAGGCAAGAAAAACCAAATGCACAAGTACAGCATAGGTGGCACCATGCTCAATAGTGGTAACTGTGAGAGGTACCTCGGAGTCCTAGTAGACATGAGCCAGCAGTGTGCTGCAACTGCCAAAAAGGCCAACACAGTGCTAGGCTGCATTAACAGAGGGATAGAATCAAATCACGTGAAATATTAATATCACTTTACAATGCCTTGGTAAGGCCACACTTGAATACTGCATCCAGTTTTGGTCACCATGATGTAAAAAAGATGTTGAGACTCTAGAAAGAGTACAGAGAAGAGCAACAAAGATGATTAGGAGACTGGAGGCTAAAACATATAAGGAACGGTTGCTAGAATTGGGTCTGTCTAGTTTAACGAAGAGAAGGACGAGGCGGGACATGATAGCAGTATTCCATATCTCAGGGGTTGCCATAAGAAGAGGGAATTAAGCTATTTTCCAGAGCACCTGAAGGCAGGACAAATCAACGGGTGGACAACCTTCCCCCCAACATTCAAAGTAGAGAGCAACCTAGAACTAAGGAGAAACTTCCTGTCAGTGAGAACAATTATCAGTGGAACAGCTTGCCGCCAAAGCAGTAATGGCTCCAACACGGAAGTTTTTAAGAAGAGACTGGACAGCCATTTGTCCGAAATAGCGTAGGGTTTCCTGCCCGAGCAGGGGGTTGGACTAGATGACCTCCAAGGTCCCTTCCAACTTTACTACTATTACTATTAAGACCTAGATATAATTGAAAGAGATGGAGAAGGAAGGTGAGATCTTGTCAATGAATATAAATGGACTAAATTCTCCCTCAAAAAGGAAAAAAAAATACACGACTACAAACATTTAAAATGGATATAATTTGCCTCCAAAAAACCAAATGCACAGGTTCAGAATAGGTGGTACCTGGTTCAATAGTGGTAACTGTGAGAGAGATCTTGGAGTCCTAGTGGACAATCAGTTAAATATGAGCCAGCACTGTGCCACAGCTACCAAAAAAACCCAACACAGTCTTAGGCTGCATCAACAGAGAGATAGAATCAAGATTATGTGAAGTGTTAGTACCACTTTATAATACTTTAGTAAGATCACACTTGGAATATTGCATCCATGTTTGGTCACCACAGTATAAAAAAAATGTTAAGATTCTAGAAAGAGTACAGAGAAGAGCAACCAAGATGATTAGGGGACTGGAGGCTAAAACATGAAGAGCAGTTGCAGGAATTGGGTATGTCTAGTTTAATGAAAAGAACGACTAGGGATGCCATGATAGCAGTGCTCCAATATCTAAGGGGCTGGCACAAAGAAGAGAGGATCAACTTATTTTCCAAAGCATATGAAGGCAGGACAAGAAGCAATGAATGGAAACTAATCAAGGAGAGAACAAATATAAAATTAAGAAGATATTTCTTGACAGTAATCAGTTGAGTGATTTGTCTTCAGAA